>NC_142470.1:3728233-4038710 GCF_049115385.1 Moschus berezovskii
ACAGACCACACGTTAACGACCAGAGGAGCCGTCGGAGGGAGGCGGGGACGCGCATGCGCGGTGCGGCTGCGGGGGGGGGGTGTGTGTGAGCACGAGGCCCCGCCCCCTGGGGTCGCCCCGCCCCCATCCCGACGCGGAGGTGGGGAGGGCTGAGAGCCTGCCGCGCACCCCCCGCCCAGGAGGGAGAGTCAGCGCGGGGACCGCCCTGAGCCTCCTGAGCAGCTCTTGTCCAAGCGCTCACGGGACAGTTAGGAAACAGGCCAGGAGAGGGGCAGGGACTCGGCCCAGCACAGCGCGTGGGCCCCGTGCAGAGGAGAAGGCAGAGTTCCAGGCTCCGAGGCCGGGGTTCAGCCCTGCCATGGATGTTTGCTCTGGGAACCAGACAGCCTGAGGTCCTGGGGTACCCTGCCCACCCTCCCACGTGGGACCCTTTCCTTTGAGCATCGACACATGGGCTCAAGTGCGCGCGTCACACACACACTGAATGCCCTGCTGGAGAGTAGACCCTGGAAGGATATGAGGGGGAAGAAAGAGGTGGGAAGCGGCCATGATAGGACCCATCGGTGGGGAGGGCACAGGAGGCGGTTCCTTGCTGCCTGGACGCCTTCATTCTATCTCCCACAGTTCAGTTCAGTTCAGTTCAGTTCAGTCGCTCAGTCGTGTCCAACTCTTTGTGACCCCATGAATCACAGCACGCCAGGCCTCCCTGTCCATCACCAACTCCCGGAGTTCACTCAAACTCATGTCCACAGAGTCGGTGATGCCATCCAGCCACCTCATTCTCTGTCGTCCCCTTCTCCCCCTGCCCCCAATCCCTCCCAGCATCAGAGTCTTTTCCAGTGAGTCAACTCGTCGCACGAGGTGGCCAAAGTATTGGAGTTTCAGCTTTAGCATCAGTCCTTCCAATGAGCACCCAGGATTGATCTCCCTTAGAATGGACTGGTTGGATCTCCTTGCAGTGCAAGGGACTCTCAAGAGTCTTCTCCCAACACCACAGTTCAAAAGCATCAATTCTTCGGCGATCAGCTTTCTTCACAGTCCAACTCACGTCCATACATGACCACGGGAAAAACCATAGCCTTGACTAGATGGACCTTTGTTGGCAAAGTAATGTCTCTGCTTTTTAATATACTGTCAACGTTGGTCATAACTTTCCTTCCAAGGAGTAAGCGTCTTTTAATTTCATGGCTGCAATCAGCATCTGCAGTGATTTTGGAGCCCAAAAATATAAAGTCTGACACTGTTTCCACTGTTTTTCCATCTATTTCCCATGAAGTGATGGGACCAGATGCCATGATCTTTGTTTTCTGAATGTTGAGCTTCAAGCCAACCTTTTCACTCTCCTCTTTTCACTTTCATCAAGAGGCCTTTGAGTTCCTCTTCACTTTCTGCCATAAGGGTGGTGTCATCTGCATATCTGAGATTATTGATATTTCTCCTGGCAATCTTGATTCCAGCTTGTGCTTCTTCCAGCCCAGCGTTCCTCATGATGTACTCTGCATATAAGTTAAATAAGCAAGGTGACAATATACAGCCTTGACATACTCCTTTTCCTATTTGGAACCAGTCTGTTGTTCCATGTCCAGTTCTGACTGTTGCTTCCTGACCTGCATACAGGTTTCTCAAGAGGCAGTTCAGGTGGTCTGGTATTCCCATCTCTTTCAGAATTTTCCACAGTTTATTGTGATCCACACAGTCAAAGGCTTTGGCATAGTCAATGAAGCAGAAATAGATGTTTTTCTGGAACTCTCTTGCTTTCTCCATGATCCAGCGGATGTTGGCAATTTGATCTCTGGTTCCTCTGCCTTTTCTAAAACCTGCTTGAACATCTGGGAGTTCACGGTTCACATATTGCTGAAGCCTGGCTTGGAGAATTTTGAGCATGACTTTACTAGCGTGTGAGATGAGTGCAATTGTGCGGTAGTTTGAGCATTCTTTGGCATTGCCTTTCTTTGGGATTGGAATGAAGACTAACCTTTTCCAATCCTGTGGCCACTGCTGAGTTTTCCAAATTTGCTGGCATTGAGCGCCTATTCCATGAAGGCTTCACCTGCGTGTGTGCTCAGTCATATTCGACTCTGCGATCCCATGGACTGTAGGCCACCAGGCTCCTAGGGCCATGGAATTCTGCAGGCCAGAATACTTAAGCGGGTTGACAGTTCCTACTCCAGTGGCTCTTCCTACCCAAGAATCGAATCCGCACTCTCCTGCATCTCCTGCATTGGCAGGCAGACTCTACCACAGCGCCACCTGGGAAGCCCCCTACTCCATGCAGGCACCTGCTAAATGCTGGTGGCAGAGCCATGAACACAGGCTGACAGATGAGATCTTCACGCCCAGGCACATATGCCTCCCAGGCAGGTTTAGATGGGTCTGACAAGAGGCCTAAGTAAGGCTCCTGGAGTTCCATAATCCAGGCTGAAGGAGAAATGGGCTCCTTGAGAACCTTCAGCATCCCATCACCAGGACGGGGCTGGGAGGGCACAGGGACCCCTGGGAACATGATGCGTGTGCTCTCTGCCATGGGGAGAGTTGTAAAGTCCTTTGTCTCTGACCCTGGAACCCCGTGTTGTCTTCCGGCAGCTAGGAATTGGTGACAGGCTCAGTTGTTAGTGTGCAAGAGGTCCAATCTCAGACCCTTCTTAGCTCTCAATGGACCAAAACCGAAGTTGCTCTCCATGGTCCAGACCAGAGCACTGGGGCAAAGAACTGAGGGTTTGAGGAGAGCAGAAAGGGCTTAAAGCAACTCTTAAGAACCACAATTTGAACAGGAACGGGTCCGGGGCTCCAGCAAGTGCTGAATCATGGCACACTGGACTAGAGGGCAGCCTCCGGACCAGTTTTTTTGGTCTAAGTCATGTCTCTACCACTTAATTTGTTGTTGTTTTTTTAAGCCTTCAACTCAAGTTTATTCAAGTAAATCTTGTATCTGGTTCTGCTGTGTAGTTTTCCACTGATAGCATATTTATCAATATGACTTAATGGGGAAGAAGGGAACACATCTGACTGACTACATTTCACATACTTTTTCTTAGCAGTTATGCATATAAAGAAATGACAGTGGCACAATCGCCTGGCATTCACGCCTCAGAAGAACACGTCAGTCACACCAGGTGGAGTTATTTTATTTTTATTAGGGCAAGTGTGTGTCTGTTACTCATCTCACTTGCGAGCGTGACTGTGCGGCATCTTTCTCTCTCTACATGGGCCACTCCCGGGGTCTGGTCACGATATGCCACCACAGAGGGGGCAAGTCACCTTGCTTTCGGGCTGGGGCAAAACTTCAGTTCGGGGACCACCAACTGGGGTTTCTTCCTGCAGCTGCTTCACCTCCCGCTCCCAGCTCTCCCTCCGCAGTTTCTTCCACTGCTCTCTCTTAGCAAAGTAGTCAGGATACATCACCTTCTCTGAAGGATGCCAGTCATCTAAGCACCACTCGGGAACCTTGTAACACTCGTACCTCTCATAGGAGGTGCCCCCCGGAGACTCAGGGAAGATGTACGGCTGAGGATGCTGACCACGCCAGAATTCTTCCTCTGCCTCCCTCAGCAGCTGGGTGGCCTTCACCATATCCTTTTCATTATTATGTTCATCAAACCGGGCTCTCAACAAGCAAGCAAAGTACTGGTATTTATCGCTGTGGATGCACCATGATTCCAGGTGTCACAGCGCCCGCTTATAAAGCCGCAGCACCTTCTGCTGGTGGGTCAGATAGACCGCCAACGACAAGAACGCCATGACGCCCGGCTCACCTTCAGCGGCCCAGGGGGCTCTCTCTACCACTTAATTTGTGTAGGTCACTTCCTCTCTCTGGGCCTTGGTTACCTTTTAAAAGTAGGAATCAGGTGAAGATTAATGAGCTAATACAGGGAAAGCTCTTAAGAAAATGTTTGGCACACCAAGAGTTCGATAGAAGGTTTTGTGCAATTGGTTCAGATCAGGGCCCCTTGGGCAGGACAGGGGGCAGAGGCTTCGCTGGTGGGAAGGGCATGGAGGCGTGGCAGGTCCAGAGGATGAGGGGGCTAGCTATGGGCTGCCACCCCCTGATACCTGTCCAGATGTCTGTCTGGTTCCCCAGGAGGCCAGCAGGGGTAGCAGTGCCCCGCAGTAGAACTGGGGGACTGTTACTGGGTGGGCAAAACCTCTGGGAGAGAGAAGAAAGCACCCTGAAATTGACTGCTCAGCCAGGTCATCCAGGTGTGGGAGAGAGGGGAGGGGCTTGGGGAGGAGGAGAGGGTGTGGGGCTGATGGATGAGCAGATAGTGAGAAACAGGTGCAGCTAACTCAGGAGACACTCAGGGCTTCTGGCGGTCGCCTGGGCTCCCTGTTACCAGATACACGAGGGGAGGGAAACTTGGATCTAGGAGAGCCTGGCTGGGGTGACTAGGGCCAGTGGAGTAAGGAATCCAAATTTACTGAAAAGCAGACAGCGATTTTACTAACCAAGCGGGCTCCATCGGAAAGGCAGGAGGACTGCTGGCAGGACAAGCAGGCCACAGCCGAAACCACGGGTGAGGCCGCGGACAGGAGGATACAGTCACTCTGCAGAGAATGGTCGCAGCTGGACACCGAGCTTTGGAGGAAAGTGTGAGCTCCGGGGTGGTGAGGGCTTCCCATTGGCTGAGCTGCCTGCTTTCCCATTGGCTAAGAAAAAGACATGCAAAAAGGCAAAATGGTTGTCCCAGGAGGCCTTACAAATAGCTGAGAAAAGAAGCGAAAGGCAAAGGAGAGAGTGACAGATATCCAACTGAATGCAGAGTTCAGAAGAATAGCAAGGAGAGATAAGAAAGCCTTAAGTGAACAACGCAAAGAAATGGAGGAAAACTATAGAATGTGAAACACCAGAGATCTCTTCAAGAAAGTTAACGATACCAAGGGGACATTTCATGCAGATGGACACGATGAAGGACAGAAACTGTATGGACCTAACGGAAGCAGAAGAGGTTGAAAAGAGGTGGCAAGAACACACAGAACTGAAAAAAAGTCCTCATGACCTGGGCAACCACGATGGTTAGTCACTCACCTAGAGCCAGACATCCTGGGCTGTGAAGCCCAGTGGGCCTTAGGAAGCACTGCCAGAAACAAAGCTAGTGGAGGGGATGGAACTCCAGCTGAGCCATTTCAAATCCTCAAAGATGATGCTGTCAAAGTGCTGCACTCAACATGCCAGCAAATTTGGAAAACTCAGCAGTGGCCACAGGACTGGAAGAGGTCAGTTTTCATTCCAATCCCAAAGAAGGGCAATCGGAGCTCTTTCCTGGGGGGTGAGGCTGATGTGTGTTCTGGAGAGGGTCAGGCCTGCTTCCTTCTGAATGACCAGGGGAATCCGGTATTCACACTGTAGACCGTGGTATTGCTTGGGCCAGAGATTTCCAAACATAAAGCTGAGACAGAAGAGTCAGACTTTACAAAATAAACAGTAAAGGGAATTCCATAGCAGGTCAGTGCTTAGGACTCTTGTGTTTTCCCTCTAGCGGGCACAGGTTTGATCCCTGGTCAGGGAACTAAGTCCCACAAGAGCCATGGTGAGACCAAAAGATAAGAAAACATGTAACATATATGAACTAAGTGAATAATAAAACAAAACGACAGTGAAGACCTTTGTCTCTGCTCCCAGGCTGCCCCTCTGGTCCCAGGGTCTGCTCACACACTCGGATGCTCCCATGGTCCTGGCTCTGGAGGCATCTATCTGCTGTCTGTCTCACTTACTTGGGACTGGCAAATGTTATTCCATCGTGATCCCGTTATTTCCACAGAACCCCCACTCCAGCATGGAATCTGCCGGCCTCTCCTCACCGGCTGCTTCATGAGCTCTTGGGGGCAGAGAAGGGCTGGGGTCCCGCTGAACAAACCCAACTGCTCCAAAAAGTCACGCCGTGGCAAATGCCCGAGGCTTCAGCCCCCAGGCCAGAAGGGCAGCTTTCAGGGCAACGAGGCAAAAGAGAACCCCGCAACCGTATGAAAAGACTGACGTACACACGGGGACCACGATACCCTCCTCTGTGGCGGCAATTCAGAAGGTCACCGGGCAGAGACGGGAGAAAAGAATGATTGAAAGACCAAGTTTCACAATGAGATATGTGCTACAGTATTTTATAGAATCTGTGTTAAATCAGGGGAGAAGAAACATCTTAACACATGAGGGGAAAGCACATAAATTTGAAAAGAGGAAATAATCGGCTGGAACTAACAACTGTCACCACATGTCAAAGCAGCGCACGTCCTCTTATGTAAAAAGTCCCAAGGGACCTCCCTGGTGGTCTGGGGGTTAGGACTCAGGCTTTTACTGCTCAGGGCCTGGGTTCAATCCCTTATCAGGGAACAAAGATCCTGCAAGTGGCGCAGCACAGCGCAGCCAAAAAAAAAAAAAAGGAGTCTCTAGAAAGGAAGAAAAGCAGTCCCGCAGATAAAGGAACACAAAGGTCATTATCAGACACGCCACACACACACACAGTTCAGTCTTATGACTCCAAAACCCCCAGGGTTTGGAAATATGCTCCGGGGCTGTGTGGAAATAGGAACTTTTATCATTGATGGGAATACATGTTTCTTTCCGAGGGAGAGAGTTTGGTCATGTCTGTCAAAATTACAGATGCGTTTACCCTCTGACTCAGCGGTCCCAGGTCAGGGGGTCCATCCCGCAGAAACATCTCCACACTTGCCATGTGTGTGTTTTATTTCCTGTGCCTTCCTCATCAGAGCAGAAGACAGGAAACATCCCAGCTCCCTCCAGTAGGGGAGAGGATATGTGATGACCGTCCACACGAGGAAACAGTGTTATTGGGGTAGAAAATAAGAGGAGGGAAGGGAGGAAGACCTCTGAGAGCTGACCTGGAAAGATCGCCCCTGGTGCTGACCGCTGGCAGGGCTGAGCCTCACTGGACAGTCCCCCAGACTTCGGGTTGCCTTTTCCAAGCACCTTGAGGAGCAGCTTTGTGAGCCCCAGGACTTCTTGGCCCAGCTCAGCCATTGAGCAGGAGGGGGACTCTAGCCAATGCCCTGGGAGCACCGTCTGGTTCCCCTGTTAAACTCGAGCCCAGCCCTCTGAGTTACCACTGGGAGACAGAGAATAGCTATTTACCTCCTGTCTGAAAAGATCGAGGCCACCTTCATGACAGAATCAAGGAACAGACATCCTTACAGGCCCATTTTATGGAGGGCAAGGCTGAGGACAGTGAAGGGAACAGGTATGCGGGAGTGATGGGCAGCATGGGTGCTCAGGCCAAGGACCTCACATCCCCTTCACCACAGCCCCTGCCCGGTAGGTCCTGAGGGACTCCTGCGGGACCTGCAGCTCCCACCTGAGCTGGGACACCTTTCCGGGCCCCGAACTCATCTGACCCTGGCCCCAGTTGGCTCCAGGCATGTTCAGTTCAGTGTTCCCAGGCCTCTAGAACACTGCCTGGTGTGAGATAAGCAAGTAAATTCTATTGAACCAGTGCGATCCTCCCAGCAGGTCTAAGAGACAGATGCTATGTTACAGATGAGGAAAGCGAGAGATTCCGGGGTTCGTTCACTCGGGCCTTCCGCGCTGTGAGTGGTCCCCGCTGTGTGCACGCACCCCGGACACTGGGGTGAGCCCACCCCAGCCCTGCCCTCAGGGAGCCCACCCACAGCGGGCAGCATCTCAGCCCCACCCAGCCCTGCCCTCAGAGAGCCCACCCACGGTGGGGGGGCAGCATCTCAGCCATGGCCGCAGTGGCGGGGTGGGGTGGGGGTGGGTGGGAAGCAGAGCCAGGGCCTCTCCAGCACAACATCTTCCACCAGCTTGTGGAGCTAGAGCAGGCTCTGGAGTCAGCTCCAGGTCTGGAGCCCCCTGAAGCGTGAGAACATGCCCCATCCGTAGATGAGTGCCTGCTCGGGCCCCAGCTCCAGAGCTGGAGATGGGACCAGCTCCAGACTAGAGCTAGCTGCAGCTCAAAGGGACTGGCTTCAGAGCTAAAGCCATTTCAGTCGCTAGTTCTTACACTGAATCTGGTATCAGCGCCAGAATTGGAATCAATCTCCGAACTAGAGCCAATTCTAGAGCCAGCTCCAGCACGGTTGCCTGATACACCCACGTTCCAGCCTCGTAAGAGGCACCAGCTCCCAGGCCTGTTCCACAGGCCAAGCCAGCCATCTGTCTGGCCTCATCCACAGCTCCACCCTCAGCACCAGTCGCTAAGCTCCGGCCACTCCCAGCTACAACCCCAGAGAGGGGCTAAGCTCCGGCCACTCCCAGCTACAACCCCAGAGACCTCCTCCACCTTGCCTGTGAAAGTCACTCAGTCGTGTCTAACTCTTTGCAACCCCACAGACTATACAGTCCATGGATTTCTCCAGGCCAGAATCCTGGAGTGGGTAGCCTTTCCCTTCTCCAGGGGATCTTCCCAACCCCAGGAATTGAACCCAGATCTCCTGCATTGCAGGGGGATTCTTTACCAGCTGAGCCACAAGGGAAGCTCGCCTGTGAGGGCAACGCCTTATTTCTGTTGCATGTTATAGACTTTTTTATATTTAATATGCTAAATTTTAGGTTCAATGTAATGTCATCTTTGGTCAGTTTTACGTGGGCACTTTGCTAACTGCATCCTCTGGACTGTGTTCCATCGCCAACCCCTAGGTCAAGAGCAACTTCATCATGACAACAGGAGCCCTGCACCCACCAAGCAGTTATACCTCAACCCCCACCCCTGACAACCATGAACCTGCCTGCAGTCTCTGTGTACGCCCCTCGCCCCGGCCTGCGGCCCCCTCCAGAGCTCAGCTGACCCCCCTCTGTCCCACCCCACCAGAGGTGAAGACCTCCGATAACACCAATGTGTTCAGTGCCATGGCTCCACCGCCCACGAGTTTGTCCTGGAGACGCTGACCTTCACCAGAGGGGTGAGGTCAGGCATGCAGCCAGCTCAACCCTCCCCAACAAGAAGCCGAAGGGGCTCAAGGTTGCCAACAGCACCTTCTCATCGCCCCCCACACTGGCCAGTCACAGGGTGCCCTGCCAGGGTCCACACCCAGCTGGGAAGCCAAGCACTCGCAGACTGAAGAGGCCAAGACCAGGTGGGCACCTTGTTCCCAAAAAGACAGCCCAGACCACCCGAGTGCACTTCACCTTGAACTGCTGCCGCCAAGATGACACTTGCTTCCCAACAGGCCGACCTGACCTCTGGTGACCCACTCACAGCCTCCAGCGCCTTCTCACCTTTGGACCAGCTCCAGGGTCAGAGCTAAGCCACGCCCATCTCCACTGCCTCGGGCATCACTTTGGGCCCAGTCCTGGAACCCGCCCACCAGGCTAGCTCCGGCTGACTCTCCGAGGAGCACTGCCCACCAGCACGGTGCCCTGTCCACCATCCAGGCCCTGCCCTCTGTGCACCTCCCCCACACCTTCCCAGGTCACAGGGTCCCTGGGTGTGCCCATGGACACCCCAGAGCACCACTCAGCCAGCGGCTGTGACCCCTGCAGAGCTGGCCCCTCCATCAGTCACCAGGTCCCCCCCCAGACTCCAGGACCAGGGACAGCTCCTGCCCCTCGGCCGTGACCAACTCAGGCAGGGGCGCCGACCTCAGCTGCGGGGACACTGCCCTGCGCTGAGTGAGCATGTGCCCAGCTCCTCCACTCTGCAGTGTGTCACAACAACGTGGGCTGTGACCCCGAGTCCCCTGATGTCCAGGGAAACAAGGTGACTACGCCACCCCTTCCCCGAACAGCTTTTCCCGGCTCTTCCTTCCGGCGACCAGTCTCCCCCTCCACACACAAGAGGCCAAGAGGCCCGCAGTGCTGGGTGCTGGCGTGGGGCGTCCTGCAGAGTCCAGGGCCTCTGCTGCTCTCGCCATCCGTGGCTCTGGGACTCGACACCGTCTTTGTCCCCGGGACCTCGGGCCTCCGCGGCGCCTCCAGCAGCACCTGGCCTTCAGCTGCCCGCACGTCCGTGGAGCCCTGGGCACACAAGCGCTGGCTCTCGGGGACTGCAGCCAGCCCCTCACTGTCACTCTCCATCCGGCAGGTGGACGGCGCTGTCATCCATGTCAGCCTGGACGTGAGAGCACAACATGGACAGGAGCTTTGTGCCACCTGGGAGGGCAACGCCTCGGTCCCTCACTCACACGCCCCCCGTACAGACCTCTGCTGAATGGCAGCCTTGATGAGAGGCCACCTGTGGACCCTCCGGGCAGCAGGCCCCACCCTGAGACGAGGCAGATGACCACCACAGCCCCCACTGTGCGCAGGGGGAAAGTGAGGTGGCCTCCTCCTCCTGGCAGTTTATTGCAGACCCATGCTTGGGGGCGGAGGAGTTAATGTGCCCTCCATGATCCTCCAAACCTAGGATGCTGCGGATCTGATAGGACAGCCCCCTCATGTCCTGTCCCCACACACAACCTGCGGTGACCTCTGACCCCTGGCCCCACACTCAGAGCCCTGTGCGGTCTGGTCCACCCTCCCTCCCCGGTGAGCACCCCTCGCCCCCACCCCAGCCTCCCTACCGCCTTCCTCCCCAAGGGACCCTTCCAAGCCCCTCCCCTCAGAGCCCCCTGCCTGCAGGGCCCCCTCCCCTCTGCCCCCCAAATGACAAATTCCCACCAACCTGGTTCAGAGCTATCTCCAAGGCTCCTGTGCTGGAACCGATCTGGGGTCAGAATGACCTGGGTTCAAACCTATAGCAGGGCCACGTCCCGGCCCTGTGACAGGCCGGCTCCTGTGGCGACTCTCAGAGCGTTTCCTCCACTGAAGATGGAGTCAGCGACTCCGAGCTCGGGAGGAAGGGTTGGGATTTAAAGCAAAAGGACGATGGCGCTCAGAGTGCTGGACCTTGTGTCCCGTGTCCTGCCATCAGATAGGCGGACAGGGAGCAGAGGAGGAGGGGCACCGCCCCCGCCCCCGGCCCCAAGCCCAGACTCGGGGTCCACCTCCAGCTCCCTTCCTGGTGACCGGACCAGGCCCTGGCCGGGGCCGCGGGGTGGAATCCAGGGACCAGGGCGGGGGACACATTCCGTGTCTCTCTGGTCCCCAGGCCTTCCCAGCAAACAGCCAGGGCCCTGCGGCCCCGCAGGCCTAGCCGGACGAGGGGGTTCAGAGCCAGGGGCAGAGATGCGGACCCCGGGGCCCGCCGCTTGGACGGCAGTTACTGGCGGGCGTCCCCGCGGAGACGCGCGGTCTGCGCATGCGCCGTCCACCGGCCTGCGTGCGCCTCGCGCGGGGCCGCCCGCTTTCGAGCCGTCGGTGGGAGGCCCGCGCATGCCCAGAGTGCTCCCTCGCCAAACCCACCCAGGAGCCAGGAGCTGGGCTAACCTCCAAATACTTCTGATGGGGCCCTTGGCAAACTGAGGCCAGAGAGGCAGGAACTGGCCTGAGGCCACGACGTGGGCCGAGTCCAGAGGAGGTGGGGAGATTCCTCCTCCTAAGTTAGGGATCAACCGTCCTGGGGAGGGGTTTTCTTTGGGAATGAGAACCTCTAAGATCTTGGAGTTACCCGCCCCTTCCCATTTGGGACCCTTTCCTCTGGGTATCGCCACGCAAACGCAGATGCTGGAGCGGGCACACACACACACACACTCACCACACTCACACTGTCTTTCACTGCCCTCTTAGGGATCAGAGGGGACTGAACACTAGGGAGGGGACGAGAGAAAAAGAAGAAAGCGATTGTAAATTTGAGACAGCTCTGCCACGGGGGCAGGGGCTTCCAGTCTCTTGACAACAAGCCTGGGCTCATAGCATGATGAAGGGAGAGATGCCAGACTGATGGCAGGGGCTCCCTGAGATGCCCAGAGGTTTGTCCTGCATCCTAGAGATTGCACCCTGCCCAGCCCACTTGTCTGCAGATGCTGGAGGCAGCAACACGTTCTGCTGTGTCCCATCGTCCGAGGCTCTGGCCTCAGCAAAGCCCGTCCTGAGAGCCTTTTCCAAAGCTGTAGACCTTGGCTCTGTCTGCACCCCGGATGCACCAGAGGTGACACAGGGAGGACCAGCGCAGGCCACCACTCTGATCCCTCCTGGGCAGTCCTGTGTTCCTGCTCCCACCATGTGCATGCGTGGAAGGGAAGGGGAGAAGGGGCTTCTGTCGGAGCAGGAGCAGGCTGATGAGTCAGAAGGCTGGTGGGCTGGTCATGTTCACCTCCCAAGTCAATGCTGGTGAGATGTCTGGGGAGACTTCCTGTTCAGAAGCCACCCAGGAATCCACCCGGGGTTCCACCAAGGGCTTTGCCTCTTGAGCGGGCATCGTCCCAACCCAAGGAGTCTGGGCACTTCCCTTCCTCCCCTCCCACCATCTGGCCCCTGGCTTGGCCAGGCGCCGAGTCAGTTTTCACATCTTTGTAAGATTCTTCAAGCCAATTTCTTTATTGGAAATGAATTTCAGGACAGGAACGTGAGTGTTTTTTGCACTGCTTGTTTTTTTTAACTGTCTCTCTTTGTCTGAAAATTAGCCCCATGTGAAAAATGGATCCGCCCTGAACCTGGATGAGCCCCTCAGGGTGAGGGTGGTCACAGCAGACCCCTGGAGAAGATGCTGGAGCATCTGGTGCCCGCCTTCCGGGACAGCAATGTCTCCTACATCACCAGCTTTCTGCGCACCTACAGAGCCTTCCTCCTGCCCAGCAGGTCCTAGACCTGCTGTTCAAGAGGCGAGCACCCCGCCCCTCCCTGGCACAGCGGCTCCCCGCCCACCCACCTGCTGTGTGTCTTGGGAATGTCACTTTATCTGAGTCTGAGTTTCTTCACATGAAAGCTGGGCTACCAGGAGGCCCGACCTCATAGAGTTTGTCAGGACTGTCAGATAAGTGTGGACGGTGCGGCCCCGTGCCCGGCCTTGTGAAAAGGGCTGCTGAGGGATGGGATGGTTTTCATTCCTGCTCCCCGCCCCCCATGAAGAAGCTCTCTGCTTCCAGCCCTTGAGCAGAGGCATTCTCCAATTTGTAAAGGAAGTTCAGGATCCTATCTCGGGGTCCCCTCCTGGGATTAGCCAGAGCAGGGATCGCTGGGGGCTGGCAGAGGGCTCCAGGCCACTCAGGTGTTTGTAAGGTGCTGGGTGGGGTTCATTAATTCAGCAAATCTGTATCCAGCACCTACTGTGTGCAGCGCAGCCAGGCCAGAGCAATGAACAGGGCAGGCACGGCCCTCCCTGCCCTCCTGCAGTTCCCTTTGCGGGGGTCAGAGATGGGGGTGGGGGGCTAAGAGTGGGGTGGGGGGGCCCAGAGTGGGGGGGCCCAGAGTGGGGGGCAGACAGGAGTGAGTCAGGCTCCCCCAGGAAGGGAGAGATGGTCACCGTGGACAGAGGGCTTCCTCCAGCCAGGACTGCCCGCCCCCCCTGCTGACCAGGCCTTGGCGCCGAGATGGGCGGGGTGAGCCCAGAAGCCCGGCCCCCAGGTGGTACCAGGGGAGGGCCCAGAGAAGGAAAGGCCAGGCCCTGACTCTGCTGTCCCCCGCCCGCCCCCAGTGCCATCTCCTCCATCCTGGGCACCTGGCTGGACCAGTACTCGGAGGACTTCTGTCAGCCCCCCAACTTCCCCTGCCTCAGGCAGCTGCTGGCTTATGTGCAGCTCAACATGCCCGGCTCTGACCTGGAGCGCCGGGCCCACCTCCTCCTGGCCCAGCTGGAGCACGCAAAACCTCGGTGAGGCAGAGCCGGAGAGTGAGGAGGGCGGGTGGGCGCTGGACTCGGGGGAGCGTCCCCACGGCAGCTGTTGGGCCGGGAGCAGAGACTGGCCTTAGACCACCTGTGTGGGGACTGCCGTCGGGGACGACGTCGTGTTGTGGGTTTGGGCACCGAGGCTTCTCCGGAAACCTCTGGGATGTGGTCCTGTCTTTGGAAAGGCAGGCGTGTGGGTGGTCTCTGCTCCTCTGCAGCTCCAGAGTCACCTCCGGAATCAGAGGTGGCTGCTGGAGCCAGGTGCAAGGGCAGAGAGGTCACGGCGGCCCAGGGCCTGCGTCCGCCTTCAGCTCGAGCGCTCCCTCTACCGGCGGCTCCAGAGCGGCGCCGCCACCAGCGCGGGTTCCATTAGCAGCTCCGGAGAGAGATGAGGAGGCAGCTCAGGGCCTCCCCTGGACCCGCCCCCGGGGCCAGCTCCCGGCCCACACCTTCCACCTGTTTCCCAAACAGGACTTTTCTTCCCCTGCCCGGTGATGGGGCTTTTTGTCTTCAGTTCAGTCGCTCAGTCGTGTCCGACTCTTTGCGACCCCGTGGACTGCAGCACGCCAGGCCTCCCTGTCCATCACCGACTCCCGGAGTTTACCCAAACTCATGTTCACTGAGTCCGTGATGCCTTCCAACCATCTCATCCTGTGTCATTTTCATCCCCTTCTCCTCCCGCCTTCAATCTTTCCCAGCATCAGGGTCTTTTCCAATAAGTCAGCTCTTCGCATCTTTTTGTCTTGGGGCTTCTTTTTTTCCGCTCTACCCTCTTATATTTGATGATTTGGAATATTCAAATATAATAGTATTTCAGCCATCATCATTTTGAAATGTACAATTCATGAGCATTAAGTACCTTCACAATGCTGTCTGGCCGCCACTGCTCTCTTGGTGGAGAACGTGTCACCCCTGAAAGGGAACCCCAAGCCCAAAGCACTCACTGCCCTTTCCTCCCTCTTCCAGCCCCTAGCCACACCTAATCTGTTTCTTTCCCTATTCTAGACATTTCCTATCAATGGAATCATATAGTAAATGTCTTTGTGTCTTTCTGCATCTTTGAAGAAATACTCATTTTTGTTTTATGTCGTTATTTGAAAAAAAAAAGCATTTGATTTGCAAGGGAAATCCCAGATGGATTAAAGCACTGTTAGTAAATTTGTGCATAATTTCAGGGTAGAGACCCCTGTACTAAGTGTGACACCAGAGTTCAAAGTCATAAGGAAAACGTCTGACCCTTCCTGTGGCAAAGACACACCAAAAAAATGCAGAAAGTGGAAAGATAAATCACAAACTGGAATGGCATTCCTCATATCTGTGCTATTGCTCAGGCGTGTCCAACTCTTTGTGACCTCATGGACTGTAGCCCGCCAGGTTCCTCTGTCCATGGGATTCTCCAGGCAAGAAGACTGGAGTGAGTTGCCATGCCCTACTCCAGGGGATCCTCCCCAGCCAGGGATCCAACCCAGGTGTCCTGCATTTTGGGCGGATTCTTTACCATCTGAGCCACCAGGGAAGCCCCCTCATATCCCAGGGAAATGCTTAACACCTCTATGGTCCTGAAAACTCTGCAAAGTCAATATTTTTAAAGGAGACAAAGAACAAACACATGCAACTCCAACAAGAGGCAACACACATGGTCAGTATACGTCAGAGATGCCCAACCTCCCCAATAAGGACACGAGAATGCAAACAAACGTGGAGACAGTAGGGTCACCCTCACACTGGGTTTCTAGTCTGGTGACAACCAGCCCTGGGGACAGTGTGAGGCCCAGCAGACCCCCTGGAGGGAGGTGTGGAAGGACACTCCTCTCCGGGAGAACAGTGTGTGGGACCCCAGAGCTCCACAGGTGCATCCCTTTACCTGCAGAGCGACTCCTAGGAGCTCACCCGCAGGGATCCTTGCGTGATGCGTGTGTACATGTGTGCCTGTGCGCTTGGGGGTGTCAGGTGGGGAGATCCCAAGGGCGTGTACCTGCAGAGCGACTCCTAGGACCTCACCCACAGGAATCGTTGCTTAGTTTTTCACAGATGCATTGTCAAGAGTCTCCATCAGCGCACTGGTTGAAACAGCAGGGGACCGGAAACACTCGTGTCTGTGGAGAGGGGAAGGGAGCCCCAGGCATGGTCCGCATGGATGAATGGATGCCCTGTAGCTGCTAAAGCGGGTGCCGGCAGGGAGATCCCAGGGTGCTCTTACCCGAGACTCACGTGGCCCAACCCTCTGCGTCCGGGATCCCGGCTGTAAGACCACGTGGCTGTGATGTCAGCAGGGAGACGCGGAGGTGCATGAATCTATATGTGAGAGAGATAGGAGCGGCAGCTGAGAGGCGCACCAGCCACTGCCCGGGTCACCCTGAGGGCCTTCCCCTTTCATGATGCTTCTGTTTTATAATGTGCATGTTACTTTAATAATTCTGAAAAGATTAAAACCGTTCTAAAGTCATTCCGCTATCACTCCTCTGTGGAGTAATATTGTTTAGTGCTTTTTCTTTTTTGAGAGCATAATACAGTTGGGCTCACAGTGAGACTGAGATTCACAACTAAGGAATTCCAGTGTCGTGGGCTTATTCTGTGGTGTCGGTTGCCAGTTCTCTTTCATTTCTGATTTTATTCAAGCCCCCTCTCTTTTTCTCGAGTGTAGCTAAATGTTCATTTTGCTTAACTTTTGTTAAACAAATTTAAAGAGCCAGATCTTCGTTTCGCTGATCTTTTCTGTTGGGTTTTTATTTACATTTTGTTTATTTTTCACTGTGATCTTTGTTGTTTTCTTCCTTCTACAAACGTTGGGCTTCGTTTATTCTTCTCTTTCTCATTCCTTGACGTGTAGAGTGTTTATTTGAGATTTCTCTTGTTTACTGACGTAGGCATTTATCACTATGAACTTCCTCTTTAGAATTGCTTTTGCTGCAGCCCTAGTTTTTATTTCTAAAGTTGTTTTATTAAGAGGACAATAAATGTTTATTACAGTAAAATAGAGAATTATAAAGAGATTAAGAATCAAGGAAACCAAGTGCTCCCGCCCAGAAGGAGAACCGTAACAGGGGATGTCTGGTTCCAGCCCCATCTGTTTGTGTGGGGGGTGGGGGTCCCCTGACGGTGTCACCGATGGCAGGAATTCTGGGCCTGTATTCTTCCAGAACCTGACTCCCCCAGGGCTGGACACTGGTCCATCAGTCCTCTCTCCTTTGTGTCCCTTGTGGCCCAGATCAGAATTTCTGGGGAGCCCTCTGCTTTGGGACCTGAGGCCGTTCCGATTTTTCACTTCCATCGTCCTGCAGGAAGGAACATCCTCGCCCATAAATTTTTATTTACCCCGGTTCCGCAGAAGCGGAGTTTCTTTTTCCTAATGTAAAGGGGTTTAAGGTGTCGGCTGCAGTTTTCCATGTCGGCGGTGTCTTGTCAACCTTGATCCCTGTTTAGGAAACCGGAGGTGCAGACTCTCAGGGGTGCAGACTCTCCGGGCTGAGACCTCAGGGAGGCAGGAGGGGGAGGAGCTAGGAATAGAGATGATGAAGCGCCTGAACTGGCCCAGCAGGAAGGCCTCTGCACCAACCACAACCGCCCCAGCCTGTTCTAGGCTCCACGCTGCCCTCCTCTGATTCACTGCTCCCCACCCTGACCCGCTTCCAGTCCCAGCCCCTCCCCAGGCCTCCAAGCAGGCCTCGCCCCCAACACACCCCTGCCCCACCCCCAGGCTCCGCCCCCGATTCGTCTGGGAACTCCCTGGATCTACGCCACCAAAATGAGTCTGACCACCCAGCGCCCTTGGAAACGGAAATGCTGCCTACCAAGTGCACAGAGAGACTGATGTGCGGGGCGCATTCCAGGGGGCTCAGCGCAGCTCAGCTTGGTGGTTTGGGAAGGAGAGGAGGAAGGGAGGCTCGCCATCCCTCCCTCCCTCCCTCCCACATCTGGCCCCCAACACAGGTAGGGGTAGAATTGTGCCATAAGCTGATGGAGAAACTGAAGTTTAAAGAGACTTGCCCCCTCTGCGCCCTACGGAGTGGCAGAGCCAGGATTTGAACCCAGTGCCTGTTAGACCCCTCGGGGCGCGCCTGGCATTAAAGCTGCATCCAGATGCTACAGGAGGGACCTCTGGGCCCTGATGTTCCCTGAGTCATCGGTCCTGGTGCCCAGAGAGGAACCTCGTCCTCTGGTGGGGACAGGCTGGTCCGGGTACTGGGAGAGCCCGCAGTGCCCAGGGCTGGTGGCCCTTCCCCAGCGGCCACTGCCAGCCCCAGACAAAGAGATTAGCTTTGCCCCACACCCCTCAAGTTCAGAGAGGGCTAAAGCTGGGAGGGTGTGGCCCCCAGGGAAGCCAGGACTCCGGAGCTCCAAGAGGCCACAGCCTGGGACAGTGGCTAGCAAAGAGCACAGAGTCCAAAGCCAGGGAGGCAGGGATCCTAGACCCAGCTCAGCCTAGTTCTAGCTGGTGACCTCAGGCAAAACTCTGAGACTCAGTTTTGCCATCTGTGAAATGGCCTGCCTGATGGGTCATTGGGAGAATTACTCAAAAAATGACACGTGGATCTCTTGCCCAGAGCCTAGAATGTGTTCAGAGCCCCCTGCCAGGCTCACAGTGGTCCCGCAGGGCCCAGGGTCCATGATGTCCCTCCTCAGGGGCAACCCCTGCGGTCTTGCCCCCAGGAATCAGTTCAGTCGGTTCAGTTCAGTCGCTCAGTCGTGTCCGACTCTCCGCGACCCCATGAATCACGTCACGCCAGGCCTCCCTGTCCATCACCAACTCCCAGAGTTCACTCAAACTCATGTCCACAGAGTCGGTAATGCCATCCAGCCATCTCATTCTCGGTCATCCCGTTCTCCTCCTGCCCCCAAGCTTTCCCAGCATCAGGGTCTTTTCCAGTGAGTCAACTCATCGCATGAGGTGGCCAAAGTATTGCAGTTTCAGCTTTAGCATCAGTCCTTCCAGTGAACACCCAGGATTGATCTCCTTTAGAATGGACTGGTTGGATCTCCTTGCAGTCCAAGGGACTCTCAAGAGTCTTCTCTAGCACCACAGTTCAAAAGCATCAATTCTTCGGCGATCAGCTTTCTTCACAGTCCAACTCACATCCATACATGACCACAGGAAAAACCATAGCCTTGACTAGACAGACCTTTGTTGGCAAAGTAATGTCTCTTCTTTTTAATATGCTGTCTAGGTTGTCATAACTTTCCTTCCAAGGAGTAAGCCCCCAGGAATAGGCAGCATTATGTGAAGAAGGTCCAGGAGGTCAGCCCAGCACAGGTGAAGGAGTTTCAGTGCCGGAAAGACAGCTGGAAAGTCTCCATTCTCCTGACTCCCAGAACCAGCAAAGACTAAATCTAGAATTGACTAGGTGTTTGTGACACATTTTTTCTAACCAATAAGAGCATTTCAACAAACATCTTCCAGGTCCTCCTAATTTTGCAAAGGGCCCTTTGATCCCCTGATTCTGAAATCTTCATCTTTGGGAGCCTCCACCCCATCCTTGTCCCCGTCTCTTCTTCCACTTCTCAGGGCCTACCTGCCACCCAAACTCCTTCCTCGGCCTTGCGTTTCTTTGGCCAGGTTGGTTTCCACTCTGTAGCCACCTGGCCCGGTTCTCTGCCTCGGTTTGCATTTTCATCGGTCGCGTCCCCTCTGGGGCCTCGGTGATGCGGGCCTTTTGTCCCCTTCTTACAGGTGAGGAAGCCCACCTGTCCACTGCTCAAAGGCACGGTGTGGAGCTGCGGCAGAGCAAATGGGACTTGGGAGCAAGTTGTTTGCTTGCAAGTGAACCCAGGAAGCCTGGGGGACGACTGGGGTAGGGGGCCTGGAGGAGGGAGCAATGTGGTGGGAATCAGCTCAGTCTAGCTGGGCAACCAGGTCCCAGTGGGACTGGCTCTGTCCCCCCGGGTGGAGGATCATCCCCAGGATATTAACACTCCTCACTGCAGGCTGGCACTGATTTGCAGGACGCTCCCCGAGGCTGAGAGGAAGGACACAGGTGTTCCAGGCAGACTCTGTCGGCCTCTCGGGAACTGGTTCCCCCAGCTGCAGGTGCATCCAGGTGGACTGTGTGAGCACAACAGCAGTATCAACACCCCAGTTTTCCCAAATCCAAGCCCTCGAGCCTCTGCAGCAGGTCGCCGCACTCCGCTCTGTTCTCAACCTGTTAAGTCCCGTTGTTGGTCCTGCTGTGGCCTGCAGCCTGCTCGGCTTGCTGATTTCATTCTGTCCATCCTGGGAGCGGGCATCAACTCCATGTGTAAACAAGGTTGCAAGCAAGGAAACCAAAGCTCAGAGAGGGGAAGTGACAGCCCCAAAGTCACTCTGGGAGCGTGAGGATGGATGCCGCCCTGGTCCAGCCCCGCTCCCACCACCCCTGCCATGCAGATACACCGGGAGCTTTAAAAGCTGGAACCCCCAGCACAGTGAGTGTCTGCCTCCCTTCTGTCACACAGGGTCCTCTGGACACCTCCCCACTCCTGCCAGGCCCTGAGGATCACATACAGGAGACCAGGGCTGAAGATCTGGTCAGCCTAGTAGGACCCCAGCCTCCACAGGGGAAGAGGGTTTGCCCAAGAGCTGCTGGGGCCAGGCTGTGAAGTGATCCTAGAGCCTGCCTGACTCAGAGAAGCTGGCTGGGTGAGATCACCGCTTGACAAGGCCCCGGGACAAAGGTTCATTGATCCTCCAGCTGCATTCATGTGGGCCCGGAGCTTGAGGGCAGACCTCCATCATCTGTACAAAAGCCTCTGAGCTGGGCACTACGGTTCCCCCTTGTTCTAAGTGGACACTGAGATGCTAAAACTCTCCCTGGCCTGTGAGTAGCAGCCCTGGGGTTAAAGCAGCCCTTGGGGCTTCCAGGGGGCACTAGTGGTAAAGAACCTGCCTGTCAATGCAAGAGACATAAGGTTCAGTCTTTGGTTCTGGAAGATCCCCTGGAGAAGAGCATAGCAACCCACTCCAGTATTCCTGGCTGTAGAATCCCATGGACTGCCTGCCTGGTGGGCTACAGTCCATGGAGTCCCCCAGAGTCACCCACAAATGAGGTGACTTGGCATGCAGAGCAGGCGCGCATCCTCTGGTCCAAAGACACAAGCTTGCCCTCCCCTGCATCTCCTTCCCCATGACTGGTTTGGCCTCCACTTGGGGGACATCCGAGCAGGGGTGTCAGAACCCCAGGACCTGGAACACCTCAGTGGCCTGTTCCCTAGCCCAGCCCCATCTGGAACACACTTCACATCTGAAACAGTACACACACACACACACACACACACAGTCCACGAAACACTGGCTTTTCCTTGAAGAGCTGCCCTCTGATGCTTTCTTTTTCTAAGATTTTTTTTTAACGTGGACTGTTTTTAAAGTATTGATTTTTTACAACATTGCTTCTGTTTTACGTTTTGACTTTTCAGCCACAAGGCACAAGGGATCTTTTTTAAAATATTTACTTATCTGGCTGCATGGGGTCTTAGTCACAGCATGTGGGATCTGGTTCCTCGATCAGGGATTGAACCTGAGCCCCCTGCCTTGGCAGTCTTAGCCACTGGCCCAAAAAAGTTCCAGCATGTGGGGTCTCAGCCCCCTGACCAAGGGTCAAAGCCGTGTGCTCTGCACTGAGTGGCAAAGTCTTAACCACTGGACCATCAAGGAAGTCCCTCTAGCATTTTTTATTTTATATATAAGTCCCAGCTCTTCCCCCACTTCAGTCATAGCCCACTGAGCAGCAGTGAGGACTGTGGGTGCCTCTGAGTATTCCCACTGCCAGGATACCAGACCCTCCTGCCCACCCCTGCAGTTCCCCTACAGAGATGAACAGTGATGTATGTGAGCAATTTATATGTCTCGAGCTGTGTCCTCTGGTTTCTAGAAGTAGATAAACCCAGTTGAAGGGGGGAGGGGTCAGTTCAGTTTAGTCACTCAGTCAAGTCTGACTCTTTGCGACCCCATGAACCAGGCTCCTGTGTCCATCACCAACTCCCGGGTCTTGCTCAAACTCACTTCCGTTGAGTCAGTGATACCATCCAACCATCTCATCCTCTGTCGTCCCCTTCTCCTCCTGCCTTCAATCTTTCCCAGAATCAGGGTCTTTTCCAATGAGTCTGCTCTCCGCATCAGGTGGCCAAAGCATTGGAGCTTCAGCTTCAGCATCAGTCCTTCCATGAATATTCATTCATTCATTGGAAGGGTGAATATGAATGGTGGAAGTGGGGAAGGGTGTCAGAGACCTGTTGTGGAGTCAACCTCCAGGAGAAGAGGCCAGGACCGTTTATCTCCCTTCACCCTTTCACCCAGCTTCTCCCAGGCCAGCCCTGAGGCTGTTCTTGGGCTGGATTTATCCTCTCCTGGGGGAAGGGGGAGAAGGCAATGGCAAACCACTCCAGTACTATTGCCTAGAAAATCCCATGGATGGAGGAGCCTGGTAGGCTGCAGTCCGTGGGGTCACTAAGGGTCGGACACGACTAAGCGACTTCACTTTCACTTTTCATTTTCACACATTGGAGAAGGAAATGGTAACCCACTCCAGTGTTCTTGCCTGGAGAATTCCAGGGACGGGGGAGCCTGGTGGGCTTCCGTCTATGGGGTCGCACAGAGTCGGACACGACTGAAGTGACTTAGCAGCAGTAGCAGCAGCAGGGGGAAGGGGGAACAGGGAAAACAGAGAATGCTGGTTTGGCTGTTGATGGAATGCTGGCCTGCGTGCCAGGGCCCCAGGGCTGGATCTGTGCATCTGGCTAACCTCAATGACCAGGCAGGGACCAGTGCCTGGAAGGCACACCAGAGAACTTTGCAAACCTCTGAGTGAGACAAACCAGTTGGTTGGTCCCAGACCAGGTCCCAGCGAACCAGTTGTTTGCAGCTAAAAATGGAAGCACAATCTTTCAGTCAGTAGTCACCAGCTCCCTGGCCTGTGATAGGCCCCTGGAGACTCGGGGAAACAAGCCCTGCCCTACAGGAACCTGTGACCCTCAAGGGAAAGCCCAGGAACCCGGGCAAAGGCACCCACAAAGGATGTCGTGCCTGGTGCCACACGGATCTGCATTTGTGACCTCAAACTGCATCATCGTGACCCTGACAAACCTCTTGCAGGGAAGAGAGTGGGGGTGAGAGAGGACGGTCACACACCAGGCCACGCGTCAGTCCCTGGGAGAGCCAAGTGGCAGTTCTGGGCTTCTTGAAGGAAAGAATTCAAGAGCGAGCCATGGTAAAGTGAAACAAGGTTTATTCAAGGAAGAAACACACTCCATAGACAGAGCATGTGCCATCTGGAGAGGTGCGAGAGGAAGCAGGACACAGAATTGTCAGTTTTTATAGGGGTGGGTAATTACACAGGCTAATGAGTGGAACATGAGTTTGAGCAAGCTCCAGGAGTTGGTGATGGACAGGGAGACATGGCGTGCAGCAGTCCATGGGGAAAGAGTCTGACACTCCCGAGCGACAGAACTGAACTGAACTGAATGAGTGGGAGGAGTATTATAGCTATTTTAGGGAAGTGGTGGAGATTTTCAGAAATTGGGTCACCGCCCACTTTTTGACATTTATGGTCAAGCCTCCTCAGTTCAGCTCAGTTCAGTCATTCTGTCCTGTCCAACTCTTTGCAACCCCATGGACTGCCGCACACCAGGCCTCCCCGTCCATCGCCAACTCCCTGAGCTTACTCAAACTCATGTCCACTGAGTTGGTGATGTCATCCAACCATCTCATCCTCTGTCGTCCCCTTCTCTTCCTGCCTTCCATCTTTCCCAGGATCAGGGTCATATTCAAGCAGCTTGGGATAGTATAATGAGCTGTATACTGAGACTCAAGATCAAGTGCAAGTTGAGTCTGCCATCATAGACCTAATTGATTCTAATCAATTTAGGTCGTGTCCTCAAGCTATGTCATCTTTTTAAAGGTTGTGCCCTGTCCCCTCCTGTCTCACTATAACCTATCTGAGCCACAGTTGCTATTTTGTCTCCCATGCTGTTTCCCTGCATCAGTTCAGTCCAGTCGCTCAGTCATGTCCGACTCTCCGCGACCCCATGAATCACGGCACGCCAGGCCTCCCTGTCCATCACCAACTCCCGGAGTTCACTCAAACTCATGTCCACAGAGTCGGTGATGCCATCCAGCCATCTCATTCTCTGTTGTCCCCGTCTCCTCCCGCCCCCAATCCCTCCCAGCATCAGACTCTTTTCCAGTGAGTCAACTCATCGCATGAGGTGGCCAAAGTATTGCAGTTTCAGCTTCAGCATCAGTCCTTCCAATGAACACCCAGGATTGATCTCCTTTAGAATAGGCTGGTTGGATCTCCTTGCAGTCCAAGGGACTCTCAAGAGTCTTCTCCAGCACCACAGTTCAAAAGCATCAATTCTTCGGCGATCAGCTTTCTTCACAGTCCAGCTCTCACATCCATACCTGACCACGGCAAAAACCACAGCCTTGACCAGACGGACCTTGTCCTTACACTTTCTGTCATTCATCATGCCCATCCTTGCCTGAAATGTTCCTTTGGTTCCTCCAATTTTCTTGAAGAGAGGTTTAGTCTTTCCCATTCTGTTGCTTTCCTCCATTTCTCTGCATTGTTTACTTAAGAAGGCTTTCTTATCTCTCCCTGCTATTCTCTTGAATGCTACATTCAGTTGGGTTTATCTTTCCCTTTCTCCCTTGCCTTTCGCTAGAAAAGACACACCCAACTGAATGTACCTCCTTTTCTTCTTTTCTCGGTTCTTTGTAAAGCCGCCTCAGACAAACCACTTTGTCTTCCCGCATTTCTTTTTCTTGGGGATGGTTTTGGTCACCACCTCCTGGACACTGTTAGAACCTCTGTCCACTGTTATTCAGGCAGTCTGTCTACCACATCTAATCCCTTGAATCTGTTCGTCACTGGCCCTTGTTTCGGCTCCCTTCTTTACAAACAGGGTGCCTTCCTTTCTGTCCCTCTGAATGCCCCCTCCCTCACCACCCCTCGCCTTTGAGGTCCACTATCTCTGCCCTTGGCCTACCCTTGGAGATATCTAAGACAGTCCTCCTGGGGCTCCTGGACTCCCTGGGATGAACTAGGGTCAGTACAACCTCTGGAGGAAAGTATGGCTAATTCCGTTCACAGAGGAGGCAGAGGCTCCGAGAGATTCCGAGAGCTGCTCACGGTCTCCAGGCCAGTGTGCCAAGCTCAGGGTTCCTAAGCAAGAGTGATGATCCCAAGCCAGAAAGTAAGGACGACGTCCTTCTGGTTTTCCCTTCCAGTGACTGTTTCAACGCTCTTCTAAAAACAATAGTTTTCTCCCCAGATCGAACCCCTGTCTTCTCAAGCGCGCACCGCGCCCCCCTTCCCGGAGTTCGCTGACCCACGCTCCTCTCCCCGAAGACGGGTCTTCCGCCTTGGAGGCGTGGGCCACGTGGCCCGCAGAGTGCAGAGCCCCAGGGGGACCTCTAGGGGGCGGGGCTGCAGCTGGTGGGCGGGTCGAGGCCGGGTGGGAGGAGCATCGGCCGGTGGGTGGGGCGCGAGGCCCTTTCCCCGCCCCCCGCGAGCCCGGCCCGGCCCCGCCCGCCGGCTGCGTCCGGCCCCACCCGCCGCGCGACCTGAGGCGCCCGGGCCAGCCGCCTGCCCGATTTCCGGGCCCAGCTGCGCCCCTCCGTCCGTCCCCACCTCGGTCCGGCCGCGAGGGGTGAGTCTGCAGGCGGCAGGGGCCGTCGCGCTCCGTCCGCCGCGGCACGGGTCCGGCTGGGGCCCGCAGTGGCCGGCGGAAGTGGAGGCGCGCGCGCGCGCGGGCCCCGGGCTCCGGGGTGCAGGTCATCGGCGGGGGCGGCCGGAGCGCCGGCCGGGCTCTGCGTCGGCGGCGCGGCCCACGATCTAGCGGAGCCGACGCGTCAGGTGGAGCCTTCGGAGGAGCCGGCGCCCCGAGCCCGGGTGGGGAAGCCGAGGTCCGCAGGGGCAGCGAGAGCGCCAGCGGGCTCGCCAGAGGCCACGGAGCGAGCGGGGCCAAAGCCCCGAAGCTCCTACCCGGGGACCCCGATCTGACCTCGGGCGGGCTTAGGGGGTCCCGCGCTCCCTGTGGCCGGGCTGGGCCGAGTGCTGTTACAGCCCTCCCCTCGTGTCCCGAGCGGCGCGTACTGCGTCTTGTCCCCCGCCCCTCTGTAGCTGAGGAGGACCACCCCACCCCGCCCCCAGCACCAGGCTGTGATGGACCGGGGAGGAGAGTGCCTTGCCCAAGGCTGGCGCCGAGCAGGGGAGAGGTGAAACGCGCTCCCGGGAGAGCTCTGCCTCCCGATGGAACGCTCGGCTGCCACCCCTGGCCCCCACCCCCGGCCAGGGAGATCGCCGCCGCCCATCTCTGCCCAGCAACCCCCTTCCCCAGGCCGCGTGTGCCCCTGCGGTGCCGGCTTCGGGCTGCATTTCTGGCGACCCGGCTGTTTCCCCCAGAATCCTCCAAGTGCTCTGGCCCTAGTAGCTAGGAAAGCCGACTCATCATGGAAGGTTCAAGAGGGAGACCTGTGAGCCAAGGCAGGGTGGTGCGGCCCGTCACCTTTCGGGCCCAGTGCCTCTCCCAAGGCACAGCATAGGCTTAGGCTGAATCCTGACCCTCTGTCCCCTGGAACTGCCAGATCTGGGCCTGGAGTCCAGCTGGACAGGGCAACACTTGGACTCCACATTCCCCTTGATGGTGGTGCCCAGGGGAGGGCAGAGCAGCAAAAAAAAAGGGGGGGTCAGTGTCCTGTGGATAAGGAGCATCCTTTTGCAGGTGTTTTCCGACCCCGGAGACCCAGACTCTGAGCCTGACACTCCTGAGAGAGGTGGGACAATTCAACAAGACCCACTCGGTCTCTGCAGGTGCCCAGGCTCAGATGCCGCCCCCAGCGATGCACTGCCCGAGACTGGCCCTGGGCCTGGGATTCTGCCTGCTGCTGGGCATCACCCTCTGCTCTCTGTGGTGAGCATGCCCCTTGCAGCCCTCTGTCCCCACCCCAGACTCCTCTCTCTCTCAGCATTTCAACCCCCAAACCTGGACCCCTTCCCAGGATTTCCAGGTCCCACCGTCCTCTCCAGGCACACCTGTCCCTCCCCCCTAGCCCCAGTAAGACTGAACCAGCCTGTCTTATGGGTTTTCCTTTGCACTGACCCCCTGGCCTCTACACTTAACTCTTGCCTCTGCCTGGACTATTCTTCTAGCCATGTTAATGAGGAACTCCTGTTTCTGCTCCAGAATTCACCCTGTGGGTCCTTTCCACAAAGCTCTGGGGCTTCCCCCACACCACCAATCCCTTGTGGGACTGGTGTCAAGAATATTCCTGCCCCAGGAGTGAATGGCTGCATAGCTGTATAATGACTCACTGCAGAAGGCCAGGAGGCTTTGTCCTCTGAGGTCAGCCAGACCCAAGCACTGATAGGTGGAGGGTGGGGGGAGGACCCCAGGTGTGCCACTGGGGACCTGCATTTCCACTAACATGCACCAACCTGATTTCTCAGCCTCAGCTTCAAAATCACGTCAACACATGTATTTCCTTCCCAGGGTGTATGTCGAGGACTGGCTGCTGGTCTCCTACATCCCCTATTATCTCCCCTGCCCAGAGATCTTGTAAGTATGGGGCAGGCAGAATTAGGGGCCTCCGGAATAGGGAAGATGGGAAGGCTTTTCAGGTCACTCTGTAGGTTCTTCGGTCCTAAACTTGTGACTCTGAGCCACGAATGTGGAAGTCCCTGTTTCCGTCTTCGGGTATCCTTGCAGTGCCCTCTCCACGGTGTGACTTGGAGCATGTTGCATAGCTTGGAGCCTCACTTGCCGTATCTGTAAAATGGGACGATAGAGCTTGGGGTGTGATGATGCCGGTAAATATCTAGGTGCTGCGCTTGGTGTACAGGAGGTGCTCAGGAAAGAATGCTTTCAGGAGTTGACCTTTTTGCTCCATGTCGTGCTCTCTGTGAATTCGAAGGACAAATGCACACATGGCCAGTCTCCCTCAGATAACAGGTCTGACATTGGACAGTTCAGAGTGATAAAGATGATTTGGGACAGTCTCAAGGTGGCATTTGGCCCCGTGGTCTTCTGGTTTCCATGACACCGAAAGGAAAGTTTAAAATCTGGATCATAGACTACTAATTAACAGTAAGGTGTGTTTCACTATTAGAAACAGAATGTAGTGAATTAGGCAGGACAACAGAAAAGACAAAAGAAAACAAAAGCCCCCTTGTGTCCACTGGCCCGAATCACTCTGATTCCATGTCAGCTTGTTGATTGCTGCACTTCCTATTCAGATTGTTCTCAAAGCAGAAAGTACGCTTGCTGTTGAAAATAGTTGTGACCAGAATGTTTTTGCAATTCTTATCCTATTTCCCCAGAATATGCTTTATTTTTCAGCATCTGGTCACCATCATTTTACTCCACCCAGGGGCTGGGCCCTAATTCTTAAACCCTCTCCTTTTTCCACCAACAACTGTGGGGCATTTGGGTTGTTTCTAGTTTACCAGCATTCTAAATTAGTTCGTAACGAGCAACTTTGGATATAAAGCTTTCTTCATCTTTTTTAAGAAATTAATTTATTTGCCTATGCTGGGTCTTAGTTGCAGCACACAGGACCTCCCGTCTTCATCTCAGCATGCAGGATCTTTAGTTGTGGGTGGCACATGGGATCTAGTTCCCTGACCAGGGACTGAATCCCAGGTCCCTGCTTTGGGAGCACGGAGTATAAGCCACTGTATAAGCCACCAGGGAAGTCCCAGCTTTTTCCATCTTAAAAATCCTTTTATTTGGTACGTTCCTGGGCCAACGGACATGGCCAGGGTCTTCATCCATCTCCTCAGGCTGCTCTCCAGGGTGCCTGCTTAGTCGCTTCAGCCGCTTCCGACTCTTCGTGACCCCATGGACCGTAGCCAGCCAGACTCCTCTGCCCGTGGGATTTCCCAGGCAAGAATACTGGAGTGGGTTGCCATTTCCTCCTCTAGGGGATCTTCCTGACCCTGAGTCAGAGTGATTTAGGCCAGTAGGACACGAGGGTTTTTGTTTGGACCCAGGGATCCATCCTGCATCTCTTGTGTCTCCTGCGCTGGCAGGCAAGTTCTTTACCACTTACACGACCTGACACCACCTGGAAGCTCTCCAGGGGGACCCTGGCAAACACACAGATGCACCTCCCCACCCTCCCCCACCCCCAGCAGCTGCACTGCACCTGGGCTGGTGCTGCAAGTATTAGGTGTCATGAAAAACAAAAACCAAACCACCTTGCTGATTTGAGAGATGGGAAACGCGCTGTGGTTTAAATTTCACTCCTTTGATTCCTGCGGGCCCTCATCTCCCCACACCTTCCCATTTACTGAATTTCCTCTTTGGTGACCCGCCTGCTCCACCACCTGCCCGCCTTGGCCTGTTGGCGGGTCCTCTATCAGCACCTTTGGCTGAAAGTACTCACTGCTTTTTTTTTAATTATTTGCAGTTTTTTAAAAATTATTTGCAGTCTATCTTCAGGTTCTGAGTTTTTTAAACAGATTACAGTTGGAGATTTTTTGATAGTTTTAAATGGTCACACCTTCCTCTCTGTTCATTTGGATTTCTTCTTTCAACTTTAGTACCTTCAGAGGTCTGGAAACGTGGAGTTCCTTTCTTTATTTTGGCTCTGGCTCATCTGTGCTTCGGTGTTCTCATGTCTGACTCTTTAACATGGCCAGAGCGGAGTGTGTCGGGGCTGGGGAGGTGAAGGGAGACCCCAATGGCCAGGGAAGTGCGGGACGAGGGCCCCTTTCCCCTTCTCGTTTCTGACCAGCCTCTCAAAGTCCCGTCACTTTCTGAGCAGGACCTGAAATGTGCTTGTTTGTGTGAAACTAAGGCAGAGGGCCAAGTTGATGGATCAACTTTAAAAAATACATATCTTCCAGAGTATAGGCTAATCACTATAGGACAAATACTGTAAAGTTTCGTTTATAAGACATCTCTAGTATAGAGAAATGGGACTTCTGGTGGTTCAATGGTTGAGACTTCATACTCCCAATGCAGGGGGCACAGGTTCGATTCCAAGTCGGGGAACTAAGATCGTGCACACCACATGGCGTGGCCGAAATGAATAGAGATCTTATTTTTTAAAAAAAAGAAGAAGATTTTTTTACAGAGACGGAAGTAAGCATAATAGTTACCAGGGGTTGGGAGAAGGGATGGAGAGGTAGTATCTCAGGGAGATAGTTTCAGTTTGGGGACGATGAACGAGTTCTGGAGATGGGTGGAGGTGATGCTCGCACGGCAGCGTGAGGGCGCCTAATGCCCCAGAGCTCTGCGCTTTCAGATGGTTAAGGTGGCAAATCTTTGTCTTGCATGTCTTACCACACACACAAAGCGCAGACGGAATGCACCAGGGCAGCCCCAGGAAGCTTAAGCCAGCCCACCGTGGGCGATAGAGTGAAGAGACCCAGGTGAACGCAGGCACCCTCCTCGGGTGGTCCGAGCCTCACAGGCAACCTCAGGCCTCTGCTGGAACCGGCTCTGACCGGCTCCCTGGGTCAGAGCAGGCCTTTCCCGTCTCCAGGCCTCACTTCCGCCCTGAGGAGTGACTCTGTTATTGTCCCCATTTTAAGGGAGAGGGGACAAAACCCCGAGGAGTCGGATGTCCAGCCCCGGGTCTCTCGAGCCGGAGGCGCCTCACCTGCAGCCTTGTCTGTCTGAGCTCCCAGGCTACAAAGAGGCAGAACTGGGCTCACTTTGCAGCTGCTCAAAGCTTCTCCACAGTGCCCAGGCTCTTCCGGAGCCACAAAAGAGCGTGGAGACAAATGGCTCCAGGTTGAAGCACCACCCTGCCACACGGGGACCCTGGACGGATGGCCTCTGTAGGAGCCCAGCCCCCGGAGAGCAGGCAGAGCCGTGGAGGAGGGGCCAGGGAGCCTGGGAGGGGGATGCCTGTCCCATGGGGGCGTTTCGTCCCCGGTTCATCCATCCCTGCTGAGCGTCTCTACTAACGACACCGATGGCCCTGTCTCGCCTCTCCCACCAGCAACATGAAGCTTCAGTACGAGGAGGAGCCGTCCCGGCCCGTGGCACAGTAAGCAGCCTGACCTTTCGCCCTCTGTGGCCCCGGGGCGGGGCTGCCATCCCTTTGACCACTCGCCCTTCTTGGTTTCAGGTCACGGTACCCTCAGCCCAAGCTGCTGGAGCAAAAGTAGGTGTTATTAGAGCCTGGGTGCAGGATGGAGAGACTCGAGGGGGTGGGTGTCAGGGGCAAAGCTCTGATTCAGAAGCTGGGGTGCTGGAGGGGTCAGCTGACCTCGGGGTCCAGGTACCTTGGGACCTGGGCTCCAGTGCAGCTGTGACACTAGCTGTGTAATCTTGGGTGGGTTACCCAGCTCCTCGGAGCTTCTGTACAGGTGGCTGGTCAGTGACGCCCACTCGACAGGGCAGAGGACCAGATGAGATGAGGCTGGCAAAACGCAGAGCGGCGATTCCTGGGAGCCCCAGTGGTTAGGACTCTGAGCTTTCACTCCCAAGGACCCTGACTCACTTCCTGGTCAGGGAACTAAGATTCTGCAAGCCAGGTGACGCAGCCAAAAACAAACAAGCAAACCAAAAAAACCCACAGAACGCCGTGCCTTTAGTGCTCGACCCATTGTTAATGGTGATGGTGATAAGCCCCATCTCTGAGGCCCTTAGCGGACACCAGAAGTGCCAGGCTCCTCTAGACACTGGACGTGCAGTAACTCCTGGTCCTCTTGCCCTCACTGGGAAGGAGCTATTATCATCCCCACTTGAGGATACGGTGGCCCAGAGACAGGGATGAAGCTGCCCCGGGTCACACAGCGCGGGAGGCAGGACCAAGATGAGACGGAGGCTTTTCCCAAGGGAGGGTCTCACCCCCCTCGGCCTCCTCTGCCGCCAGGCCCACAGAGCTACTGACACTCACACCCTGGCTGGCGCCCATCGTCTCCGAGGGAACCTTTAACGCCGAGCTTCTGCATCACATCTACCAGCCGCTGAACCTGACCATCGGGCTTACAGCATTTGCCGTGGGAAAGTGAGTAGGGGGCGGGGCTGGGAGCAGGGCGGTGGGGTGGGGGTTGGGGAGAGACAGGACCCTGCCTGGGCACCAGGGAGGCTGTGCCAGGTGGGAAGCGACAGAGCAGAGTGTGACGGTGGAAGCGGGCTTCCTGGAGGAAGGAGGCGGTCTGGGCCTGGCGTGCAGGCGGGGAGCGGGGGCAGCCCCAATGAGGGAGCAGCAGGAGCCTTTGTCAGGAGACACCTTGCCACCTCACCCCGTCTGCTTCCCCTGAACCATCCAGGCAGGTGGAAAGGAATGGCAAGCCCCCAGAAATGGAGGGTCCATGGTCAGGCCACAGGCAGGTCAGGAGAGAGCTGGCCCTGCCCTGGGGACCCTCTCTCCTCTGCCCCCGGGCCTGCCTGCTCTCTGGACACCCCCTGTGTTCCCCCTTCCTCCCTTACCCCACCTGGCCTTTCCTTTCTGGGACTCCTGAGAGGTAATGGACTTACTAAAGGTAATGGATGGCCCACCTGGAGTCAGGGGCCCCCTCTCCCCCAGCCCAGTCAGCACCCAGCACCACTCACTTCCCCGTGATGTGCAGCCACTTACTCAATTCTCAGCTACTTTTTTCTCTCTCAACCTCAGTGTCCTTGTCTGTAAAGCGGGAGTGTGGTCCCTGCTTTCCCAGGAGTTTGTGAGGCCAGGAGGTAATTCCTTAGAACACTAGTGCTCAGGAAAAGTCAGGGCATGCAGCCTGTGAATATCATCAAGTTATCATTATTAGGACGGTCCCTAGCGGTTGGTTCTGTGATCAGGGGATCTTGACAGATGGGCAGACCTGAGTGACTTCTTGAGATGGGAAGCTGGGAGGGGGACCCCAGCCTAGGCCTGGGCCCCGTGGGGTGTGCCCGCATGGAGCGGGGACCAGGCAGTGGCCCTGCAGAGGCTATGGTGCACGACGGGGTCCTTTCCAGCAGGTACACCCAGTTCGTCCAGCACTTCCTGGAGTCGGCCGAGCGATTCTTCATGCAGGGGTACCGCGTGCGCTACTACATCTTCACTCACGACCCCCAGGCTATTCCTCAGGTCCCGCTGGGCCCCGGTCGCTCCGTCAGTGTCATCCCAGTCCCCAGGCCCTCCCAGTGGGAGGAGGCCTCCATGCGCCGGATGGAGGCCATCAGCGTGCACATTGCCGAGAGGGCGCACCGGGAGGTGGACTACCTCTTCTGCCTGGACGTGGACATGGTGTTCCGGAACCCGTGGGGCCCCGAGACTTTGGGGGACCTCGTGGCCGCCATCCACCCGGGCTACTTCACCGTCCCCCGCCACCAGTTCCCCTACGAGCGCCGGCCTGTCTCCACCGCCTTCGTGGCGGACGGCGAGGGGGACTTCTACTATGGTGGGGCAGTCTTTGGGGGGCGGGTGGCCAGGGTGTACGAGTTCACCAGGGGCTGCCACATGGGCATCCTGGCAGACAAGGCCAACGGCATCATGGCAACCTGGCAGGAGGAGAGCCACTTGAACCGCCGCTTCCTCTCGCACAAGCCCTCCAAGGTGCTGTCCCCCGAGTACCTCTGGGACGACAGGAAGCCGCAGCCCCCCAGCCTGAAGCTGATTCGCTTCTCCACCCTGAACAAGGACACCGCCTGGCTGCGGAGCTGACAGCAGAGGTGGGGCTGCTGCAGATGGGGGAACGCCAGCTAGTGCCTGGCTCACCAGAGCCTCCGGGCACCGGGGCCTCACTCCTCAAGCCTGAGGTGGGACCAGCCCTGTGCCGTCTAACCTCCACCTCTGCTGGTGGAATCCAGCAGGAAGACGGGCCTGGAAAGGGCTCTGTCCACTGCGAAGAGTGGTGTCCACGTGCAGGAGGACGCAAAGAGCACACTGTCCAAGGCCCAAGGAAGGAAGGCCAGAGGTGGCCTAACACTTGTAGGAAAGGCATCCACACCCCCCTTTTCTCTGGCTGCAGGGGTCCCTGCTGTGTCCCCACCAGCCTCCGGAGCCAGTTCTTCACTCAGGACCCAGAGGGAGCCTTCTAGGCCCTCTGGTTTCATGTCCCTGCCTCACTCAAGGTGGACAGTCCCCGGCGCCAAGCGCCTCTTCTGTAAGAGAGTTTGGGCAGCGTTTAATAAAAGTATCATGTGCTAGGCCCTAACCAGGCTTTCTTCACCTGCATCTCCGAGTATCCGGGCTGCCAGACCTTTAGGGATAAAGGCAGCCTGGATTGCAAGTACAGTCAGCTTGGGTGGGAGAGTGGGGGTATGGTTTTCTAGAAAGCCTGGGCTGCTGCTGGCCACTGCAACAGGCAGGATTTCATCCCAGTTCTCCTGGGAGATGGGTGAAGTGAAAACATCACCAGCTATGCAGTTCTCCTGAGTCGGGAGCAGAGCCCCTGCCCACCAGCTGGATGTCCTGTGGGCTCTTAGTCCCTGAGTGCAGAGCACGTGTGTCTGACACTTCTGCTATCAGCCTCAGCCTGGGGGACTCCTGGCGGGCGTGGGGCACTAAGGCCACAAGGCAGGCCTAGGATTCGAGGGGCTTCAGAGCCCTGTGGTGGTTGGATCTGCCTGGTGGGGCAGAAGCAGTGGGCAGAGGGGCAGGGGGCCCAGTATGCACTCCCCTGGGGGCAGCGGCATCCTTGCCACATAAGGTAGAGGGCAGGGGGTAAGGTCTGTGGCCAAGTCAGGAGGAACAGGTACCCACCCACCTGGGCACCTTGGGCAAAGCTGGGGCCAGCCCAAAGCCTCCTCTTCCTGCATCCTGTGCCTGGATGGCAAGCCAGGTCAGACTGCAAGAGCACGGGCAGGCTGTGTGACCACGTGGGGGGATAGCCTGAGCCGGAGAGGACGAGTCAGGGAGAGGCCCTGGGGTGCTCCCCGGGCAGAGGGACAAGGGTGGATCCATGGCCCATGTGTCCCCACCTTCCCAGGGTGCCCAGCCCTGCCCCGGGGCATGTATGAAGCTGGCGGTGTTGAAGGGGCAGGCCCTGCCTTCACCGAGCTTCCGTGCTGGAGCAGGGAGAAGGCCCTTGACGTGGAGACCATAGGAGGAGGAGATGGCCCTGAGCCCAGGCAGCGTTGCAGGAGAGAAATGAACCCTTGCTCACTCCAGCCCAGCTCTGGGTCCAGCTGATGTGCCCTTCTCAGCCTCTGCCCAAGCCCCCAGGCACTATGGCTACCCTGGACCGCGTCCCAGGCATGGCCCTCAGACACAGTTGAGTGAATGACTACCCAACTCCTAGACCTAAAACAGGGTCCAGGCTACTTTCCCAGAGAGCTGAGGGCTTGGGGCCAGAGCTGCTCTGTGGGTGGGAAGAAGGACGGGGCCTGGCAGGAGTGGGAGGGGTGGCGGGGGACGGGCCTGACCCAGCAGAGAGAGGGGGAGTGCTGGAAATAGAAGTCGACAGGATCACAAATGCAAAATGTCTACAGTGGCCCCTGCAAGGGAGGCCCCTGGAAAGTAAGCTTCCTGTCCCCTCATGACCAACTACCTCCTCCCCACGCCTTACAGTCCAACACCACTGCTCTGCCACAGGGCCAGGACCAGCATATCTTCGCTCACGCTGCCTACTGGTCAGGCCCCCCTGTCCAATCACCTGGCCCAATTCCAGGAACATATTCATGACATCACCTCCTCCATGAAGCCTGCCTTGATTTGTTCCCCCACCCTTCCAGAGTGGGTGCCTTTTGGTGTTCCCATAAATCCTCATCCCTATGTCATCAGTTACAATGTTCTGCCCATCTCCACCCCTTTCCCAGTTGGTAAACCCCAAGAGGATACAGGTGGTAGTCAACCAGGTTTACCCCAGTACCTGAAACGCAGGAGGCATTCTTTGAATGTTTGTTGAATGACTGCATGAATGTGAGGCAGCTGAGAGAACACGGGTTTTAGTCTGACCTAGCACACGTGGGATGCTGAGCAGGCCACTCCACCACCCTGAGGCCCTGGGGTGATGATCAAACGGGACTATGTCTGGGAGCTCTCTGGGCACTGCCTTCTGGGCAGGCACTTGGAGAAGCCAAGCAATATGCCCAGCCCTGGGAAGAGGCAAACAAGCACCACGGCCCGCTCTGTGCACAGGAGGCGCAGGCCCCATCCCTGGTGTCATTGCAGGGCTGCACGCTTGAGCAGCAGGCTGAATAACACCTCCGCTGAGCTCCTCCCGGCTGAGGTGCTGCAGCTCTGACAAAACCATCTGGAAACCGTGTGCCCTGCGGCCCCAGCCTGCGTTGACCCCCGCCCACCTGCAGTGACCCCCAACTTCTTACCCCGCACTCAGAGCCCTGTGCAGTCTGGTCCAGACACCCTCCCCCGGAGCACCCCTCACCTCCCCCACCCAGCCTTCCTACAGCCTTGCTTCCTCAGGGACCCCCCCCATGCCCTCCCCCTCAGAGCCCCCTGCCTGCAGCGCCCCTCCCCACAGCCCCTCATCCAGCATGGACTCACCTCCGAGGCCGAGCTGAGAGGCCACCTCCGCAGGCTCCTGTGAAAGCACAGCCATTGGGGTCAGAACGACCTGGTCTCGAACCCACGGCAGGGCCACCTCACGGCCCTGTGACAGGCCAGCTCGTGTGGTGACTCTCAGGCCTCAGTCTCCTCCACTGAAAATGGGGTCAGTGACTCTGCCCTTGGAAGGGAGGGCTGGGGATTAAAGCAGGGAGAGGAAGACACCCAGAGGATTTGGGCTCAGGATGTGGCCTGGCTGGGAGAGCCCAACCCAGGACAAGGCCTCTGATAGTCAGCGCCGTGGGCTGAACGAAGGTGAAGGGCAATGATTCTGAGTCCTCCGCTCACAGCTGGCCTTGCTCACTTACAGCTGAGTGATCCTGAGAGCTGAGGTCACTGTTCAGAAATTAAAAGGGGCAAAATCCCTGGGCACCCAGGGGTATCCTTAGTCACACGAACGCCCCCCTGACAGGCGTTCAGCTCAGGTGGGCCCCCCCCACCCCGGGCTCTTCCAGTCCCCATTCACCAGCCAGGGCTGCAGCTGGGGAAAGGCTGGACCTCGTGTCTGGAAGTCCAGGAAGAAGACAAGGGAGTGTGTGTATTGGCGGGGCGTGATCTCCTTTTCCTACTCCGCCTCCAGGACTGCCGTCCCAGCCAGGCATCGAGCTGGCCCGGACACGAGGTGCAGGACAGAAGGATGGGGGTGCACAATCCGTGACTCCCACATCTCCAGGCCTACACGATCACGCGGCCTAGCCCCCGCGCCCGGTGGGGTTTGGGGTGGCCCGAGGCGCCAGGGGGCACAGGAGGAACGCAGCAAGCGGCGGGAACTGGGGGACGCTCCGGGTCCACAGCGCGCGGGCAGCCCTCGGGGCGCGGCGCGCGAGCCCGCGGCCGGGCGGGGCTCCGGCGCCCGCGCCGCCCCTGGATGTGCACGCGCGCGCGCGCGGCCGCAGGCTCGCGGCCCGCCTGCCCGCGCCGGCGTCCACCCCCACGGTCCGCCCGGAGGAGGGAGCCCGCTGCGCGCGGCGGGGCCCGCCCCTCACACCTGCGGCGGGCGCGGGGCGGGACGAGCGGAGGCGGGGCCGCAGCTGGGCCCGCCCGGCCGGCCGGAGCCCGGGAGCCCGGGCGCAACCGAGCGGCGCGGCCCGAGCGGCCGGTGGCGCGGCGCGGGCGCAGACAATGGGAGCGGCGCGGGCGCGGGCGCCGGCGGAGCCCTGGGCCCGGCGGGGACGGGAGGCCGCGCCATGAGCCCCGCAGCCGGGCGCCCCCCTGCGCCGCGCGCGGGCCGAGGCGAGCGGCCGCTGCTAGCCCGGGGCCCCGCCCTGGGGCCGGCGATGTGCTGCCGGGGCTGAGAATGATGGTAGATTGCCAGGTGAGTGCCCCGCCCGGTCGCGACCGCCCTCCCCGTGTCTCGGGTGGAGGGAGGACCGTCTGCCCCCCTACCCCGACTACCCCGCCCACACCCGACCCAGCCGGGAGGGAGAGTCCACGCAGAGCGCGCGCTTACGCAGTTCCGTGTCCAGCCCCTCCTGGTACGATTGGGAAACTGAGGCCAGGAGAGGTACAGGGGCTGGCCCGGGGCCCACGGTGGGGGTCGGGGGGAGCAGACTCCAGAAGAGAAGGAAAGGTTCCAGCCTCCTAGTTCAGGGCTCAGCCACTCCCGTGGCGTTACCTTGGGGAAGGAGAGCCCCTGACGTCCTGGGGGGACCCTTGTCCATCCCCATCCCCTCCCACGAGGGGCCCTGTCCTCTCAGCCTCCCGACGTGCCCACAGGCACACACAGTGACCTCACAGGTGGAGACCATAGCATACATTCAGGGGAGCAGTGGACAGAGAAATGACAAGGGGGAAAGAAGAAAGCTGCAGGAAGCAGCTCCACCATGGGTCAGGACCATCCGGTCTCCTGGCAACAGGCTCAGGTCCCCAGGCTGAGGGACAGAGATGCCAGGGGCAGGTGGGCAGGTTCCTGGGAGTCGACCTGGGCAGGGACCATCCCCAGAGCAGCCTGGAGAGGACAGTTTCTGGGGTCCTGCATCCACTACTCTGGGCACCTGGAACCACGATGAGATTTGCCCCTAGTGGAGAGGAAACGATAGGAGAGAAGTCCTCGGTTTACTCCACTGTAGTTTAGGATGCATGGCTGGGGTGATCTCGAGGGGTCTACAGCTTGTAGAAGAGTCTGTTGGCCTTGGTTCTCCATCCATGACCCACTGTGCTCCGAGTCCTTGGAAAATACTTTCTGCTCCCTCCAGGTCCTTCTGAACAGGGACCTGGGTGGTGCAGAAGGAGGCAAACCCCTGGACCGCTCGTCCAGGGGCAAAGTGCCACCTCTGTTGGCACCTGGGGTTCCTCATTTGGAAGGGAGTGGAGTTAGTTACCCCCAGTTGGGATGAGGAGGCCTCCGGAGGGACCTGGGACCAGGACAGTGGAGTGAAACAGGGAGACGAGGACAGCTTCTGAGGCCCTGCACAACACCCCTGGAGCCAGCCGGTCCGGCTCCTCTGACCCTGTGAGGGAGAGAGAGCGGCCGCTGCCTTGACTACACCCAAACAAAGGTGTGTGTTTTGTTTTCTGGTTTTTCCCTGTCTGGGGCTGCAGTGCTGGTGCTGGTCACAAGGGGGCGGGCTGTGCCCACAGTGCTCAGGCACAGGGAAGGGGCCCTGGGGAGTCCGGCTGCCTCCCACCCAACAGGCAGCTTTTATTACTAGCCTCCACATCCACAATATGAGCGGCCCAGAGGCAGGAGGGGTCTCTGAGATCCTCTGTCGATTCAGCGACTGTGCGCCGGGCATTCACCCAGGAGCTTACGGCTCAGAGGGCAGATGGACAAAAAGCAGGAAAGCGAATCCATGGGCGAGAGAACAGCACGTGCTCCTGGGAAATGAGTCAGGGTCCCAGAAGGAGGGTCACGAACCCCTGGGGGGGGGTGTCTAACAGGCCTCCATGGTGACACTGATGCTGTGACCAGAAGGACAAGAGGTGCCAGCCTTGCACACTCTGCGAGTAGTCTGGAAGAAGGTCAAAAATGCAGAGACTTGGAGACAGAAGAGATGCTGGCTGGAGGGGAAGTGAGACGGGGCCAGGGTGGCCGTGAGAACTGTGGGCAGAGGGCAGAGAGGAGGGCAGGGCGAGACCTGAAAGGGTGTCCTGGGGTCTGTGCCATATGACAGAATCCCCCTCCCTGGTCGCTCACAGGGACACACATTGACCGTCTCAGTGTCTGGGACCAGGGGCTGGACTGGGGTCTCAGTCAGGGTGGGTCTGTCTCTGAAACCATTCATGGGTTATTGGTGGGATTCACCGTGGCAGTGGATGTGCAGAGAGGTATTCATTCTGGAAGGAGATGCCCTGTGTTCGGGGATGATTTGAGGGGGGGAACGTGAGGGTGACGCTGGGGTCTGGCCTCTGTTGAGTGCCCTGGCTGCACTCAGCCTGGGTAGTGGAGAGATGGCTTGGCCCCAGAAGCCAGGTGTATCAGTTTCCTGTGGCTGCGGTAACAAAGTACCATAAACTGTGTGGCTCAAAACAAGAGATTTATAGTCTCTTGGTTCGGGAGGCCAGAAGTCCAAACTCAAGGTGTCGGCAGCACCAGACCCTCTGAAGCCTCTAGAAGTGGGATCCTTCCTCACCTCTGCAGCCACTGGTGGTTGTCGGCAATCCTTAACGTTCCTCGCCTTGTAAGCGCACCCCTCCAAAGTCCGCTTCCATCCTCACTTGGCTTCCTTGGTGTGTCTGTATCCGGTCTTGCGTCTTGTCTTCTTATAAGGACACTGGTCATTTGATTAGGGCTCAGCCTACTCCTAAATGACCTCATCTTATCTTGATCACATCTGCAAAGGCCCTATTTCCAGAGAAAGACAAATATCATATATCACTTATATGTGAAATCTAAAAAAAAATGGTACAAATGAACTTATTTACAAAACAAATAGAATCATCGATGTAGAAAACAAACTTACAGTTATCAAGGGTGGAAGCGGGGGGAGGGATAAATTGGGAGACTAGGATTGACATACACACACTACTATATACCAGACAGGTGCTTAATAAGAACCCACTGTATAATACAGGGACCTCAGGAGTCTGTAATGGCCTATACAAGAAAAGAATAAAACAGAGTGAATATATGTATGTGTGCTAAGTCCCTTTAGTCGTGTCTGAGGCATTGTGACGCCATGGACCATATAGCCCGCCAGGCTCCTCTGTCCATGCGGATCTCCAGGCAAGAAAACTGGAGTGGGTTGCCATGCCCTCCCCAAGAGGATCTTCCTGACCCAGGGACCAAACCTCAGTCTCCTGCGTTGCAGGCAGATTCTTTACCACTGAGCCACCGGGGAAGCCTGGATATGTGTATGTGCACCAGTGTGAACACTCACTTTGCTGTACAGTGAGTGGAAACTAAGGTAACACTGTGAATCAACTATACTCCAAGAAAAAAGTGTTTCTAAAGTGCTCCTTAAAAATCCTGTTTCCACATCAGGTCTTATTCACAGGTGCATGAGGTTAGGACTCCAACTTATATGTCGTGGGAACAGAGTTCAATCCAGGACAAGGGAGTTGGAGTGATCCTACCCCCGAAGGCCAGGTTCCCATGCATCCACAGGGATGGGGGAAGTGTTTGGGTCTGATCAGGTCTCTAGGACGTGGCCCCTGGCAAAGGGCTGTGGGGTGAGAGTGGAGCCTGGGGGTGCCCTGTCATGGACAGCCCAGCTCCCCGGCTTGGGGGTGTCCTGGCACAGCGCCAGCAGGTGGCACTGTGCCCTGCTTGTGGCCACCCTCAGCGGCCATACCACAGAGACAAAGGTCTCACCTTCCAGTTGCGAGGAGACGACATCAAAATTGTAAACAGACCAGGCCCACAGTCATTTCAGGGGTGACGCATGGTGGAGGAAACCAAACAAGGCGGGGCCACAGGGGAGTGACTGGGTGGCGACCTGGATGGGCAGCCAGTGAGCCCGGCCCGGGTCAGACCCACGTGGGTTGTTAGTTCTGCGTTTTTCCTGCTTCACCTGCAAGCCGAGCCGGCCATTCTCAGCTGCTAGCAGGGGCCCCCGCGGGTATGATTACCCTGGCGGTTTCCAGACAGTTCTCCCATTACTGCAGCGCCAGGGACCGTGTGTGCCAGATGTGGGGGGTGGGGGAGGGACCCTGAAGGCAGCCACAGGGATGGGTGGGCACGCAGGTGGTGGCTGGAGAAGCCCCTTCCCCAGAGACCCTGCCCAAAGAGGGGGCGATGCTGCGTCAGTTTTCCCACTGCCCACCTGGGGAGTTCTGCCCTGTTGGACAAAGCTGGGCGTGCCCTCTGGAGCTGAGAAGCAGGGGCCCTGGGCTCCCCGAGGGAGAGTGGGCGTCGCCGGGCATCAGTGAGATGCAGCAAAGTGCCCTGCGTGGCCCTGGCCTGGGAAACGGAAGCCATCTGTTACAGCGGCTCTGGGGCGCTTCTGAATCTCACGAGGCCGGGGCCACCAGCCCTTGGCAGTGGGTCACTGACTGGCTCACACAGCAGATGTTTATCCACAGACTCAGAGCTGAGCACCTGGCCTGTGCAGAGCACCTTGGCTCCCATCCGAGGGGATAAGACCCCGTAGAGGAAGAACGCAGGGACAGGGTACAGGACAAGTGATAAATCCATGGGGAAGGCGCTGGGCCGGGAGCCTGGGGACCTGGCTCTGCTGGCCACTCTGCCATCAGGGCACACTGGCCATGGGGCCACCCTCCATGGAGTGACCCCGCAGGCCACCCCCGCACCTCCGTCCGTTGCAGGGCAGGTGCCTGCTAACGACAGCCAACCCGTGGCACTTTCCCTGTGCCCACGCTGTGGCCGCAGTGTCTCGTTCTGTCTGCAGGGTGGCTCCTCTGCCATTGTCACTGATGGCTGGGAAAACCGAGGCCCTGGAAGTCCAAGGGGGCTCCCACAGCCAGGTGGCGGCAGGGCTGGTGGGGGCACGTCTCTGCATGCAGACAAGCCTGGGAGGGGCTGGGCGTGGGTACTGGGGCCAAATTCCTTCCAATTACAGTGGGCTCCCAACAGTCAGGGCAGGGCCGGCCCCAGGGTGATGGCTAACAGACGGAGCGGAGACGTAAACAGAGCTAATGAACCCCTTTCGCCCTCTCCCTGCTATAATGAAAGCCTTGGACTCTGTTCTCTGCATTTTCTCAGGGTTCTGGGTTTTTGAACCTCAGAGTCTTCTCTTAGGGTCTCGGCTGGGAGATCTCTCCCCAGGGGGGTGGGGGAATGAGGTTTGGGGACCTTGATGTATCCTCCCGGGGCAAGCCAGGGAGAGGGAGGAGGAGACAAGAGGGCATCCCCCTAAAAATGATAAGCCCCGGGAGAAAGGAGAGTTCCCATGGCAACCTGGAGCAGTCGCTTGGCAACCGCAGGTCCCCAAAATACTGGGCTGCAGGAAGGCTCAGGGCCGGGGCTTTCCCATGGCCTGTGTGTACGCCTTAGCTACTCTTTGTGGCTGACCCACACCACTCTGGACTTCCACCCAGCAGCTTTACCCTCTGAGCCTTCCTGAGGGAAACCCTAGCCTGCTCCCCCGCGCCCCATCACCCCGGTCTGCCAGCCAGCCACCTGGCATCAGGCCTGGCCCCTAGCAACGTCCATTTCCTGGAGACCTGAGTGACAGCGGATGGTAGCAGAATGTCCTAAAATGCGGGGTCAGAGGGCACAGTGGACGGGGCTGGGTGCCAGTCAGAGTTGGGGAGGGCACTGTGCCTGTGCTTTGTACCCCCTACAACCTGAAGCCATGAGCCGCCTAGGCCTGGCGCAGGATGGCCGGGCAGGGTGTGTATGGAGGGGGCAGTAGGCGGAGCCCCTGGAATAGGGGATTTTGGTTCTGGGCCAGTTTCGAGACTGGCTGTGTGACCTGGGCATGCCCCTTCTTGCTAGCCTCAGTTTCCCCATCTGTAGCCCCCTCTACCCTTCTATCTCTGTGTTCACCATTCAGTGCATCAATTACGCCACTTATGGGGCCCTGGGGTGGGAGCGTGAGGGGCCAGGACCAGGCCAGCCACCGTTTCTTCTTCCTCTGCCCACCTGCATCCATCTCCATGCTCACGGGGAGGCAGGTGGCCTTGTGGGGAAGGCCACTGGCTTCGGAGACGGACACCTGTGTCTATTCCCCAGCTCAGGGCTTAGCCTTGAGTGTCCTGGAACCGGCACTAACCCCGGGAGCCTCGCTGCTCCCCGGTCTGAGGATTCAGGGGTGCTGTGGGGAGGGAAGACAGTCTGGCCTTGTGGGCCTCTCATGGGCCACTTTACTTTGTGGGCACAGATCCTGTGTTCAGTGGAGCCAAGCCCATGGATGAGGGCCGTGTCTGGCCAGGATGGAGCCCTTGACCCTCGGACAGAAGGCGTGTTGGAATGGAGGGAGCCTGGTTGGGGCCAGGCCACCCAGGGGTTGGATTTGGGAGCTGGGCAGGGTGTGAGCCCCTCAGACATTCTCTGGGGAGGGCAGTGAGGGATGGGACTGTTGGTGACCGCCCCCCACCCCCATACACACAGGGGTTTCTGGGTGCCCTCAGGGAGCCAGCATCCTAGTCTGACCGGGACCATGCACTCTCTAAGTGACCTCAAGCCATCAGCCTCTGCCTCCCTGGACGCATCTGTCAAAGGCGGAGGGGCATGCCCACCTCCGGAGTTGGGGGAGGCTCCGGTGGTACCGGTAATTTGCGGGGTAATTTGCAGGCGCGCGGGCCGTGCGCGGGTGGGGGGTCCTGACGATCCTGGCCTTGACTGCCCAGCCCTACCCCCGGCCCCGTGGAGCGCCGCGGGAGGAGGGGCGGGGCGAGGGCGGCGCAGACAATGGCCCGGCCCGGGGCGCTGGCGGCTGTGCCCAGAGCGGGGCGCGGGGGCGCGGCCGGGCCGGGCGGCGAGAGCGGGCGGCGCGCCTCTGCCCGCGTTCATGCTGGTGGTCCCGCCGCCGGGCGCGCGGGCGGACGAGGTGAGCCACGGCCCCGCGGGCGGCCCGGGAGGAGGGGCAGGAGGGAACCACAGGGCAGGGGCCCTGCCCGCCTCCTGGGTTTGCCCGGGCGGAAGCGCAGTTTACAGAATTGAAGCCGCCGGGCTCTTCTGCTCACCCCGCCCCACTGCCCCCGCAGGGTAAGAGGCGGGGGCGATCCCACACAGGGGTCTCCGGCACCCCAGATCCTCCCCCACTTCCTGGCTTGGGGATCCAGAACCGGTTGGCTTGGGGAAGGCACAGGGCCTCTTCTGGTACCACCGGACCGTCCAGATGTGCCCATCTGACTGTTTGGAGCTGGGGTGGGGAGGGGCTGACCTTGGACGGTGGAGACAAAGTCCTCTGGCCAGTGAGTGGCCCTGAGCCCAAGAACTTCCCCCCACCCCCACCATCCACCTGCTCCCCTCTTGGGAGTCTCCCCTGATCACCGGTCTTGCCCCAGGAGGCCCTTTCCCAGTAACTGTCCAGCTCAGAACTGGGAGAGTGAGAATGTGTGTGGCGGGGGGAGGGGCAGAGGACGCCCTTTAAGCCCCGGGGGCCGCTAGCGCCTGACTCCATTCCAGGGAGATTCTTGCCCCGGGGTCCACTCCCATCTGTCTGGGCTGTGGGAAAGGGCTGGGGAGCCCAGCCCCGACCATCCCCCTCTATCAGGGAGGCCCGGGCCCCCCCACACCGGGCATTGGGAGGTGAGGCTGTCTAGAGGTCAGAAGGGAGAGAGAAGTCTGGGTTGGGGAAACTCAGGCCCTGGAAGGCTGCGTCCCCAGGCAGGCAGGCTTCTGGGAACCTCCAGGCCCCTGTTTCCCGGAAAACCTGGCTGACCTGCTACTCTGACTCCCCTGACCGGCCCTGCCTCCCATCTCCACTCCCAGCTGCATTCTCTGGAAAGCATTTTAGGGACAGGTTGGCAGACGGGGCCTTGCCCTTCTGCTTTTACCATCGCTCATGCACCTCTCCTGCCTTGCTGCCTTCTCCGGGAGGAGGCAAGAACCAGGGAGCCTGTCTAGGGTTTGCAGCATCCAGACAGGTGGGTCCCTCCACTCTTAAGAGTCTTGGTGGTCTCACCTTGTGGACTCCTGGGGGTCAGGTTATGTGAAAGCCCCTGGCCCAGGCACAAGCAAGCCCCCTACAGGTGTGCGTGTATGTGTTCAGTCACTTCCGTCGTGTTTGACTCTTTGCCAACTTGGGGACTGTAACCCAGCAACTCCTCTGTCTATGGGATTCTCCAGGCGAGAATACTGGAGTGGGTTGCCATTTCCTCATCTAGGAGATCTTCCCAACCCAGGGATCGAACCTGCATCTCTTATGTCTCCTGCATTGGCAGGTGGGTTCTTTACCACTAGCGCCACCTGGGAAGCCCACAGGTGGCAGGAGATATCTTTTCCCCTCCAGGAAGGCAGGTGGCCAGGTGGTCCATCGGCTGTGTGGACAAGCCGTGACTGCCCTCGAGGAGCTGGAGGCAGGGTCCCGAGTTGAATCTACCCATATTTCCAGGTGGGGAAACGGGGGCCCCAAGAAGTTGAGACAGTTGCCCAGGCCATATGGTGAGATGGCCTTCCTCCCTGAGGCTGGTGTTCCAGGCCCCTGACCTCCAGCACTCCACCACCCCACCCTATCATAAGGTGTGCTGACCAGGAGATTGCCCTTTGACCTTCCAGTTACTGGGAGTTGAAGTTCAAGGGCGAGGCAGTCCACCTGGCCTGAGGCCCTGGCTGCTCGGGAGCTGGCAGGTGGGCAGTGCCGGGTGTGGAAGGGCTGGACTGGCAGCAGATGATGGCAGTTCTCCAGGATTTCAAGAGCAGTTTACTCCGCAGCCCCTTGGGTCCAGGAAATCCCTGCACAGGGTCAGGTCTCCTTCCCCTCTCACTTGCCCTGCCAGGAGCGGGCTTGGAGCGTTCCTGAGGAAGTGTGCTTTCCAGGCCTGGGGACGCGGGGTGACGGCGGCGTCTGCCAGTAGGGCACGCAAGTAGGGCGAGGGTCCTGGGCCTGGGTGTGCCGTCCTGCACATGCGTGTCTTGGGAGCCTCCCTGGCCTCTGGGTGAATATGTGACCACGTGTCAGCCCAGTGGTGGCTGAGCTAGCACATGTGTGACAGGACGTGTGGAGACACATGACTGGTGCCTGGGGAAGGGAGAGCATGCATTGTGAAAGCGCACGCACACGCATGCAGGCATCTTGCTTGTTCAAAGCACCAGGCCTGAGCCTTGACGGTGAGGAGGCCTGAGTGTTCATGCCCGGACCCCCCAGCCTCTCATCTTTAAATGGGTAGGTGAGCATACCAGCTCATAGGGCTCTAAGGTGCTTAGCACACGCCTGGCACACGCTGGTGTGCTCTCGCCTAGCAGTCGCGCAGAGACCTGTCCAACTCATGGAGAGTCTCCGGGCAGGGGAGGCCACCTGGTGCCTTGGCGCCCTCTTGCCAGTCCCAGGTATGAGCAGGCAGAGGCCACGAGGGGAGGCCCTGGCGTCTTGCCTTCCGTGGGAGATAGCAAGGAAGGAGCAAAGTTCAGGGCTGGGCAGAGGGACAGTGGGTGGCAGGAGGGTGGGACCGAGGCTGTGCAACTCAGCCCAAGAACCTGGAAACCCAAGGTGTCTTCACCCTTCCACCCCCACAGCCGGCAGGAACTCCGTTGCTGGAGAAGAAGTGTGGGAAAGGACAGCGGGCACCCCCCACCACCTCCTGCAGGCATCTGGAGCGCCAGGTCCTCTCCAGAGGCCGGGACAGCTCAGGAGATCCCCTCTGAAAGGACAGCCCTGGCCCCCCGCCGGGGGGTGGCGGGTGGTGGTGGCACCGGGCACGCAGTGTTCCTGGCACAGCGGGCAGCATTCTCACCACAAGAGCCCATTTGTCCTGCCTCCCCTGGCCCTGAAGCTCCAAGCGACCAGGCTGCGCTGGGCACAGGGGCCCGACTGTGGGCTCAGCTCCCTGCCCTGCAGGCCTGGCTTCCCTTTGGGAAGGGGCTTCTTAGTGGCCAGACCACTGCAAAGCAAACTGTATAGCCGGTGAGCAGAGTTCCATTCCCCAAGAATCATTACTGAGCAGGGAATTCAGGAAGCAGAAAAAATCCCCGGATTGGATCAGAGCTGAACTGACTGCCCACCTCCCCCGACCGACATCCCCAGGCAGGTGGGCTTCTGGGAACCTCCAGGCCCCTGTTTCCCGGAAAACCTGGCTGACCTACTGCTCTGACTCCCCTGACTGGCCCTGCCTCCCGTCTCTGCTCCCAGCTGCGTTCTCTGGAAAGCATTTTAGTGACAGGTTGGCAGACAGGGACTTGCCCTTCTGCTTTACCGTTCGTCATGCACCTCTCCTGCCTTGCTGCCTCCTCCAGGAAGCTTTCCTGGTCATCTTCCCAGAGTGAAGTAGGTGGCCCCGAACTCTTGAATATTTTCTAGTCCTGGAACTTGGAAGCTGGAGGAGCCACCTGGACCAGGGAGTGTTTGTTGAGAGCCCACGGTGTGCCAGGGGACCGTTCTAGGCGTCGATATGTCAGGGGAACAGAGTCCCTGCTCTCAAGGAACTCAGCCCCATTCCAATTTTTAAATGAGGGAAGACCTAAAAAATGCTCAGAACACCAGTATCCTTTGTGCTTCCGTGATGGTGTGTGCCTTAATGTGTGAGTGACAGTCATCCATCTACCAACCGACTGGGCTGGGCATCATTGTGCCACGTGCCTCAGCCACTTGGGCATGAGGGGCCAACAGGGCGGATTGAGCTATAGCCCAGCTGAGTGGGGAGACACAAACCAGTTGCACAGTGGATGGTTCTTTTATTGACATTTTATTAATGTTACTTTCTTCAGTTCAGCTCAGTCGCTCAGTCATGCCCGACTCTCCGCGACCCCATGAACTGCAGCACGCCAGGCCGCCCCGCCCACCACCAGCTCCCGGAGTCCACTCTCTTAGCTCATCCTTATTCAGAGTTGCAGCTTTCCAGTCCCACTGTTGCTCAGTCACTAGGTCGTGTCCGACTCTGTGCAACCCCATGGACATTAACCTGCCAGGCTCCTCTGCCCATGGGATTCTCCAGGCAAGAATACTGGAGTGGGTAGCCTTTCCCTTCTCCAGGGGATCTTCCCAAGCCCAGGATCGAACCCAGGTCTCCTGCATTGGCAGGGGGGTTCTTTACCGTCTGAGCCACTAGCAAAGAGCCCCAGCTAGATCCTGCTGGGCACGAAGCCAGTGGGAACGGCTGGGGCAAGGCCCGGATTCTCAGATTCTTGGCTTCTTGGCAACCTGTGTGACTCAGTGGGCTGGTTAAAGGGGCCAGCAGGCAGGCAGCCGGAGCAGGGGAGCCCTGCGGCGGGTGAATCAGTAATCAGAGCAGCTGACCGTGGGGTTACTGTCCTGCCTGCGGTGGGGCCAAGCCTCAGCTGCCAAAATAAGCACCGCCCCCACTGCAGTCCTGGTGGCTCAGCTGGTGAAGAATCTGCCTGCAATACGGAAGACCCTGGTTCAATTCCTGGGTCAGGAAGATCCGCTGAAGGGATAGGCTACTCACTCCAGTATTCTGGCCTGGAGAATCCCAGGGACTGTGTAGTTCATGGAGTCCCAGTCGGACTGAATGGCTTTCACTTTCCTTCTGCCTTTCTTCCTGGGGCTCTGCCACTCTGATGGGCCCCTACTTCTCCCCAGCCTGGAAGAGGGGACAGAGCCTCCCCATTAAGGCATGTGACCTTTCACACAAGTCACTCTGAGGCTCTGGCCCCTGATGACCCTCCTCTCAAGAGGAACCCCTGCCGGTGGAAATAAGAGCAGAATCACCCTCGGCTCTTAGAAAAAGCTGGGAGCAGTTTGGGAACACCAACCTCAAAAGCCAGCCTGCTGTGTGGCTTTGGGTGAGTCTGGTGCTGTCTCTGAGCTTCTGGCCCCAAGACGCTCACCTGCGAATGTGCCTCATACATTGTGACTGTTAAATGATACCCACACTGGCACATCAGGGAACAGAAATAAAGGGAAGGGGGTGGACCCCTGACTCCGGCTTAGGCTCTGAGTTGGGTGTGGGGGAGGCAGACAGGGACATAAAGCTGGACATCATACAAGGGACCAACCACCCTCCCTGCTGACAGGGACCCAGCAGCGCCAAGCTGGACTTGTGCTGCCAGGAACAAATCCACTTTAACCCAGAACTGAGCAGAGGAAAGCAGGCTGCCCTGGGGACCCAACAGGCCCAGGCATAGCCCTGGGCATGGCACTGACCGGCTGTGTAGCCACAGGCAACTTGTTTGCCCTCTCTGGGCCTCAATTGTCTCAGTTTTACAACAGAATATAATTACAGTGGCTTCATCTGTTTCACAAACGCTGAGTGCAAAGGTGCTTTGTCCCACCGAGGAGCACCAGGGACAGGGCCAGGCTGGGTTCTGGGGGATGGGGCTGGAACTGGGGGGACGTCAGTAGCTGCTTCTGCCTGCAAGGCTTCTAAATGTGGACGTTTGCCTTGGAGGGAACCCCCGCCCCAGACCACAGCCCCTTTCCCGATTTGGGGGGCTGGATCAGTGGTGTGCATGGCTTCAGTGTCACCTCTATCTTGCAGAGCCAGGCCGGTGGTGACCGTGTGTTGAGTGACTTGATGATGGGCCTCAGGTTCCCAGAAACGAGAGCGGGGAGAACGGGGGCTGTCCCCCACCCCCAGCAGGACCCAGAGTCAGGTCAGGAGCCTGCAGGAAAGAGGAGCGAAAACCTGGCCCCGGGCCTCTGCCGTCTGCTTCCTGGACAGGATGTTGTGCTGAGCAAACAGCCTGAAGAGGAGTCACCACTCTGGCTCTGAGTCACAGCGCCTAGCGACAGCCCAGCGGTGTTTATAAACAGTGTGCTTCGCACCCCACCGGGGCCTGCACCCCACCCCTGCCCCCGCCCTGAGCCTGGAGGGGATGCCCAGATGCAGGAGGCAGCAGGACCCCCCACCAGGGAATCCCTGCCCACCTCCAAGAGCGGAATTCAGGGCGCATGTCTGTGCGTACACGTGTGTCCACCAGTATGGGGTTTTGTTGGTCTGAGCTCCATGTATGGCTGGCCAGGTTCCTTATTCTGGGGCCACCTGCATCGTGGGCAGAGCGCTAATGGCAGGTCACGTGCCCACGGTGTCCTGGGACAAGTGTGGGAGGCAGGTTAGCGTCTCAGGGCTGTGTGAATGTCCCCCGAAGCGGCGCCCACCCGGAGCTCCATACATGGGAGGGGAATGGGGATGGAGGTGGAGAAAAGTGTTGGTGGGGGGCGGTGTTGCAAGTGGAACGCCCCTAACCGTCCCAGCCCCAGAGCCCTGGCCCTCCACGGCCTGACTCCGGCCTGACTCCGTTCCAGGCCGGGACAGTGATGCGGTGGGCCATGTGGTGACACAAGGCCGGCAGGGAACAAAGGCGCCTCTGCGGCCCCGCCCACCCCATGCCCCGCCTCCTCGTGTCTCCGCCTTTCTTGCCTGCAGCTGGTCCTGTCCTGCCCCACAGCCTGTGACTCAGGCCCTCGGCCTTCCCAGCGGCTCGGGGCCTACTGCTCTGCGGAAGCCCTGCCTGGGCCTGGCCTGGCTCGCAGAGGAATGGCCTAAATGGCTCCGAGGCCAGGTGACCTGTGCAGGAGGTTGGGGTCGTTGGAGAAGAGCGCTCAGGAGCCATGGGCCGTAGATGTGCCATTTGGCATGGAGCTTGGTACCAGGGAAAACGCTCAATAAATGCCTGTTGAATCTAAGGCATGAACACACAGGCACACCTCAATGGGCGACCTGGTTCCCTGTTGGTTCCTGTAACCCCACCCCCGCTTCCTCAAGGGCCTCTGGAAGCTCTCCCCCCCAACCCCCAAATGTGTCCACACAATTGGAAAGGCTTGTCGGTCCCCACACTGCCCAATGATCCCTGCCACGGGCACTGGGCCCGGGTCTTTTTCATCCACTGTCCCAAAGGCTGGAGAGAGCTCACTTGTCCACGTCCAGGGCAGTCAAACCACATCAAGGGATGCCTGAGGTCATACGACCAGTCAACTGGCAACATGGCAGAGAGAGGCCAAGGGTGGGGTCTTCCCAGGGCCCCCCCGCCAGGACTGTCTCCCACCTCACCAGATCCTGCTGGGGCTGCCCGGGGCTTCTCCCCAGCAAGATTGAGCACTCAGGGGAGCCCTGCTATGCCAGCCTGTCCTCAGGAAGATAGATCAGACCGTGTCTGCCAGACCTTTTGGCCTCACCTCTGCGGGACCAGGGCTGCCTTGTGGTGCCCAGTGCATGCTTGCTGCTTTTAGACGACAAACGCTTCCAGGCTATCCCCTGGGACCCAGTTGTAGGGCTGCATGCTGAGCACCCAACAGGCCTCGGAGTGTCCTCTGGAGCTTGCTCTTGGAGGAAGAGCCAGGCCATGGTACCCCCGGTACAGGGCTAATCTCTGCCAACATTCGCTGAGTGTATGTTAAGTGCCAGGTCCCGGGGCTGGCACATGACCGTGGGAGACAATCAGAGTTCTGCCCAGAAACCAGGCCTGTGCTGAGTTCTTGTTGAATCCGGCAGTGTCCTTGTGCTCATTTGACAGAGGAGGAAACCAAGGCCGCTAAGTCGCTGGCCCAGTCACCTCTGCTGTTTCTCAAAGGTCCAGATTAAGTGTCTCTGTGCAGAAGGGCCAAGGCGGCTGGGGAGAAGAAACAGGGGGCCCAAGGGGAGGTGAACTTGGGGCGGGGGTCAGGGCTGACTCAGAGGAGCCTGGAGGCGGGGGACAGCGAGGACTCTGGATTCTTTTGTGGGTTGGACAGAAGCCTTTGGAGGCGTTTTAGTGTGGGAGACATACTGGGTGCAGGCATGAGGGAGGGCGTTTGGGGGGCAGGAAGGCTGCTGCCTCAGGGTCTACCTGGAAGCCCCTGTCTCTCAGCCCACCGGCCTCCAGATGCCCACCCACTTCCCCTAGAGCAGGGGTCCCCAGCCTCCGGGCTGTGGACCAGCACCTCCTGTCAGATTAGCGGCTTGAATCATCCCCAAACCACCCCCCTCACCCCCAGTCCACGGACAAACTGTCTTCCACAAAATCGGTCCCTCGTACCAAAAAGTTGGGGACCTCTGCCCTAGAGAACCCCCGTCCAGGGCATCCTTCCTTCCCTGAAAGAAATTCTCCTGCCCCAGAGGTGTGGTTGGGGGATGTGAAACTGTAATTTGAAAACCTCTGTATACCACACCCCCTCCCATAACGGATCAGAAACAGTGAGGCTCGGAGAGAAGAGGAACGTGCCTGTCCCAGAGGAAGGCAGCACCAGGCGGGGGCAGGAACCAGGTCTCAGTTCCCCGGCTCTGAGCGGCCTCCTCTGCTGGGTCCCCTGCGCCCCCAAAGCCACCGGAAGAGGATGTGAAATGCTAGCTCGCTTGGCGAGGCAGGGCTTGGCGCCAGGCCGGCAGGCTGGGCCCCTGCCTCTCCGCCAGGAACCGGGGGCCTGATGTGCCTGCGGGCTGGCTCCGGAGCCCCGGTCCACCCACCTCTTCTCTCGGGCCCTGCAATCCTGTGTGCTCAGCCGGCCGCCTGCCAAAGCCTGAGAAGGGTAAGGAGGCAGCTCAGCCTTTGGGTCACCCTGGCATCTTTAGGTGTGGGGATCTGGGCTCTGAACGCTGAGGCAGGGAGGGTACGTATGTGGGCTCTGCAGAGGTGCTCACAGACACAGGACCCGGACTCTCCCTGTGATATCGTGGGCAAGTCCCTGCTCCCTGGGGCCTCAGTTTTTCCATTTGTCAAATGGGTATGTTGGACTCAACTCATAGGTTTCAATGTCTGGTCTGCGGTGAAATGAGAGAAATGGAGACAAGGTCATGAGTTTGCCTTAAAGCCAAATATATTCATTTAGCGACCATCCGTTTTTTTTGATTGTATGCCTTCTTGGTTATTTTTTGGGGATCTTTTCTGAAATGATGATAATGATGATGGTGACAGTTGTTTTTTGTTTTTTTTAACTGCCCTACTTGGTAAAATAAACAATTGCTAACCCTAGGTTGGTCCCGGCCGTTTAAAATTAAATCCCACGTCTAGGTGGCAGATGTGGAGGAATTCTGAGGGCTGAGTGATGGGGAAGGCTTCCAGAATGAGACGGTGGCTTAAGAGGAAACGGAGGGGGTCAGGTGGGTCTCCTGTGCCCCACAGCACCCGGCTGGACTCACACCTGGCTGGTGGCTCCACTGGCTGAGCTGTTTTGATCTCTATGACTTGTCCCTGGGTGGTGATTTTTTCTCCCAGGCAGGGGGAGTGGGGACAGGGCCTCAGGGTGTTGAGGACACAACTGGGGACCCCCCAAGACTGCACATCTGAGCTGGAACTACTGGCCGGGCTTGGGACAGTCCACCCGCCCTTGGCTGGCCCTCAGCCTGGTAGGAGCAGGAATTCCTGGCCCTGCTTGTCACAGGAGCAGGTATGACAGCCATGCGGGTGACACCAGGCCTAGGTACTCGGGAGCCTGACTCCACTGGGGCCAGTGGACGGGCAGGCAGATTAGCAGAGGGCCTCCTTGGGAGCCCGTCCCAGGCCCACCTGCCTCCCCGTGATGGCCCGGCAAGCCAGGCCCGCCGAGCCCAGGGGCAGAAAGGGCTGGGTGTTCCTTGCCTGTGTCTCTGTGGTGACTGCCAGGCGGTGGGCTGTCGCCCGCCACGCTGCCCTCCAGAGCCCTGCATCTTGGCCGAAGACACCTCTGCCGGCACCCGCCACCGAGGTGAGTTTCCAGGGCAACAGGTGCTTCTAGGTTGTGGCCAGGGCCCTCGACTTCCTCCCCTCCCATCAGAACTGGTTGAAGGAGTTTGGCTGGAAATTGCCTGGAGAGGCTCCATCCCCCATGGATGTGAACAAGGAAGTTGGGTGGGGGGTGGTGGGGGGGAGGCTTGCTTGCCATTGGTACTTGTGTATGCCCACCCGGCTGGCCGCCTGTCTACCTGCTCCTGCCTGGGTGGGGTGGTGTGGCTGGGGATTGTCTTGGTGGCTCCTGTTCGTGTGATTCTTCTCAGATTACAAAGCTTCTGTGCACTGTTTCATCATCTGCTCTCCTGAGAGCCAAGTGGTGGTGGTATTACTATTCTTCCTATAATTATTATTATCTCCATCCTCCTGATGGAGAAACTGAGGCTCCGGGAGAGGGAACTGAAGCTAGGAAGGAGCAGAGCAGGGACCCGAATACAAACCTAGGCTCTGCATTTAGAGAGAGCTTCCCAAACCTGCAGGCCCCCTCCTCCTCCCTGGGTGCCCAGCAGCCTGCCAGTCAGCGTGGGCTTTTCAAGGGACGAGCCCCTGCCTCTCTGAGCTCTCTGTCGTTCTCATGTTTCGGGCTCAGTTGCCTCAGTGCCCGTTTCCTCCTGTTTACATGCTCGCACCTTTTCCCTGCCACGCCATATGCGGCATGCAGGATCTTCGTTCCCTGACCAGGGATCAACCCCGTGCCCCCTGCATTGGGATCAAGGAGTCTTAACCACTGGAGCCCCAGGGGAGCCCCTCCCCCTTCTGTTTCTCTTCCTCTCTCCTCTCCTGCACCCCCACCTTGGGCCCAGCACCTGTTGGACAGGAGGCCTTTAGGGGTGTCGGGCCCTGAGCCCTCTGGGAGTGGAGGACAGTTATCAGAGTGGCCCTTGGTCTTACTCTGTAAGACCCTGGACATCATGCATGCTCGTCTTAAGTGCCCCCCACCCCCAGCATCCTGAGAGTCAGAGTCAGGGGGCTGTGCCCACCCCTCTCCAGGAGAGTATGGGGAGCCAACTCATGGCTGGTGCAGAATGCCGGAATCCAAGTCCTGGGCCATTGCCACAGATCCAGGCATTGATTCATCTTGTCCTGTTCACGCTGGGACAGCAACGCCCTGTGAGATCAGAGATTTGGGGTAATGATGTCAAACCCCTCCACCTCGGATGGTCTCCTGGCTGTTTGGAAGCTTCATGTCCCGCCTCCTGACCATCTCAGAGCTTGGCCTCCAGCCCCTGGGGACTCCCTGTTGCCCCGAGGAGGAGGCTGTCCCTGAAAGTTCCCAGGAACCAGGGGCGGAGGAGGTGACCCGCTGTGCCAACAGCTCCCACACTCAGCCCAGGTGCGTCACCTCCTGCCAAGGTGTGTGCTCACCCACCCACACAGGGCCACCCCAGGACCCAGGCAGCCAGGAATGGTGACATCAGGTCAGGGAAACGATTGAGGAGCCTGGCCAGGCCACACCCCATCCGTGACCTCCCCAGGCTCTAAATATAGATCAGAAAAGACAGACAAGGTAACCTCCACCCGCTCAGTGAGAGATGAAAGGTTTTCCACCGAGGCCTGACCTGAGTCTGGGTCAGTTCAGTTCAGTCGCTCAGTCATGTCTGACTGTGACCCCATGGACTGCAGCACGCCAGGCGTCCCTGTCCGTCACCAACTCCTGGAGCTTGCTCAAACTGAGTCTGGGTACCTGACTGCTGCTCCTCACTGGGTCACCAGCTCCCTCCGGCACCTTGACTGAAGTCGGAGGAGGTGATGGCCAAGACCCTTGTCACCTGGAGGCGGCCTTTAGCCAGTTCTTGCTCTGAGCCACCAGGTACCCGGAGTGGCACCCTGGGCCCAAACCCCATTCCCTGGGACCTTGTGCCAAGCAAAGGGTTGGGTAAAAAGTGGGAAGCGTGGGCCGGGCAGACAGAGGATGGCTCGAGGCTCTGGGGACTGCAGCCTTTCTGTGCCAGCCTCCCTGGGCTTCGTGAGAGAGGACCCCAGAGCTAACAGCTGGGCTCACACATCTTTGTCTGAAGGCGGAGGTTGTGGGGGCGAGCTTTGAAGGGTCAAGACCCTCTGGCTGCTGTATGTCTGGGCACCAGTGATTGGATGATAGCAGGAAGGGAAAGGGGACCCAGAGGTTTGGCCTGAGCACACCTTTCCCTTAAACCGAAGGCGGCTACTCAGGGGCCTGTGAGCCAGGGAGTGACGGGAGGCCCAGTGGGGTCTGGGGCAAATCCATGAGCACAAGGCAAGTGCCCGTCGGCTCCCACCCAGCCTCCTGTCACGTGGGGACACAGACCTGGTGTGGCTGGATTGTCCCAAGTTACGGGAGCAGCCAGAAATGGGGACTTTTACATGAAATCACCTGACCTTTTACTGTTGGCTAAAAAATTGAAAAACACTTTGCGTGCCAACCAAAACACATGTGGGCTAGGTTTGGCCCGGTTCTCTTCCTGGCTGTCAACTCAAAACCTGTCTTTTAGGCTTCCTGTGCGGGGAGCATCCTGATTATAGGAGCGGTCTGTGCAGCGATGTTACCCAGGGCTCCTTGTGATCTCCAGGGAGGGACAGGTGCACTCCCCACCCCAGAAAGGTTGGGAACCTAGGGTGGCTAGGATGCGGTGAGCTGGAGCAGGAGCAGGAAAGCAGGGAGCGACCCCCATTCATAAAACCCTGCACTTGGTACACAGCTTGGTGTCTACCTCCCAGCAGACCCTCCCAGGGCCTGGGTCAACAGAGCTTCGATTGCAGACTGGCCCGAGGTCACGAGCCCCATCTGAGCCTCGTGATTCCGATTCTGCCCACTGCCTCGGGCCATCATGTTGCCTGGATGCTCTGAGAGCCACAGGAGTGTGGGAAGTGGTGAAGCGGCTGAGGGTCACTGCGGTGGGCTCCAGGTCTGGGGATTGCTGCCCTCCCTTCAGGGCTGATGGAGCCTCAGCCACATTAGAGGATGAATCGAAACAAACCGTGTCCTCTTTCTTTCTTAACGTCTGTTATGAAGAACTCCCCAGAACGCAAAAGTGGAGAAAATGGCATAAAGACACGCAGCTCTCCTCATCCCCGCTGCGGGGCCGCTCTTGCTGCTTCTCTTAGGGGCCCCCCTTCCCCACCGCGGACGATGCTGACACAGACCTCAGGCGCACAGCTCCGTCCATCGATATTTCAATGGGTTACTCTAATAGTAACCGAAATCCCGTGATCACATCCAAAAAATGATGTCAGCTATCATCAGAAAGCCAGCTGTTGTTTAGTCACTCCGTCGTGTCCGACTCTCTGTGACCCCGTGGACAGCAGCGTGCCAGGCTTCCCTATCCTTCACTGTCTCCCAGAGTTTGCTCAAACAGATATCCAGTAGTGTTCAAAGCATCCCAGTTGTTCCTTAGGTTGTTTGTGTGTGTGTGTGTTTTGTTTTTTTAAACAGTTGCCCTGTTCAAATCCCAGTCCAGAATCCGCACGTTGCATTTGGTTGCATGTCCCACCTTTATTTTAATCTACGTTTCCCCCCTTGCGTTTTCCCCTGAAATGCATCTGTTGAAGGGACTGGGTGGTCTGTCCTGCGAAGATTCCCGGAGTCTGGAGTTTGTGGGCCGCGTCCTCGTGTGTGTTTAACGTGTTCTTCTGCGCCCTGTCATTCCCCCTGTGGCTGTTGCGCGCGGAGGCCTGGCTGGATTCAGGTTAGGTTTTCGGCAAGAGCACTTTCCTGGGTGGCTCTGTGGTCTGCCATGCAGTATCTGCCGTGCCGGTTCCTTCTCTTTAGGGCTGCCCTGCCCTTGGGAAGACATCTCCCTGGCAGCTTTGAGGGAACATCATGAGACGAGGTGCTTGAGGGCTGGGGAGAGGGCCTTGCACGTGCGAGGTGCCTGGTGATTCTCAGTCCCTGGTTTGGTTTGGTTTTTTAAAATATTTATTAATTTGGCCACATCAGGTCTTAGTTGTGGCAGGTCCGCAATCAGGGGTCAAACCCGTGCTCCCTGCATCAGGAGCACAGAGTTTTAGAGTTTTAGCCGCTGGACCACCAGGGAAGTCCCTTCTCAGCCCCCGTGAAGGTGCCTTACCTGTGCTGTCCCTTTGCTAAACAGGAGAAAGTTGTGCCTTGGAAATACGGTGACTTGAGGCGGGCAGGGGGGCTGGGGTGGGCATTGGCTGGAAGGGAGGGCCACAGAATAAGAAAGGAGTGGAGTTGGGCTTCAAACCCAGGCATCTCGGTGCAGGGCTCTGCACTACACTGCACCCCTGGGAACTAGGAGTGTGTGTGTGTGTGTGTGTGCATGCACAGGCAGCTGGAGCAGTGAGCAAGCTTCTCAGGATCCAGGAGGAGACCCCCAAAGCAGGGGCAACCAAGGCAGGGGGGCACAGACACCAACCAGAGGAACGCCCCCCACCCCGCCGCCTCCTCCGAGCAGATGCTGTCTGCCTAGCTGGTTGGGAGGCAGCCCCGCCGGCTATGTTGCTGTGTAGTGTGGTGATGAAGCGCCCCTGGCCTCACCTCTCCAGTCGGCTCGGGCCCCCTCACCCCAGTCCCCCTGACCTTCAAGGTCAGAGAGGTGGTGAACCTGGTGCACTCAGGAGTCACTTGGCCTCCATGGGCCTCTTTCCCAGCTGTAAAGTGGGCATAAGCTTGCTTGCCAGGCCCCTCCCTGGGAGGAAAGAGATTAAAGGAACCCAGAAGAGATAAAGTGAGTGCAGTCAGGTGCTTAGTTCCCCAGGCTCTGAGAGACTGACTCAGAGGGAAGTTTCTAGCCTGAGGCAGTGTCCGGCCTGGAGGTCACCCCTCAGTTCTCTAGGAGAGCCTCATTCCTCTCTGAACATACATGCCCCACCCGTCTCACCCTCCCCTGGGGCTTCCTAGACAGCCTTCTTGGGATCTCTGCCCCAAGCCAAATCTTGCTTTAAAAACAAACACAGCAAACAAACAAAACCCAGTGTTTATTTTCATGTATGTGTGATTACTAAAATATTTTAGAAAAATTAGCAAATTCTGGGACTTAAGAAATGTGTAGCACTGCCCAGAGATAACCACCATTACTTTGGCAAAGTAGGTCCCTGCAGTCATATGCACACGTGTAGTGTCAGCTTCTGAAAGCATGTGCTGTATCCTGGGTTTCTGACTTGCAGGCTTACCTGGTGGCTCAGACGGTAAAGAGTCTGCCTGCAGTGTGGGAGACCCTGGTTCAATCCCTGGGTCGGGAAGGTCCCCTGGAGAAGGAAATGGCAATCTACTGCAGTATCCTTGCCTGGAAAATCCGAGGAGCCTGGCAGCCTATAGTCCATGGGGTCACAAAGAGTCAGACACGACTGAGCGACTTCACTTTCCCTTTCATAGCTAAGCATCTCCCTCTGGGAGATGGTGAAGGACAGAGAAGCCTGGTGTGCTGCAGTCCATGAGGTTGCAAAGAGTCGGACACAGTTGAGCGACTGGACAACAACTCCCTGTGTGATGGTCTTCCTGTGATGGGTCATGGCACGCAGGGTCTTGTCAGTGAGCCTGCACAGAGTGTTTGAGTGAATTCCTTTTAAAGTGAAACTGTTAGTTTCTCAGTCGTGTCTGACTCTTTCTGACCCCGTGGACTGTCGCCTGCTGGGCTCCTCTGTCCATGGAATTCTCCAGGTAAGAATACTGGAGTGGGTTGCCGTTCCCTTCTCCAGGGGATCCTCCCGACCCAGGGATCAAACCCATGTCTCCTACAGCTCCTGCATTGCAGGAGGATTCTTTACTGTCTGAGGCCCTGTAATTCCTTTGGCAGAGTAGTACACATCCAGAGTAGTACATGGAAATCCACATCCCCACTCTGAATGCTTTCTTAAGGTTACTTCCTAAGAGTGAGGTTGTCAAATCTAAGGGCATGAGTGTTTTCTAAAATTTTATTTCATTGAAGCAGAGTTGATTTACAATGTTATCTTAATTTCTGAAGTGTACAGCAAAGGGATTCGGTTATGCATATATGCATGCTTTTTCACGGCATGAAGGTTTTCCATGCCTGTGATAGAAGTCCTCAAGCTGTCTTCCATGGGTCTTTGTCAAAGCCTTCCTTGTGCCTGAGGGAGGACCGTGCACCTGCTGCAGATGTGGGCTGCACATCTGGTGGGTGCACAGGTCAGAGGGAGCGGCTGGTGCCCCACTGTCCCTGGATACCTGCGGCGGGGCTCACGGTGGGTGAGCCAGACATGCTTGTGGAGTGCGGAGTCCGGACCCGCCCCCTTGTTTTGCAGATGGGAAACTGAGGCCAGCGGTAGGGAACCAGTTCTGGAGAGGTGGGTGGCACTGCCAGGGCTGCTGACAGCAATGGCCAACCCCTGAGAGGGCTGAGAACTGAGGCCAGGCGGGGGAGGCCTGGGCAGTGTGTTGGTGTGAGGGAGGGACATTCTCACTGGTTTCTAGAAAGAGCAGCTGAGGCTCCCCAGCCCTCAGCATCCTCAAGGGCAGGCTACCTGGAGACCCCGAGTACTCAAGCTTCCAGGGGTCCTAGCCAGCCAGGCTAGTGGCAGGTGCGTGGCTGGCCTGAGTCCCTCGAGACCCTTCACTCTTGAATGTGGACCCCCAAGCTGGGCATGCTGGGTGTGGACTCTTCCCCTGTACTCCCCTGACTGCCCCTCCTCCACCTCCTTTCTGCCGGAACCTCCTCCAGGTAGCCTTAGGGCTGAGATAGCCCCAGCAGAGGCCCCTCCCCCAGCACCCCACCCTGACCCTCAGTTCAGTTCAGTTGCTCAGTCGCGTCCAACTCTTTGGGACCCCATGGACTGCAGCACGCCAGGCCTCCCTGTCCATCACCAACTCCTGGAGCTTGCTCAAACTCATGTCCATCGAGTCAGTGATGCCATTCAACCATCTCATCCTCTGTCGTCCCCTTCTCCTCCTGCCTTCAATCTTTCCCAGCATCAGGAACTTTTTAAAAGAGTCAGTTCTTCGAATCAGGTGACTAAATTATTGGAGTTTCAGCTTCAGCATCAGTCCTTCCAGTGAATATTCAGAACTGATTTCCTTTAGGATGGACTGATTGGATCTCCTTGTTGTCCAAGGGACTCTCAAGAGTCTTCTGCAACACCACAGTTCAAAATAATTCTTTGGTGCTCAGCTTTCTTTATAGTCCAACTCTCATATCCATACACGACTACTGGAAAAACCATAGCTATGACTAGATGGACCTTTGTTGGCAAAGTAACGTCTCTGCTTTTTTAATATGCTGTCTAGGTTAGTCATAATCCTGACCCTCAGGGTGGCCAAATACAGGGGTGCAGGGAGGACCCAGTCCTGGCTCCAGGACTCAGGAGCACACAGCCAGGTATAGGCACCTGGCTGAGAGCGTGCCATACAGCGATTACCAGCTTGATCTTCCTGGATGAAGAACCCGAAGCTCAGAGAAGTTAAGCAATTTGTCTTAGGTCACAGAGCCAGTGAGGGGCTTAAGTGGAGTCTGTCGTGGGTGGACACCCACTGCTTGGCCGCATGTCAACGCGTACACAACCCGTGCACGGCGCCCGCGCCCACACAAAGGGCCTAACCGTGGTGTGTACCCGGAGCCACAACACACACACACACACACACACACACACACACACGACACGACACGTGCTCTTCCCTAAGACGCAAGCAGCCAGCAACAAGCGCGCGCGCGCGCGCACACACACACACACACCCACCCACACGACACGACACGACACGACACGACACGTGCTCTTCCCTAAGACGCAAGCAGCCAGCAACAAGCGGCGGGGACGCGCGCCCGCGCGCACACGCCCCTCCAGCGTCTCCAGCCCCGCCCCTCCGGCGAGCCCAGCCCCGCCCCTCCCGCGAGTCCAGCCCCGGCCCTCGACGCCGCAGGTCCCGCCCCTCTGACGTCTCCAGCCCCGCCCCTCCGGGGAGTCCAGCCCCACCTCGAAGCCGCAGGTCCCGCCCCCGGGGCCGGCCCCGCCCCCGGCCTGACCTCCGCGGGGCCGGCTGGCGCGCGCAGAGCGCTGGCAGCGCCGAGCCGCGCGGCCTGCCGCCGCCGCCCCCGCTGCGCGCCGGGCCGGCCCCGCGCCCGCGCCGCCCCGGGTCCCGCGCCCGGCCGGCCGCCCTCGCCGCTTCGAGCCGCCCATGGTGCAGCGCATGTGGGCCGAGGCGGCCGGGCCTGCGGGCGGCGCCGAGTCGCTGTTTCCGGGCTCCCGGCGGAGCCGCAGCGTGTGGGACGCCGTGCGCCTGGAGGTGGGCGGCCCCGACAGCTGCCCGGTGGTGCTGCACAGCTTCACGCAGCTCGACCCCGACCTGCCGCGCCTGGAGGTGGGTGAGCCTCGCCAGCCCGGCGCTCGGCCGAGCGAGGAGTGGGTGGGGACGCAGCGCGCTTAGCGGATCGCCCACCGCGAGCTGCGGTGGCGGTGGTGGCGGTGGTCACCACTCCCAGCCCGGGAGTTGCGCGTGGGACGAGCCCTTCCGCAGAAACTCCCGTCCTTGCGCCCACCCCCAGGGCAGCTTCGTGGGCGGAGGGGCGGCCGCCCGGCGAGCAGAACAGTTTCGGGACCAGATCCGGCTCTGGGACCCTTCTCTCCGTCCCAGTGCCTGCCCTCCCCGAGCCCAGGTGTGCCGGCCCCGCTGCCCCTGCAGCCCGGGCAGACGTGTTCCCGCGGGGCGGTCGCCGTCTGTTCTGAGTCTGCCTTTCCCCGCCGCAGGGCTGGGCCGTACTTCATCCCCGTGGCCAGCCAGGGGGCCTGCTGAGGCGGTTTGGCTTCGAAACGCAGGTGGTGCCCTAGTGATTAGGGCGGCGGCCTCCGGGAATACTCAGGGGTGGCCGGGACCGCAGCGGCCTTCCAGGCAGCCCCCCTGGAGGGTAGAAGTGGACTCTGATGTTCAGGGCTGGTCAGAAGGGTGGCGGGGAGGAGGGAAACAAGCCCCCAAGCTGTGGGCCAGGTCCAGGCGGGGAGGTTGGGGCAGGGGCCTCTCAGGTGGAGCGGTGCCTCCCTTCTACTTGATTAGAAAATGCGCTTCCACCCTGAATTTATGCAGGCCGGGTAGGAGTCAGCAGGGGGGTGTGCCTCTGGTGACCTCGGTGAGGGCTGGACTCCTGTTCCTAGTGCGCTGTTGGGAGGAGGGGGCCGGTGGGTCATGGGGAGCACTGCCCTCCCCCTCCTCCTGCCTGGCTGCACCTGTCTCACCCCCTGCCTGGGGCCAAGGTGGCAGAATCGGGGGCTGGGGCCTGAACAGAGGGAGGCCGTTCCTGAACGCCCATGCCGGTTAGGGCCCTCTTGGCGCCCCAGGTCGTTACTTTAGGCCCCGCTGAGCTGTAGCTGCCAGCCTGCATCTTGGTCGTATCTCTGTGTGTCCCCAGCGCCTAGACAGGGTCTGGATGCGTAGTTACAGGAGGATAAAGCACATCTTGTCCAGTGTGGGAGGCGGGAGAGGGAGGAGGGAGCTCTTGGTGGGAGGACGACAGGCCTGGGAGACCCTTTATTGGTGAGCTTGGCGGGTGGCAGGGCCAGGCCTCTTCCCCGACCCTCATCCACCCGCAGCTCTGGTCTTCATTGGCGGCTGGAATGAGACCCCTGGGAGGGTGGGGGTGGGAGGCCTGACACCAGCCCAGCGCTCATCTGACTTTCATTATGTCTGGCAGCTCCTCAGGCTTTGTGTGCTGGAGGGTCCGGCCGACGCACTCACAGGGGCAGGCCGCCAGGCTGCTTCTCCTCCCTCCCTTCTTCGCTCCCTCCCCCTATCCATCTGTATCCCCAAGGGGCCGAGGGAGACTGCAGACCTGAGGCCTGCCCCTGCCCGAGGGTCTGCCTGCCTTCGCCCCTCTCGCCTCTCCCTTCTGGCCCCAGCACTGGCCTCCGGGCCGTGGCCGCTGTTTAGATATCAAAGGGGAAGCTTCTGGCTAGTGCAGGAAAGCCAGGGTCCTGGCAGGAGAGAAGGCCACTGCCGGAAACCAAATACAATGACCATTTACCGTGAACTGGGGGAGGGCGTGGGGAGTCCCTGTCCCTCCTGCCAACACCTCCCCTCCAGCCCCCGCAGCCAATTTCCTGGTTGCGGTGGCCTGCCAGAGCTGAGGCGGCCGCCTGTGGTCCCTGTCCTGTCTGGAAACCACGAGGCAGTTTCTGTTTCCTCCCCAGGCCCCCTTTTCCTACCAAGCCTCCGCCCCGTCCTTCCCTCATGTACTGCCAGATGTCCTCGCACATCTGGGCATCTGCTCATCATCATGATTCGCATCCAAGCCACTGCTGACCCAGCTCGGCCGGCACAGTTCCGTACTTCGTGGAGGTTCCTGGGCTCGCGCCCCTATCTCCACGCAGGCCACCGACTCAGCCAGGCGGGGGTGGGTCCCAGAGTCTGGAGCACCTACTGGCTGCAGACATGACTCCCTCGTTCGAGCTCACTTTGACCAACCCTTCAGACTACGTGCGAAGCTCAGAAGGCTTCCCTCATGGCTCAGGTGGTAAACAATCTGCCTGCAGTGCGGGAGACCCGCTTCGATCCTCGGGTCAGGTAGATCCCCTGGAGGAGGGAATGGCAACTCACTCCAGTACTCTTGCCTGGAGAATCCCATGGACAGAGGAGCCTGGCAGGCTATAGTCAATGGGATCAGAAAAAGTTGGACACTGAGTGATTAATGCTGGAGCTCACAGAAGTAGAGTCCTTGAACATACGTGCAGCCACCGAGAGTGCAGCCCAGATTTGAACCTGGGCTGTGTTCTCTGCTGGGCCCCTGTTGTGTACAGGAGCCCACAGGGATCCGAGAAGGACAGGGCTGAGTTCACTACAAGCGTCCCTGGAGGACGGGAGAGCTGTGGAGGGGCCAGAACCAGGCAGCTCAAAAGCCCTCATGGTCGGTGAAGGGTAGGGGTGCTTAGAGTCCAGAGGTAGGTGAAAGTGCTCTGGGCCAATGGACACGGGGGAGAGCTTCAAGGAAGAAATAAGCCCACACCTGGACCCTGAGAGTTTAAATATCTCATATGAGGCTGCACTTGCTGGGAAGCTCTGCGCTGAGTCCTGTGCATGCATGGTGTCTGGGGTCACGATCGCCTGCTGTCCATTTATCAGATGGAGCAACCAAGGCACTAAGTTGCACAGACTCACCAGTAAGTGGCAGGGGCGGGATTCTGACCCCAGGCAGAATCTGGAAGCCCTGAGCTCAGCGTGGGCGCAGAATGAAAGGAGGAGGGCTTCAGAGGTGTGATGGGGAACCTGTCTCCCTCCAGCCTCCCCGCCTCCTTCCCCATTGTCTGTTCTCTGGATTTCAGGGTGTGCAGGGTTCCAGTCTAACCCCCAGGGCTCATTAGCCTCAGGCTAAGAGGCATGATCTGAAAGGGGTGTGTGTGTATGTTTGTGTGTGTGTGCAAAAGCCTGTGTACCATCATCTTCCAAGCGGGCTTCCTGGCAGACTCCAAGGGGACAGCCTCGGATAGCTGCAGAGCCTGTCAAGTTCAAGAGGGGGACTGACCGCCTGCCACCTGCTGGGCCCCCCACTTCCCATCTTGCCTTCCTTCTTAGGAGAAGAGGCGGGAGGGGCCAGTCTGGCTGGTACTGCGTCTTTGTCTTTGTTCCTTATCTGGGGGAGGGACTTCTCCACTGGTCTGGTCGTTTCCCGGGAGGCTCCAGGATGGCCCTGGAGCAGGAGTGGTGGGATCAGCGCTGGGAGGAGTCAGCCCCGTGCCCAGTCTGGAAGTTAGCCGTTTGCAGCAGTTAGCTGTTTGCAGGCCCTGTCTTCACTGCTGGTGAGGACTGTTTGGAGGGGGACTTAGCACGGGCCACCCACAGCCCTCGAGCGGCCAGTGGGGCGGTTTCAGGAGGCTGCACCCGGGCAGTCGAGGACCGGCTGCCCAGATGGTCCCCACGCGTGGCACCGTGCGGCCCAGCCTCCCAGACCCAGAAACGCTGTGTTATTGGATCTGTGGCTCCAGCGAAGTCACTGTCCCCAACCCAGTGCTGGGGAGGTGGGAGTTGAAACCTGCAGCCCGGTGTAGGAGGGGTCTCTGAGTGGCCCCAGTCTCCATCTGTTGGCCAGCCTGCAGCGGGGATGGGGTGTGGTGCTTGGGGAGCCCTGCAGGGGCGCCCAGCATGGGGGCAGGGTTTGAGGGGCTCTTGGGAGCAGGTGTGGCTCAGCATTTTCTTTGGCCCCCCCCCGCTCCCCTGGGAAGCCTTGGATGCTGGCACAGCCAGCTCTGTGGTCTCACCTGGAGGCATGATGTTGGCCTTTTGACCCTGGGGGCAGTGCCACGTAGGCCGGTCCAAACTTGGGCTCTGAAGGAAGGAGAGCTGGGCTGGAAGCCTGTTTCAGTCCCTCACAGCCCTCAACCTGCTCTTGTTCCCTGAACCTCGGTTTTCTTATCTGTAAAATGGGCCTGATGCCACTTCCTCTGTTTAGGGGTCTGGCCAGGCCCGAACAAGACAGGCAGCCTGACAAAGTGGTCCCCACCAGTGCCTGGTGCCATATCAGAGCCCTGACCAGACCCATCTCAGAGGAGAGGTGGGGGTCTGAGGGCACTGGGCCCTGGTGCAACCCCCCTCCACCTGCTGTGTGATCTGAAGAGGCCTGTCTCGTCTCTGGTCTCCCTCCAGCATCTGTCTGAGCAGGGGCTGGACTCCAGGTGGAGGCTGTGATTGGCCGGGGCAGCCATGGTCCAGGTGGAGCACAGAGGCCTGGGTGTGTCTTCATGGGACACCAGGGGCCCCGGCTGGGGTTCAGTCCTGCCCCAGCTGCCTCTTCCTGGCTCCTGACAGTGATCAGCTCTCGCCTGCAAGTCAGGAGGATTACATATGATGGGTGTGCAAGGAGCCTGGCACCCAGGAGATGCCCACAAGGGCTGGATGCTGTGGCCTGTGGTGGTGGTGTCAGCTAGCTCTGCCGGGCACTCCCCCCGCCCCGGACAGGCTCCCCTCCCCTCCGCTGCCACCAGCCAGCCCCCTTGAAGGCCTGGTCCCTGGAGGCCTGACAGTCTGGAGCCGGTCCTGAGTGGGCAAGGCCAGCCTGGGGTCTGATCCGCCCTCCCCTGGAAGCACATTTCTCTTCTAAATGCTGATAAGCAGCAAGGCTCGAGCTGGCCAGGAAGGTTCTTGGAAAGATAGGTCAGCCTCTGTGAGGCTCAGCCCAGGCCGGTCCCCAAATGCCAGTTGCTGGGGTCACTAAGCTCCCAGGTTGCCCTGCCAGCCAGGCACCTCGTGTGGTTCCCCCCATCAAGGCTGCCTCTGGGGTGCGGTACCTGGGGGCCAGGAGTGTGGCCCACCTCTATCCAGCACTGACCGCCTGCCCTCAGCAGGGTTCTGTTCGGGCCCCGGCCACCCACCTGGGGTGAGGACAGGCTGGAGGGCGAGGCCCTGTTGCACACTGGGAGGGTCGCGCACACTTGGCATTTTCGTTCCCCCTGCCTTGTTGGGCGCACGTTCTGAGAGATGAACCAGGTCCTTTGACCGTCTCCCCTGGGCCTCGGTCTCCACCTGGGTAAAAAGAGTATGCGACTTGGTCTTCAAACCCAGGAGTCTGTGTTTCGGAAGGCAGAGCAGCTGTCTCTGATGCTGATCGCTTTTCAACAAAAGGCTGAGAGGTCAGAAAGCCGCAGGCCTGGTTCCCTCCTCCTGGCACTTTTAGAATGACCTGCCATCCTCAGGTTCCCAGGGCGTCTGGCAGGTCTCCCAAGAGGTTTACCCGCCCCGTGTCCCGCGTCGACTCACCAGTAACTGCCCTCACGCCCCATTCCCGGGTGCTCTGTCCGCCCGGCGCCCAGCTGGCCATTCCCCACACTTGTCCCTTCTCGTGACCCCCAACCTCGTCCTGTTTGAGTGCTGCCACCCTTGGCCCATCTCTCAGATGGGCTCACTGAGGCTGGGGGCTGCGGGACTCAGCCAAGCTGGGAGCAGAGCCCTGCAGGAGAAACAGCACCCTGGGGCCCGGTGGGCCCTGGAGAGGGGCCTCGCGGGCCCAGGGCTGCAGGTACTGGTGAGCGGCCCGGTGAGGGCCTCAGCAGACCTCTGCGACTCAGTGGCCCTCAGCAGCAGCTCAGCAGGGTCCCAGGTCCCTGAGCAGTGAGCTTGTGCATGTGGAGGCCACCACCACCCCCTTCGCTCAGCTCGACCTGAGCGAGACCAGGTTTCTCCATGTGCAGCCCCCGCCCCCTGGGTCAGCGGGGACAGGGAGACCATGGTGTGGGTTCAAGCCTTCCTTCTCCACCTGCCTCCCGCCTCAGGCAGGTCTCCTGGGGCAGGGAGCCAGTCTGCAGCCAGAGGCTCCCATGGGTCTAGAGGCCCTGTGTGGCTCTGGTGCAGTTTTCACCAGAAATGAACAGGCGAGCAGGAGCAGAGGGGTCCCCAGGGTAGGAGAAGGGCCACCTCCCCGTGTGCAGGCACGAGCACCTTCCTGCCGGAGACGGGGGGCTGGGAAAGGCCCGGTGGCTTCCACTGGATCTAGCCTGAAATACGGGTGGGATCAGCTCCTGGCTGATCCCTGTTTTTTTCTGCCTCAAGGGGCTTGGGTCTCGGCCTTCAGTCAGCTGGGGACGCAGCCTCTTGCTGCCCATCACCCTGAGAAAGCCGATCAGGTGGTGCCCTGACATATGCCACCACCCTGGCCATTTCCTTGTCCTTGGGGGTCCGAGCTGTGCTCTGAGGGACGGGGTTGGGGGTGCTGTGGGGCACCCTGGTGCCCGTCCTGCCGGCCTCTGCTCACCAGGACCCAGCAGAATCTCACCACCCTCCCTCCAGACCCAGGTGGTTGAAGACTGGACAGCTGCCAGCCGGGTCCCACAGGGCCCCAGGGACACATCTGTGGGTGCCTGCTTGGGGTGGGACTGGAGGCGCTGTCCTCTGAGGACACAGCCGCCCTCGTGGAGTTGTTTTCCCCTGCTTCCCAGGTGGCTCAGCGGTAAAGAATCTGCCTGCAGTGCAGGAGAGGCAGGTTCAATCCCTGGGTGGGGAAAATCCCCTGGAGAGGGAAGTGGCAACCCACTCCAGTATTCTTGCCTGGAAAAGTCCACGAACAGAGGAGCCTGGTGGGCTACAGTCTACAGGGTCACAAAGAGACACGACCGAGCGACGAACACTTTCAGTTTTTTTCAAGAGCTCGGAGTTTTTTTCAAGAGCTCGGGCAACTCTATGGACACCTTCCCTCAGGGCATCTGCTGTTTGCTTGCCTGCTCCATCCCTCTGCGGCCCCCCAGCCCCAGCCGGAGCATCAGACGGGGGGGGGGGGGGGGGGGGGGCAGGGGGCATGGGGGGGGTTGGTACCGCCTACACGGGCTCCCAGTTCCCACGTTCCCTGTTCCCTGGTGAGCTGTCTGCTCTGCTAACAGGATGGATCACCTGCTGGGGCCAGGGCCCTGCCCTTCCTGCCCCAGAGGGTCCCGTAGGCAAATGCTGTTGGCCACTCTTCTTCTCTGGCCCTGGAAGCGCAGTGGGAGCGGGCAGCCGATGCCCCGCTTGACCGCTTGCTTTGTGCCCAGGCCCCGGCAGCGCTCTTGGGAGCCCGCTCGGTAGTTGGTTTCAATGGCGCCTGCTCTCTGCGCTGCTTGGACGATCTGGTGTTTTCTTTTCCTGCTGCTGCTGTGAAGGGACCCTGGGTGACAGGGTGGGCGGGCTCCGCGGGGCTGGTGCAGCTCCCCATCTGTGCGACGGGGCGGTGACCCCCCTTCCTGGCGTAGCCTGTGCAGCTCTCAGCGTCCTGCCCTGCCCCCACCCGGCCGGCGGGAGGGGGCCCCTCGGCTGGGGGCAGGGCTGGAGGATTACATGGATCCCGGGCAGGGCCAGCCAGCTGCTCGGCTGCCTGCGAGGCCCGTGGCTCACTCACTGCAGAGCCGCAGTTTAGACCCGCCTGGGGAACGGTGAGGCCTCCCCGGGGGTCGGCTTGGCCAGGGGGCGCTTCCATCCAGTGGGCCCTGTTGGAGCCCCTCTGGGAGCCGGGTGGGCACCCTCTGGGTTCAAGTCCAGTGCCCTCTGGTAGGCACATCTGGTGACTGCCGGCGATTTGCATGCTCAGGACACTGTCTGACTCCCAGCTGGAACAGAAGTGTCTGGAATCCCCGGGGGAGAGACAGGCCTTTCCAGGGTGGGTGACAGCCTTTGTGGGAGGCAGTTTCGGACCCCCCCCAAGAGCCCCAGAGGAGACGCAGAGGTGGATGGACAGGGCCCTGGCCTGGCAGGTGGATGGCAGGCCCCTGACGTCACCCAGCACTGTGGCCTCCTCTAGGCGGGGGAGGGATGTGTGAGGCCGGGGAGGACACTAAGCATCTGTTTGGGGTTTTCTGCTTCAGGACAGGGGATTTCTCCTCCGGATGGCAGGGCTGGACCTCCCCAAACGTGGGCTGTGGGGGTGTGCAGAGTGGGAGGGAGCGCTTGGGCTGGGGGAACCTCCGCCTATGGGTTCCCTGCTGACTTCCCAGAAACGCCTGGCTCTCTCTCTGGAGGAGGAGAAGGGTCAGGAGCCCCGGCGTGTTGCCCTGGCTTTCCCGTTGGTATGATGCCCGGAGTGGGCGGGTGGCCTCAGGTCAGAGGAAGTGGATTTCCGGAGGATGGCTCTCCAGGCCTCCTGGAACCCTCCCAGAGCCCTGGAGGTGGGAGGTGAGAGGCCCAGCCACCCGCCTGCCTCAGCCCTGAGCCTAGCGGTGCTGATATCCAGGGAACAGGACCCTGGGTACCTGCTTCCTACCCAGGGCCCCAGCTGAGGCAGCGGGCTTTAGAGAAGGGCTGTTGGCGGGGCCCAGGCTGAGTCAGCACTTTCACTGGGCCTTCTCTGAGCTCCACGCCCACCCCGAGCGGGGCTAGTGACCTGTGATCCCAGCTACCGGCATTGACCTTGTGACTGATGGCCCCGTGTCAGCGAGCACCTCCCCGCTCCTTCCTAAACTCGCAGAGTTCTGTCTCTTTACTCCTAGCCGCCCTCACCCACTTCAAGCTCACCTCATCCCCTGGTCAGGAGCAGTGGGAGAGGAGACAGCGTGGACCCCCCAGCAATGGCCAAGGCCTCGATCAGGCCTTCGTGAAGCCCCACCTCCCCGCCCCCCCCCCCCACCGCCCAAAAGCCTGTCTGCCCCGCGGGAGGGGTGGCTACCTTTTAAAACAAGGGCCTCTCTGCCTGGGGTCCAGGAGCTGCCAGATGACCCCCCCCCGACTCCTGGCCCAGGACAGGTCCTGTGGTTTGGGGCTCTGTGGAAGCCCGGGCACCAGCCCGGTTGCCAGCAGCGTCCCCCTTCTCGTGCTCTGCCCTTGCACATGGTGACAGTCAGGGAACTGGGAACTCCTTGATTGCCCAAGAGGCACGAGGCCACGAATGAGCAGAAGGGGAAGGAAGCGCCTCGGTTTGTGGCCATCAAGGATGCCCACACCTGCCGCAGAGCCAGGGTGCTGACTCCAGGGTGGGGGTCACTTGTGGAGCGGGGCTTCTGGGGAGGGACCAGAGCCCCCAGGGGCAGTTGGCCGAGTCAGGGCCTTGGTTCCCGGGTCTGCCGTTTATTTGCCCACAGCGGTTTGCCCATGGACGGGTGGTCCCTCCCAGCTCCCTCCGCTGCCGTGTACTCACCTGTGGAATGACCGGGAACTGTTCTTGTCTTGGGGCGGGGGCGCCCGGGGCTGGAGCAGGCTGCAGTTGGAACCTTGGTGGGTGCGTCTTGTCCACAGCCGCTGTGGCCGGCGGGGTGAGGACGCTGGGGCTGAGGGCAGTGCCGGCAGCCCCAAGGGCAGTCCCCAGCCCTCCTGCTGTGATCCTGTTCCATTCTGGACCGGAGGCCCCTGTGGCCACCCCCATTTGCCTCATCCAGGGCCAGAAGGTGGCACGGGGGTGTCCCCCTCCATCGCCACACAGCCAGGCGGCCCTGACACACCCGCCCGGCGGCCGGGCGCTGTCTTTGCAGAGCTCCACGCAGGAGATCGGCGAGGAGCTGGTCAACGGGGTCATCTACTCCATCTCCCTGCGCAAAGTCCAAGTGCATCACGGCGCCAACAAGGGCCAGCGCTGGCTCGGGGTGAGTGCGGGAGGGCCCGGGGCTCCCTGCCGGGCCTGCCCAAAGGCCCCTCGGCCTGCTCCCACAGCGCAGTCCACAGTTCACTGCTCTCTTATTTGTGTGAAACATCAAAAAGACGCTTTCATGCTCTCCCTGCATGTTAGGCCGGGATTGTAGGGTAAGCGAGTTAGAGAAGGCGAGGTTCAGAAAAGGAATGAGCGCAGCAGTTTATCGGAACGGATCGCCTTTAATGAGGTAAGAAGGGGAAGCAGTGAGATTAGTGAGCTCATGCACTAACCCAAGAAAAGAGTGAGTAAATATAGGCATATATACATATGTGGAAACATACTGTCTTAAGGGGGCCTGTTCTCCAAGATTGTTACCCTACGGGGATTATTTATGCATTTTGCCCCAGTTGCTTTTTTTCCTTTTTCTCTTTTTCTATTGTGGATAAGCGGTAGGTGTTCCCATCTATTTATTTGCCTTATTGTTTGGCCACACTACGCAGCAGGCATGCATGATCTGAGGTCCCCAATGGGGTGGGTTGGTTCTGTGCCTCCTGCATTGGAAACGTGGAGTCTTAACCAGTGGACCGCCAGGGAAGGCCCCGCCCGGCACTGTCACGGGGGCCATCAGCCTGACCGCCCTTCCACACCTCTCCAAGCTTACATCGTTTTACTTACTGGGGCCTTAAAAAAAAAAAAAAAGTCCCAAACGGCTCAGGCTACTGTATGTGGCTCTCCACAATCGCTGTGATGGAGCCCAGCCCCACAACCCCTCCAGGTCAGAGCAGGGGCCTGACAGATGCACAACCTTTCAGAAGAGAGGCTGGTTGCCACCATGACTCAGGCTTTCACTGCCCGGGACTTGGGCCAAGTTCTTTTCTGCGGCCGTTTCGCTAGTGCTGCCCTGACAGCCTCTGTGTCCGGACATACTGCTCCCGGTACCCGGGGACAAGCCTTTGTTTTCTCATCTCTAAAATGGGTCTGTCCTGCCAGAGCTCATGGGGATGATGCTCTTCATATTGACGAGCTACGACCACTACTCAGCTAATAAAATGACCTCAAGAAGTTGTTTTCCATCATCCCCACCTCCAGTCCGAGCTGAGACCCTTGTTCCACTCGGGACACTCACGTTCCCGTCTCCGGCCAGAGGTCACCGAGCACTTGGGGCTTCCTCTGAGCTCCAGCACCCCCCTGCCCACCCCTCGGGCCACAGTGCTGCGGCTGACCATCCATCTTCCTTTGTCTCGCCCCAGTGTGAAAATGAGTCGGCCCTGAACCTGTACGAGACCTGCAAGGTGCGGACCGTGAAGGCGGGCACGCTGGAGAAGCTGGTGGAACACCTGGTGCCCGCCTTCCGGGGCAGCGACCTCTCCTATGTCACCATCTTCCTGTGCACCTACCGCGCCTTCACCACCACCCAGCAGGTCCTGGACCTGCTGTTCAAGAGGTGAGCGCCGCACCGCCCTGCCCACCCCCTGGCTGTGTGTCTTGGGAGCATCGCTTTGCCTGCTGAGCCTGAGTCTGCTCCTGTGAAAGCAGGCTGCACGAGGCCTGACCCTGCAGCATTGGCAGGACCGTCAGGTTAGCGGCCTGCCCGGCCCTGTGGAAAGGGCTGCTGAGGGTTGGCGTGGTTTTAATTAAGATGTTCCTCCACCACGAAGGGGCTTCCCTGGTGGCTCAGACAGTAGAGAATCTGCCTGCAGTGTGGGAGACTCAGTTCAATCCCTGTGTCAGGAAGATCCCCTGGAGAAGGCAATGGCTACCTACTCCAGTATTCTTGCCTGGAGAATTCCATGGGTAGAGGAGCCTGGCGAGCTATAGTCCATGGGGTTGCAGAGCGTCAGACACGACTGAGCAACCAATGCTTTCACTCTTTCCCCCCATGAAGAAGCTCTCTGCCTCCAGCCCTTGGGCAAAGTCATCTTCCCGTTTGTAAAGGAAGTTCAGGATCCTATCTTGGGGTCCCTTCCTGGGATTAGCCAGAGCAGGGATTCGCTGGGGGCTGGCAGAGGGCCCCAGACCACTCAGGTGTCTGTAAGGTGCTGGCTGGGGTTCATTCGTTCAGCAAAGCCATATGAAGCACCTACTGTGTGCAGGCACTTTTCTGGGCTTTTGGCTTAATTCAGGGAAGGGAGCAGACAGGATCCTGCCCTCCCGGGCTTCCGTGCGAGTCAGGGGGTCAGCCAGTAACGCTGGACGTCATAGCAGGTACGGTAGATGTGACGCCCTCACGGCCTCCTCTAGATACGGGTGCATTCTTCCCTACTCCAGCGAGGACGGCGGACCCCAGGACCAACTCAAAAAGTGAGTGCACCTCGGGTCTGGTGGGAGGGTCTCCCGTCTACAGGGTGGGGTCTGGCGGGGGCTGAGGCTGGAGAGGCCTGAGCAGAACCCTGGCTCCCTCACATCTTGTGATTCCCACTGGAGGGCCCAGGTCTGGGTGCTTCTGCTGGAGGAAAGGGGTCGGAGCGCTGTGCCTAGGGTCCCGGGTCCCCAGGGAGCAGAGGGGAGGCAGGGGGCTCAGGGCTGGGTCCTGAGAGCAAGTTCAGGTGTAGGAGCCTCGTGATGGCCAGGCAGCGGGCTCTGCTTGTCCCCTCCTCCCTCCCATGTTTATCCAGCGCCTACTGTGTGCAGCGCGGCCAGGCCAGAGCAATGAACAGGGCAGGCACGGCCCTCCCTGCCCTCCTGCAGTTCCCTTTGTGGGGATCAGAGATGGGGGTGGGGGGCTAAGAATGGGGTGGGGGGCCCAGAGTTTGGGGGGACCCAGATTGGGGGGCAGACAGGAGTGAGTCAGGCTCCCCCAGGAAGGGAGAGATGGTCACCGTGGACAGAGGGCTTCCTCCAGCCGGGACTGCCCGCCCCCCCGCCCCGCTGACCAGGCCTTGGCGCCCAGATGGGCGGGTGAGCCCAGAAGCCAGGCTCCCAGGGGGTGCCAGGGAGGGCCCAGAGAAGGAAAGGCCAGGCCCTGACTCTGCTGCCACCCGCCCGCCCCCAGTGCCATCTCCTCCATCCTGGGCACCTGGCTGGACCAATACTCGGAGGACTTCTGTCAGCCCCCTGACTTCCCCTGCCTCAGGCAGCTGGTGGCTTATGTGCAGCTCAACATGCCCGGCTCTGACCTGGAGCGCCGGGCCCACCTCCTCCTGGCCCAGCTGGAGCACGCGGACCTCGGCGAGGCAGAGCCGGAGGGTGAGGAGGGCGGGGTGGATGCTGGACTCAGGGGAGCGTCCCCAAGGCAGCTGCCGGGCCAGGAGCAGAGACTGGCGTCAGAGTGCCTGCTTGGGGACCGCCGTCAGGGATGAAGTCCTGTTTTAGGCTTTGGGGCCAAGGCCTCTCTGGAAGGCAGGGGCATGCTTTCTGTCTTGGAAGGGCAAGCGTGTCGCTGACCTTTTCTTCTCTTGCAGCTCTGTCCCCAGCTCCAGTTCTAGCTCTGAAACCGGCTGCCGAGCCAGAGCCCGCACTAGGCCCAGACCTCGAGCCCACTCCGGCACTGGCCCCAGAGCCAGCCCTGATGCCAGCGCCAACGCCGCCTCCAGAGCTTGAGCCAGCTGTCTCACAAACTCTAGAGCTCGAGCCAGCTGCAGCCCCAGAGCTGGCCTGGCCTTTGCCCGTGGCTGCAGAGAATGGGCTGGGGGAGGAAAAGCCCCACCTCCTGGCATTCCCTCCTGACCTGGTGGCGGAGCAGTTCACGCTGATGGACGCAGTAAGCAACCCATCTCGGCAAGGGTGGGCATGGACACCCCTTCCCTCTGGCCTCTGCCAACCAGACTCTCTGGGCCCCGTCCAGAGCAGGTGGTGGTGGTTTAGTCGTTAACTCGTGTCTGACTCTTGTGATCCCATGGACTGTAGCCCACCAGGCTTCTCTGTCCACGGGATTTTTCCAGGCAAGGGTACTGGAGTGGGTTGCCATTTCCTTCTCCAGGGGATCTTCCCCACCCAGGAATCAAACCTGGGTTGCCTGCATTGCAGGCAGATTCTTTACGGACAGAGCTATGAGAGAAGCCCAGAGCAGGTGTCCCGCCCCAAGTTCCAGTGCCACCATTATAAACGTGTCACCTGGGCAAGGTTTCCAGCCCCAAGGCCTCGGTGGCCGTCCAGGCTATGGACCTGGGACCCTGCCCTCCACATGCATTGTCTGTGGATGACATTGGGTGGAACAGTCGGAAGTTGGGTGGGGTCTGGCCCCCTTGGGAGGGGAGAGGAGGGCTCACTGAGGTGCCACCAGCTCCACGGACCAACCCCCACCCCGGGTCTGCTGAGCAGGCCTCAGGGGCTTCTGCGTTTATTAGGCACTTGACGTGTGTTAGAGGCCAGGGCAGGAGTGGACAAAGGCTGTGGTTGTAGCACCCAGCTGAAGGTGCGTCTGCATGAGGGACAAGCCTGAGCCGTGACCTGGGGCTAAGATACCAGTGGTCTGGGCAGGCGTGAGCCTCTTCCATGCTGCGAGTCAGGATGGGCTGGTGACAAGGCCCACCTTGCTCTCTCCTGCCAGTTTCATCCTGGGTCATTGACGTGCTGGGTGCCCACAGTGAACAGGGAACAAAACCCTGAGACTTCACCCCCAAGCAGCTCCCCCTACCCCCCGCACTACCTCTCCCCCAGCTTCCTGAGCTCCAGCTCTGACCAGGGACCCCAGGGAGGTGGTGGGAGGGGAACCTGGGTGCAGCAGAGCCGGTGACCCTCCCCCTGCCCCCCCCCAGGAGCTGTTCAAGAAGGTGGTCCCCTACCACTGCCTGGGCTCCATCTGGTCCCAGCGGGACAAGAAGGGCAAGGAGCACCTGGCCCCTACTGTCCGCGCCACCGTCACCCAGTTCAACAGCGTGGCCAACTGTGTCATCACCACCTGCCTCGGGGACCGGAGCGTGTCGGCCCGCCACAGGGCCAGGGTGGTGGAGCACTGGATCGAGGTGGCCAGGGTGCGCATGCCCTCCAGGGCCCGGGGACCCATCCCTTTCCACCCCGGGATTGAGTTCAGACCTTCCCCCAGGGAGGGCGTTACTCTTGGGGCCCCAGGAGCACCTCCCAGGGCGTCAGTCTCTTCCGGGAGGGGGCTCCCCGCCAACAGGGACCGAAGCTGGAGCAGGCAAGCTGGGTCCCCCTCATGGCCTGTCCCCTTGCCACCCAGGAGTGCCGGGTCCTCAAGAACTTCTCCTCCCTCTACGCCATCCTCTCTGCCCTGCAGAGCAACTCCATCCACCGGCTGAAGAAGACGTGGGAAGAGGTCTCCAGGTAGGCAGGCCTCTCCCCGGAGGGGCTCCAAGCTGGAGCTCCAAGGGCCCTCCTGGGTTTGGAGGCTGGCCCCCAGTGAGTGAGGCTGGGACTTGCCAGAACGTGCGGCCTCCTGTGGGCGGGGTCCCCCAGGGCCCACTGGCCTTAGGCCTGCGGTTCTGCCTCGGGACTCAGTTTCCTTCTCTGCCAGGTACTGGCTTGAGCCTCACTGGAGGTTTCTCTGTGTTTACTTCACAGCCACGCAACTCCATCCACTTAATATCAGCGCAGGGCCTCTTAGTCTAATGGGCCCGGGGTGGGGGGGCCCGGGTGAGCCACAAGAGAGCCTCCCCAGGCGCGTGGAGCCCTCAGCGTACAGTGGAACCCTGTTTGAAAACCGCTGCTGTGCATATGTGTTTGCCCCCACGCCCCCCCCCACACACACACACTGTTCCCCACTGTCTCCTTCCTTCCCCCAGGGACAGCCTCCGCATCTTTCAGAAGCTGTCGGAGATTTTCTCGGACGAGAACAACTACTCCCTAAGCAGAGAGCTGCTCATCAAGGTAGAGGATGGGGCGTGGGGTGGCGGGGGCTGACGTTCCCATTGGAAGTTTCTGTGGAAACTCCTTCTGGGGTCTGTTTGGTCCATGGGCTGGTGGGTGGATGGGCACTTTGCGGACAGGAGGCCCTGGTACAGGGAGGGCGCGGGGCAGGGCTGTTGCAGAGCTCTGGGTGGGTGAGGGGTGAGATTAGAGTCCCCTGGGTCTGCGCTGGTTCCCCCCACCCCCAGGCACTCAGCTGTACCACCCCCCCACCCAGGGGTAGTTGGGATCCAGGTTGCGGGTCTCTTACCTCCCCAGCCCAGCCTGTCCCCAGGAAGCCAGGCGCTGCCGCTCCTCTGTCTGCACTCCCCTCTGAGGGCCGGGCCCCCTGCCCGCCCAGGGACCCTACTGCAGGGACTCCCAGCCCAGGGTCCCAGTGAGCCAGTCCTGGGGGCTGGGGGCTCCTCACGCTGCCCCAGGGCAGACCCTGCCAATGCATCCCGGGAACACTTCTAGGATTCTCACCACGGGACCCTTCTTGGCCATGACAAATACCCCAGATAGCTGGGGACAAGTGCAGGGGGTCCCTGCACTCACCGGGGCCCCTCCACAGAAGCTTCTGCAGAAAAGGGGAAGCAGAGTGGCAACCCCAGCTCCCCCTGTCAGAGGTGGCGCCCAGGAGACCCCTTCGGAGTGGGCAAGGGCAGAGTTCTGTGCAGGAGACATCTAGACAGGCTCCAGGCGGGTGTGGAGCCTTCAACATGGCGGATACCCCACCCCAGCCAGGACCCCCGAGTCCCTGTCCCTCTCGCCGAGGCCCACCTAGCGGGGGGCCACACACGCCCAAGCTCTGAGCCAGGACCTGGTCCCTGGAGGGCAGCGGCGGGGGGCGGGGGGTGACAGGATTCTTGCTCCCCTCTGAGTGTTTCCGAGATGAGGGAGATGGGGGTGGGCAGCACAGGTGATGGAGGTGTGACCCAAGTCCTGGGAGACCCCGAGGCGGGTGTAGTCCTCTTCCCAGGCGAGGAGACAGGCTCAGGGAGGCCAGGCTGCCGACCCACGTTCTCACCCCCGTGAAGGCTGGGTCAGGGGTGCAGTTCTAGAAGCCGGGTGTTCCCACCCCTGTGAGGGCCGGTCAGGGGTGCAATTCTAGAAGCCAGGTGTGCTGGGGTGGCTGGAGCGTTTGCACCAGTGACCAAGGCTGAGGTTGGTCTGCTGGTGATGTAAGGTGGGGGGCGGGGCAGGAGGCCTCACCAACGCTGTCCTTGGCCCTGCAGGAGGGGACCTCCAAGTTTGCCACCCTGGAGATGAACCCCAGGCGAGCCCAGAGGCGCCCGAAAGAGGCAGTGAGTTTGCTTGAGGCTGGAGGTGGCGGGGCAAGCCCCTTGAGCCCCCCTCCTGGGGCTGCATTGCTGGACATGTCTGTTAGCTAGACCCTCTCCTAGCCTTGGTGGTGTCCTGACCAGCTGGTTTCCGCCACCAGAGCAGGGATCTGGAAGAGCTGGGCTCAGTGGGGTCTGGTGGTGGGGATGGGGGTGCAGGGGCCAGAGACGTGTGATCCAGGGGATTTGCCAAATTCTAGGCTTGAGGGCGACTACAGGGACTTTGGGGTCCATGGATCCTGGGAGGGTGGTTGGGGGAAGATGACTAACGGTGCCCAGGGTACTCCAGGTGGGGGGCCTGGGTGGGGCTGGGGGAGCGGGGCCTTGGGCCTTACTCACCTGACCCCCCCACCCCATGTCACAGGGTGTCATCCAGGGCACCGTTCCCTACCTGGGCACGTTCCTCACGGACCTGGTGATGCTGGACACTGCCATGAAGGACTATCTGTATGTGAGTGCGCCCAGGGGCTGGGCTGGGCTGGGGGTCCCGAGCCCTGCACTCTCAGCAGAGGGCATGCCTCGTCTCACGAGAGCCCCTGGCCGCCCCTGTATCCGGGAGACACCTGCCTGTCTTAGCATCGGCTGACCAGAGCTTGGTGCCAGCGGGTGGGGCTCGGGGCTGCAAGGGGAGCAGGCTATAGCCCCTCCCTCAGGCGGCGGCTGTGGGCGGAGAGATGCGGGGCCCTCAAGTGAGGCACAGGTTTGCTGGGCCCTCCTGCTTGGGGTCCCAGTCTCTCCAGCAGTCCCCAGACCCAGAGCCTCGGGCCACCGCCCTAAGCCCACCCAGGTCCAGCTGTGTGCTACGCTGCCCCTGGTGTTTGTTCTGGGTAGCGCAGCCTGAGAGGGGGCGAGGGGACCCTTTCTGATGGACGCTGGCCTTCTGCTTTGCAGGGGAGACTGATCAACTTCGAGAAGAGAAGGAAGGTGAGCGGCCTCAACCTCATAGGAAGGGGGCAGGTGTTGTGGGGATGGAGGGAGGTCAGAGCCCCACCCAGTTAGAAACCCGGCTCCACTGTCCCCTTTCCTGTTACATTTTGGAGGAGAGTTGGATACAGAAACGGTGGGGAGCTTCTCCCTCTGGAGGGTGGGACCGGAAGTTGAGTCAAGAAGAGCTTCTGGGGGCTGTTTGAACCTGGCTCTGAGGACAAGATGGGAAGAGCAGACCCAGAGGCTGTCCCAGGCCCAGCATCCCCATCCCCCGGCCGTCAGCATCCCATCCTTCCCTCTGGCCCCCAGGAATTCGAAGTGATCGCCCAGATCAAGCTGCTCCAGTCGGCCTGCAACAATTACAGCATCACGCCCGAAGAGCACTTCGGGGCCTGGTTCCGGGCCATGGGGAGGCTCAGCGAGGCTGAGAGGTGAGTGTGGGCAGGGGCTCGCGGGGCGTGGCTGGGCACCCCCGAGAGCCTGTGGACTGGGGTCATGGTCAGCCTCGGGCTCTGCCACTGGTGACGGCCGGGGTGCTGGACTCTGCCTGCCGGACAGGCTCAGGGTCAGAGCCCGAGTGTGGCTTCTGGTAGCCTCACGGCCCTGCTCTGTCCTGTAGCTACACACTGTCGTGCGAGCTGGAGCCCCCCTCCGAGTCGGCCAGCAACACCCTCAAGGTCAAGAAGAACACTGCTATCGTCAAGCGCTGGAGCGAGTGAGTGCCCGGGTGGTGGGGGAAGGCTCCCTCAGGGTGAGGGAAGCTTCAAGGGGAGGTCCAGACAGCTGGCACTGGGATCGCAGCTCCTCCACTTACAGCCCTGGGATGGGGCCATCTGCCTCAGTCCTCTCGGCCTCAGTTTTTGTCTCTGTGAAATGGGTTGATGCTAAATGATCTGTTGGAGGCTGGAGCCTATGGGGTGATTGCCTGAGCACCCAGCACAGAGGGTAGGGGACAGGACAGTCAGCTAGCTCTTCTGTGCAGCCGCCAGGCCCCCAGCGCGGAGCTCAGTACCAGCGGCAGCTGCCACTCCAAGTCCTGTGACCAACTCAGGTGCGGCCCCTACCTCAGCAGCGGGGACATTGCTGACGCACTCAGCGTCCACTCGGCCGGCTCCTCCAGTTCCGACGTGGAGGAGATCAACATGAGCTTCGTCCCAGAGTCCCCCGACGGCCAGGAGAAGAAGGTGACTACCCCCCAGCCCCTACTTCCCCAACAGCCATTCCCAGCCCTCGGGTCCCAGGGCCAAGGTCCCCCGCTCCATGCTAGAAGCCCCTCCCGCACTGGACGCTGGCCCGGGGCACCCGCTGACCATGCTGTTGCCCACAGTTCTGGGAGTCGGCCTCCCAGTCGTCCCCGGAGACCTCCGGCATCAGCTCGGCCTCCAGCAGCACATCCTCCTCCTCGGCCTCTACCACACCCGTGGCCAGCACGCGCACCCACAAGCGCTCCATGTCGGGGGTCTGTGGCTACGGCTCCTCGCTGCCCCTCTACAACCAGCAGGTGGGCGACTCCTGCATCATCCGGGTGAGCCTGGACGTGGACAACGGCAACATGTACAAGAGCATCCTGGTGAGCCGGGGTCGTCGGGCCGCAGACCCACACCGACTGCCCGCACTGACCACCCGGCGTGCCGGGCACCAGGGCCATCCCTGCCCCTCCTGGAGCTGGCCTCCCAGTGGGCTGGGGAGCCGGGGGCTGCCCTGGGCCGCAGACCCGCACTGACCACCCACCCTGCTGGGCGCCATGGCCATCCCTGCCCCTCCTGGAGCTGCCCTCCCAGTGGGCTGGGGAGGATGGAGGGCCAACCAGATACAGGATTAAAGAGGCCAGTGCTGATCCCTGATGCTGAGCAGTGCTGGGGGCGATGGACCAGGGGTTTCAGCAGCAGCAGGGCAGGGCCTCCCTGATAAAGGGTCTGAGTTGGGGCGTGTGCCTGAGGCTTGGGGGGAGCAGCAGAGGCCCTGGGTGTCAAGGGACTAGTCAGGGGGTCAGGGGAGTGCCAGGGGCCTGGACCTGGGGGGAGGGAGGTAGGAGCCCCTGTAAGCTGGAGCAGAGAAGGACCAGCAGTGACCCCCCCATCTCCCTGGGGGATGGGCAGGGAGGCCGGTTAGGAGGCTGCTGGGGCTGCACCAGGCTGGTGGCCGGCAGTCTCAGACACTGGATATAATTTGAAGTTCTGACATCTAGCCAGCGGAAGTTGCCCACAAACGCTGTGTGTACTGGGGGAGGGTCACTGGGGGGACTCAGTCTCTAGAACTCAGGCTGCTGATGAGCCATTTTCACACCCTACCCCCTGACCATGACCCTTCTATCCACCCCTGTCACCTCTGTGACCCTGCGTCCAGGGCCTGCCTGTGATCTGGCCCTCGGGATCGAGGCAGCAGGGGTCCACGCTGTCCACTGCTACAGCCTCCAGGCCATGCAGGCCTGGCACAGAGGCAGCCACTGGGCATCCAGCCAGCTCCTCCTCTCTCCCCTCCAGGGCGGGACTAGATGCTATCTCTACCCAGACCACATGGATACCATTGACCTGGGTGGGCGGGGTTGAGGGGAGCAGCCCCCCAGGGGCAGGCGGTTTCGCTCGGTGGTGTGGCAGGAGGGGGCAGGCTTGCAGGAGATGGGGGGTGAGAGTGATTGGGGAAGACCCCTCGTCATTGCATGGAGGCCCCCCAGATGGGCAGGAGAAGCTCGTGTGACCCGCACGGACCCAGCACCCGGCCAGAGGCTGTGAGCCATGCTCACTGCACTGAGACAGCGCTGAGGGCCCACCCCAGACTGCCGCCCTGACGGCCCATCCCCTGCTCTGTCCAGGTGACCAGCCAAGACAAAGCTCCAGCTGTAATCCGCAAGGCCATGGACAAACACAACCTGGATGAGGATGAGCCCGAAGACTATGAGCTGGTGCAGGTTATTTCAGATGATCGGAGTGAGTCGGGGCCAGCCGGGTGGGTGTTGGAGCAGGGGAGAAGCTGGGGGGGTCACCACGGATTATATGCTCACGTATATACGCACGCCATCAGCGCACCGGAACTGCAAATATTCACATCACTCTTACCCGCTTTCCCATGAACTGATCACCCACAGACAGCCATTACCCAGACAGTTACAATGACCCCTACAGTCCCTAGAAAGTGTTATTAGATGTTCAGTCGTGTCTGACTGTTTGCGACCCTGTGGACTGTAGCCTGCCAGGCTCCTCTGACCCTGGAATTCTCTAGGCAAGAATGCTGGAGTGAGTAGCCTTTCGCTTCTCCAGGGCATCTTCCTGACCGAGGGATCGAATCTGGGTCTCCTGCATTGCAGGTGGATTCTTTACCATCTGAGCTACAGTCCCTGGAAGTTATTTTCTAAATCCTCTCTCACCTTCTTGCACCATTTTAGATAAAGTGAACAGGGTGGGTGGGACTCACCCATCTTACAGAAAAGGAAGACTGAGGCCTAGCCAGGTTAACGGCCAGAGTAAGAACCACACCACGGAGCCCAGAGCACACATTCCAGCCCAGCTGTGGGGAATAGCCGGCTCAAGGCAGAGGAGAGGGTGGGAAGCAGAGCCAAGAGCAGCTGCCTGCTGAGATCCTGGCGCCCAGGGGGCGTGGAGGCCTCCCTGAAACCCTGCTCTGGGCCAGGGGTAAACCCTGCCCTTCACAGAACCCCAGAGCCCTTGTCCTAAGTTGGATGGCTTTCAGAGGAGGTGGTCTGGGCTCTGGAAAACGTACTCCACCTGGAGAATCCTGTTCACTGGAGGCAGCGGGGGAAAGGACAGGGCGACCCTTTGCCAACCGCAGGCTGAGGTGGGGCTCTCTGGAGTCAGAGCCTGTTTTTAAACAAGAGCCGTTGGTTTCCGTCAGCGCCTCAGTAAAACGTCCCAGGCAGGTGTCATTAAGAGGGGTCCTTGGTGGCCCTGGAGTTCCATTGGGGTGCCTCATGTCTCTGGATCAGGCCTGCCCTCGGGCAGGGGCAATCAGAGCCCCTGACTGGGGTTCTCAAGTGGTGTGCTGTGCTGTGGGGTCCTGTAAGCCCAGCTGACCCTCTGCCCCTTCCTGACCAGAGCTGAAGATCCCTGACAACGCCAACGTGTTCTACGCCATGAACTCTACTGCCAACTATGACTTTGTCCTAAAGAAACGGACCTTCACCAAGGGGACGAAGGTCAGGCATGGAGCCAGCTCGACTCTCCCCCGCATGAAGCAGAAGGGACTCAAGATTGCCAAGGGCATCTTCTGACCGGTCCTTAGCTGCCAGCCACAGAGCCGCCCTTTCCAGGGTCTGGCTCGCCAGGCAACTCAGCCCTTACAGACTTTGGTGAGCCAGGCCAGGCGGACACCTCTGCCCGACCCGCCCAGCCCAGGCCACCCCCAGACTCCAGTTTCACCCCGACCCTCCCCTGCGGCCGGGATTGACGCCTGCCTACCTACGGGCTGACCTGGCCTCCTGTGGAGCACTCGCTGCCTTAGGTGCCTTCTGCTGTCTGGAACCAGAGGACTAGCTGAACCTTTGCCAAGGAGCGCGGCCAGTGGGCACGGAGCCCTGCCTGCCGCCGGGCCCGGCGCCCCCGTACACCTCCCGCACACCCTCGCAGGTGTGGACCACTGCCACCTGTGCCCGTGGGCACCCCCAGGGCACCCACTTCTCCACCAGGTCTCACCACTGCAGTCCTCTCCTCCCACCACTCTGGCCTTGTCTCAGGCTGCACCAAAGATTCCATCATCAGGGCCCGCCGAAGGTGAGGGAGTCTCACCCACTACCCACTCCAGCCCTCCCCCGGGAGAGGAGAGAGAGAGAGACTGCCTTCACGGACCAGACTCTAACTGGTGAGTGAGGATGGTCTCGGCTGAGTCTCACTGATGTCGGATCTCCTGACCCTGCCAGTGCTGTTCACTGCTGCATCCTGGGCTTAACGAGACCACACAAGACGGGGGTTAGTGGGAAAAGGAGGGATTGGGGGGGGGGGAGGGGGACTGAATATTTGTATAAAAGGTGAAAAAAAAATGTTTACCAGTTGGGGAGGGGCAATATTTATTTGTTGTAAATAGCAAATGCTAGACTTGAATCTTATATTAAAATCCTGTTTCTACTATAGCCTGAGAGTTGTGGTAAATCTGTTCTTTTCAGGGCCCGTGCTCATTTAAATGAGACACAGACTCTCACATTCTGTGCTCAGGTAGGAAATGCGGCAGGGCTATTGGTTTATTTGGGGCAGGGAAAGCAAGAAGGGCCGGCCAGCCTTCTTGGGCTCTCTTTAAGAAACACACGCTCACCTTTCACAGACCGCATATTCACTTCAATGTCATCACACTGGGCCACACGCTGAGACGGCTCCTCAGAACCCCTGGCGTTTGAATTTGGAAGTGGTTTTACGTGGCATAGTGACAACCTATGAAATTCCAGTGTTTAAAAAAATAACATTTTGATGGCTTGGAAGGTGAAGAATCTGCCTGCAGCGCAGGAACCACAGGAGATGCAAGTTCGATCCCTGGGTTGGGAAGATCCCCGGGTGTAGGAAATGACAACCCACTCCAGTCCTCTCCCCTGAAAAAATTCTATGGACAGAGGAACCCGGAGGGCCGCAGTCCACGGGGTTGCAAAGAGCCAGAAGCGACAGCATGCCAGAAGGTGATGGTGTGGGGCGCAGTCTCCACGGAAACGATTAAGCTGGGGGGAAAGCTGTCAGAATCACCAGTTTGGGGCTCAGGAATGTTATCAGACACAACACCCAGGAGAGTGCTTGAAGAAAGGTGATGCTGCTGAACTTCAGCTGTTCTGGAACTCTGCGCCAGGTCACACCCACTGACCCCCTGAGACAAGGGGCGGAAGATGCAGTGACTACTCACAGCAAGGAGTACAGGTCTTGCAAAAACAGTTCGGGAAAGTGACCGCAGAAATGGAAAACAGCAGCCCTCAGGCAACAAATGCAAATCCCGAGGAGGGGGAGAATCTGATTTCCAGAGCTGCCATGTTATAGTACTCAACATCCAGTTCTCAACAAATCGCAGACCATATCAAGAAACCGAAAACAGGGATTGTTCACAGGAAAAAAGGAATTTGTCAGAAAGTGTACCTGGGGAGGCTCAGAGATTAATCACAGACATTAAGTGAACTGTCTTAAATATGCTTAGCTGAAAGGAACCGTGGACCAGAAGCTGAAGGAAATCAAGAGGACAGTGCAAGAGTTTTTGCAGGTGATTTAGTAAAAAGGGATTGTAGGGATTTAGTAAAAAGGTGGAAATGATAGGGGCTTCCTTCCCTGGTGGTACAGTGGATGAGAGTCCGCCTGCCAAGGCCAGGGACATGGGTTTGATCCCTGACCCCGGAAGATCCCATGTGCTGTGGAGCAGCCAAGTTCACGTGCCACAACTACTGAGGCCACGCTCTCGAGCCCACAAGTTGCAACCACAGAGCCTGTGCTGCTGCTGCTGAAACCCACACACCTGGAGTCTGTGCTCGGCAACAGGGGCAGCCTCCGCAGTGGGCAGCCCGAGCCCCGCGGCTGACAGGAGCCCCTGCTCGCCACAACTAGAGAAAAGCCCAAGCAAGCAATGAAGGCCCAGCGCAGCCAAAAATTAAATACGTAAAATTTTAAGAAAAGGTAGAAATTCCAGAAAGAAACCAGATGGAGATTCTGGAGCTGAAAAGTACAGTAACTTAAGTGAAAAGCTCACTAGAGGGGTTCACTGGCAGATTTGAGCAGGCAGAAGAAAGAATCCGTGAACTTGAAGTTATCAACTCATTGACCAGAGAAGTATTCATGTATTTTTTGTTACCCAAATGTTATTGACCAGAGACATTTCAGTATGCACTTACATGACAAATCGCCGGCCACGGGTGTTCATTTTGGCAAAAACCCCCTGGTCAGTAATGTGTTACAGTAATTGAAATTATTCTGTCTGAGGAGCAGAAAGGAGAAAGAAGGAGGAAAATTGAACGGACTCAAGGGACTTTGGCAACACCATCGAATGTAACAACATATGCGTAATGAAAGTCCCAGAAAAAGAGATTATTTGAAGAAATAATGGCTGAAAACACCTCAGATTTAATGAAAGACGTAAATCTACACATTAAGAAGCTCAGTGAACTCCAAGCAAGGTGAACTCAGAGCCACGCAAAGCACATCACAACACAGTTGTTGAAAGACAAAGAGGAGACCTTGGAAGCAGCGGGAAAGAAAACCGTCCTGTGGAAGGGCTGTCCCCAAAAGGGGCGACAGCTGGGTTTTTTTCATCAGAAGCCATGGCAACCAGGTGGCAGTGAAATAACATATTTCAAATGTTGAAAGAAAAAGAATTCTATATCCAGTAAACTATCCTTTAAGGTTGAAAGGAAATCAAGATGTTGCCAGATAAACAAAGTTAAGAGAGTCTGTTATGAATAGTCTTGCCTACAAGAAATTCTGAAGGGAGTCCTTTAAGCCAAATGAAAAAGCCCTAGATGGTAACTCAAAGCCTTGTGAAAAAGTAAAGAACACTGGGAGAAGTAACGAATTGATCATTCTAATAGGCTATATTGTTGCACTTTTGTTTGTGCCTTTTTTCCCCCGTGTGACTTAAAATGCAAATTCAGGGACTTTCCTGGTGGTCCAGTGGTTAAGACTCCATGCTCCCAATGAAGGGGGTCCCGGTTTGATCCAGGGAGTTAGCTCTCACACGTCTCAAGGGAAGATCAAAGATTCTGAGGGCTGCAGCCAAGACCTGGCACAGCCAAAGAAACAAATATTTTTTAAAAAAGAAAGAAAATGCCTTGAGACAAATGAAAACAAGAGCAAAGCATAACAAAACTTACAGGGTACAGAAAAGCAGTGCAAAGAGGGAATTTTATCGCTTTCCACACCTACGTTAAAAGATGAGACTTCAAATCAGTAACCCGACTATACACTCAAAGAATTAGCAAAAGAGCAAGCTGAATTCCAAGCTAACTGAGGACGAAAGTGATACAGATGGCAGTGGAGAGAAACGAAACAGCCCAGGAAAACAGAGAAACGTCGACGACACCAAACCTCGGTTCTTCAGGGGAAATATTGACAAAATTGGCACTCACATTACTACCATCTGAAATGAAAGTGGGGACATCGTCACCGACTTTACAGAGATAAGGATTATAAGAGAATGCTAGGACTTGCCTGGCAGTCCAGTGGTTGAAAATCTGCCTGCCGATGCCGGGGACGTAGGTTCGATCCTTGGTCCAGGAAGAGCCCACATGCCGCAGGGCAACTTAAGTTTTTGTGCCCCACAGCTGCTGAGCCTGAGCTCCAGAGCACACAAGCCGCAACTTCGGAGCCCACGTGCTGCAACTGCTGAAGCCCGGTGTGCCTGGAGCCTGAGTTCCGCAACAAGAGAAGACACCGAATGGGAACCCTCGCGCCACAGCTGGAGAGCAGCCCCGGCGCTCTGCTACTAGAGAAAGCTCACGAGCAGCAACGGAAGACCCCACAGAGCCAAAAGTAATAAATTTTTAAGGAAGAAAGATTTGAAAAAAGGATACCATGCACAATTGTATGCCAACAATATGCATGGTAATATTATTCAGCATAAAAAGGAATGGAGTTCTGATTCATGCTACAACATGGATGGGCCTTGAAAACACAGGTTCCACTTGTAAGAAACATCTGGAATAAGCAAATTGATTGGAACAGAAATGAGAATAGATTACCAAGGGTGGGGGCGGAGGGAAGATGGGGAGTTAATGCTTAATCTGTATAAAGTTTCTGTTTGGGGTGGTGGCTGCTCAACAGTGTGAGTGAAATTAATGGCCCTGAATCATCCTTTTAAAAATAAAATATTGATTTACTATCTAATTAATATTTCAATAAATGTTTATAAAATTAGCATTTTTTGTTATATATATCCCAATTAAAAATTTAGAAAGCTGTAGAAAAGCAGCTTTCGCGGAAGACGGAACATTTTCTGCTTATCTCACTGGAGTTTCTTTTGACCACCAGTCTGCCACCTGTAGATGGTCGTAGAGGGTTGGATGGCATCACCGACTCAATGGACATGAGTTTGGGCAAGCTCTGGGAGATGCTGAAGGACAGGGAAGCCTGGCATGCTGCCGTCATGGGGTTGCAAAGAGTCGGACAAGACTCAGTGACTGAAGCACAACTGAAACCACCGGTAGATTTCAAGGTCAAAGTCTGGAATCCCATCAGCACTAAGTGGGGAGGAATTGTAAACAGATCAGCAAGTAAGAGGAAGCGGGCCAGGGGCGATTATCAGTCAGGGACCATGGGCAGGGGGAGGTCTGCGCCCGCCCCCTCGGGGGCCCATGATTGACCCTTGACCTCCTGGAATCCTTGTCTCCCACCTCAGATTTCCTTTTCCTGCTCACTTCACGTCTGGGCAAGTGTTTATGATGCAGCTCTTAAAGCCACGGCTGGGCCTTATTCCTTAAGCATTTTGGCTCCTTGTGAGCTGGGATTTCCAGCAACTCTAGGGTTTCTGCAACTTTTTAAAAATTGTATTTATTTTTAATTGAAGGATAGTAGCTTTACAATATTTTTTTGATTTCTGCCATACATCACCATGAATAGGCCATAGGTGTGCGTATGCCCTCTGCAAGTCTTTATACAATTGTTTTCACCTGGGATCTCACTAGGAGGCCACGTGCCTCTCCGTGTTAGTTAGGCATGTGGGGGCCACTCATCAAGGCTGTCATCTGACGAATCCCGGCTGAGCGCTGGTTCTCCAGGATAAGGGGGCTCATTCCTGCCAGTGAAGGACCCCTAGGCTGCCCTTCTCTGGCTGAGACAGACTCAGAGATCGTGTAGTTCAGAGGTCCACTGTCTCGCACAATCACCAGTCTACAAATGCAATCATGTTGGTACCAAATTTATCCTGAAGGGCAGCTGGACTGGAGCCCTTCGAGCTGCAGCCGCTAGGATGGCTGCATTCTTTGTCCAAGTCTATGTTGTGCTTATGTCACGGGGAGATGGGAGGCTTGACCCTTTTCTGTGGGGAAGGCTAAAACATGAGGCATAGGGGGCAGGGGACGCCCCCAAGACTGCCAGCCCACAGGCACGCTCGGGAACAGCCTTGCCCATGAAATATCGAAGCACCACATCTCATCAAGGTGGTGAACAGACTGACTGGAGCTCGCCTGCATGTCCCCTCCAGGCTTCACCCTAATAAGAGCTAAAGGGTCATCTCTTGGCCCAGCGGGGAGACTCCAGGACCCTGGACTGGCCTCTAGCCTGCACCTCGGTAGGTATTTTCTGCTTCATGCCCAGGAGAAAGCCTGGAAAGGCAAGAGCCGGATGAATTACAAGGCATCCCCACAGCTGGAGATGTGTCACCCAGACACATGGCCAGGCTCGCTTCTGCCTGGCCATGTCTATGCAGCGCGGGGACTGAACACACATCTGACGTGGCCCAGCCCTCCGGGGGCATGATTTCCTGCACAGCAGGCACATTTGAGCTGTCCCACAGCGAGGGAGGGAAGTTCATGTCGCAGCATGGTCCAGGCCCCGAGGAGGCTCCTGAGAGCAGACCCCACAGGTACAAGTACTTCATTTGTGGCAGAGGGCAGATAGATGGCATCCCTGGCTCCATTGGCCAAGAGCAGGGACGGGCCCCAGGAGAGCCCGTGCTGGGGGCATCTCAGTCTTCATACCTGAGAGCCCTGGACTACCCAGGAAGCCCAGCGCAGACAAGGTGGTCATGGGCCAGGCTGGTGCGCCCCCTGCTCCTCGGGAGGGTGGGTTTTCCCCTTGTTCAGCTCTGCTGCCTGGGGCCGCAGGACTCACAGCCCAGGCTCAGCCTGCCATCTGTGGCTGGCAAGTGTTGAGGCAGTCTGAGCACGGGTTGGAAAAGAATTTCTAGACACGGAGCATTTCAGAAGGGAGTGGATTTATTAAGAACAAGGAGCAGAGATCAAGCGGGTACAGTGAGCTCAGTGACCTGACAGATCAGGGAAGAGTCGACAGTTTTCCTGAATTAATAGCCAATTCTTAGAGCCTCGAGACAAAATTCCTGCCGGAAGGTTGGCATTAGGTGATGGGTTGGGGCACTAAAAGGTGCTTCCCAGAGTGGGCCTCTGCCCAAGGGGGAGTCAGGAAGAAGCTTGTTAGTGATCATCAGGGGCCTTTGGCAACAGTTACAAAAGGGCTCAGTCGGCTGCAGAGGTGATCTTTGTCCTGGGCTCGCACCTGTGGCCTCGGGGGCAGAACTCACCAGGGAGGGAGCCTGGGGCTGGCAGCTGGTTCTGCTGCCCCACGCACCCACCCAGGACCCTGGAATCGCTGGTCCTCACCCCCACCCCAGAGTGACCACAGAATGGTCGAGGGGAGGGGAGAGAGGGAGCCCCCTGGCCTTGTTGCGAGCACCGGCTTTGGAGTCTCTGGGTTTGACGCTTGCTCTGATGTCCGCGGGCACATACCCAGGCTGGATTCCCAGTGGCGGAGACGACCCTGACTCTGCCGTCTGCGTCGTGTCCCTCCCAGGGCACCCTTTGCTCCCGCCCTTCCAGTGCGATGCTCTGTCCTCATGGACATGGAGCCACCTGGAGGCAGAATCCGATTCTCTCCCCCAACCTGCAGTTAGAACAGTGGTCTCTCCCCACGCCCCAGAGGACCTGGGCGTGGCTGGGCTCCGGGGGTCCAGAGGCGGCCGCCCCCTCCAGAACCCAGTTTTTCTCTTGGCTGCGGCCCCGCCCACCCTCGGGAGCAAAGCCCAGAGCCCGGGAGCCGACGGCCTTTCATGGGGGGGTCCACACCTAAGTCCCAGTCCTAGCCTGACGCTTCACTTCTACGGACCCGTTTCCTTCTCTTTAAAGAGGATGGTCCTGTTGGCTTCCTGGGCTTGAGGGCTGATGGATGAGGGGAAACACCTTGGGCCGGGTGCCTGGAGCTCGTGATAACTGAAGACCCCATTTTCCTCCAGCTGGGTCTTGGGATCACAAAGAGACGCCAGAGAGAGATGGTTGAGGCTTTATTCAGGAGGCACTTGGGAGGGAAGGTGGGCCCTGGGGTCTCACCCTGTGGCCCCTGGAGGTCAAGGACATTAGAAGCCAATGACTACGGGCATCTGAGCCACCTCAGAGTCACCCGCGGAGGGTTTGGTGGTGGCCTCAGAGTTGTCCGCGGGGGGCACGGGACTGGCCTCGGAGTTGTCCACGGAGGGCACCTGGCTGGCCCCTTCGCCGGTCACCGTGGGCAGTGCCTGGTAGGTCTGGGTCCAGAACTGCAGGTAGTTGGTCCTCAGGTGCAGTTTCATAGAGTTACTATCCATCTGCTTGTTGATTTCCAGGTAATTACCGTCTTCCAGGGTGTAGGGATCCCAGTTTGTGGGCACCGTTGAGTGGCCCGTGTTAGGGTCCCTGCAGAGTGAGAAAAAGGACTGGTGGCTGGGTGGGGCCAGGGGACCCACAGAAGGCTGGAGACCCCCATCACTTGCTCAACTGGACAGCCTTCCACCCTCTGCCCCATGGGTACTTCCATGTCTCCCAAGCACTGGTTGGGCACATGAACATCCTGGGGCCCAGCTGGGAGCCCTTGACCTCACACAGACGGGGTGCCTGGGCTCAGAGAGGGTAAGTGTTTAAGGGAACAGGGACTGAACCCCCAGCCTGCAGGGTGATTTAGACAGAGGCCGTCCCCATCCCTGCCTTACCCAGTTCTGGCAAAGTTGGTCCAGTAGGCAATCATGGCCTTGGAGACAGTCCTGTCTTGGGCCCGGTAGCCCAGGGGGGTGGCAAAGGGCTTCCCAAAGACATACTGGAGGTCATCGGCATGGTCAGCCCCCATCCACTTGGGGTAGAGGGGCATCCGAGACGGTTGGGAGAACAGGTAGGTGTAGGTTTTGGCACTCCTGAGGAGGGAGGGGAGACTGCCCAGGTTGGCAGGGTGCCCACCAGGGGCCGCCCACCCCGGAGATGGGCCCCAGGGGAAGGCCATGGGGGAGTAGGGAAGGATCTGGGCAATTCCTACAAGACTTAGGAAAGGGAATTCCCTGGCATCCCAGTGGTTAGGGATCAGTGCTTTCACTACCAAGGGCACAGGTTCAATACCTGGTTGGGGAACTGAATCCCACAAACTATGCAGCAAGTTCAAAATAAATACATAAATGAATTAAAAAAAAAAGAGAGACTCAGGAAAGATCTGGATCTTTTCACCCAGGAGAAGGAAAACTGTGGCCAAATTTTTGACTTCATGGATTCTACAATTTCAAGTGCATTTAAACTTGGCCTCCACCAACCGTATAGAGGCATCTTCCTTCATAATTCAGTATCAAGAAAGATTTTTTTCTCTGCACGTGAATCTGTATTCTTGATTTGATGGGACAAGGCTGTGTCCTCAGTCATTTCCTGTTGGCTTGACTGACCGGAAGCTCCAGCCAAATTTATCGCTGACTTTCCATCCTAGGTTTCTGTGTGTGTGCTCAGTCATGTCTGACTCTGCGATCCCCTGGACTCCTCTGTCCACGGGATTCTCCAGGCAAGAATGCTGGAGAGGGTTGCCCTTCTCTCCTCCCGGGGATCTGCCCGACCCAGGGATCGAACCTGTGTCTCCTGTATTGGCAGGCGGATTCTTTACCACTGTGCCACCTGGTTTCTAGGTGAAAATTTATCATCCTACTTTTTAAGCATCCCTAGGTTATTTTTCATTTTTGTTGGCTATTATCACATGGAGGGTTTAAAAGTGGCTGCAGGCTTGTTCTGAAAGTTGTCAAATTTGAAACCCACCACAGAGAATATCACCCAGTGGCACCGCCTTCCGGACAGCTTGTGGACAGAAGGCCGACTCAAGGACTTTCTGACGGGGAGGGCTGAGGAGTGTGGGAAAGTGTGCAGGCCTGGCCTAGGCCGGGAGTCACAGGAGGGTTTGGTAAAGCCCTCGAGTCGAGACTGGGAGGAGGGGTCCTCTCAAGGCCCGTCAGGCCTGGCAGACATTGCAGGCACAGGTGGGAACCGAGCCTGGCTTTCCCAGGCCTGCTGCCCGCCTTGAGGCCTCGCTGGGAAGGTGTTTGGGATCCCTGGTGGGCCACCCCCGCTCGCCCTCCTCACTTGGCGTGGCTCTTGTGCTGGGCCACAGCGATCTTCGTGGGCATCAGGAAGAGGATGTCAGTCTCCAGGTCCACCATGGTCTTCTTCCTGGTCTCCTGGGATGAGTCCTGGGCCCAGGGCTCGGTATACATCTCGTACGTGAGATTGGCACCTCTGAGCCCCTTGGTGACAGTGAGCCCGCTGACCAGCTTATAGAAGTCCTCCCTGCAGATATCAAACGGGCACTGGACCCTCCACCCCCTGCCCACAGGAGGGTATCTGCCGCCCTGTGACTGCAAGATCGAACCAGTCAGTCCTAAAGGAAATCAACCCTGAATTTCACTGGAAGGACTGATGCTGAAGCTGAAGCTCCAGTATTTTGGCCACCTGATGTGAAGAACCGACTCACTGGAAAAGACCCTTATGCCGGAAAAGATCGAGGGCGGGAGGAGAAGGGGATGACAGAGGATGAGATGGTTGGATGGCACCACCGACTCGATGGACATGAGTTTGAGCAAGCTCTGGGAGATGGTGAAGGACAGGGAAGCCCAGCGTGCTGCAGTCCATGGGGTTGCAAAGAGTCTGACATGACCGAGCAACTGAGCACCAATAACAGCAGTGCAGCAGAGGGCCGTGGACGGCTGCGCGCCACCATCAGCGCCAACTTCCTCGTTCGGCTGACGCCACCCCCCCACCCCCCCCCACTGCCCCCGCTTACTCCGTGACGTCCTGTTTGTTGCTGTTGACGGCTGGCACGTCGATCCCGACGAAGAGGTGGCCGTCCATGTCGTTGGTGCCAGCTATGTAGTCGACGTCCGCAGCGTTGGCGTACAGGCTGACGGGGTCTTCAGGGATGAAGTCTCCATCGACGACGGGGACGAAGGACAGATAATGCACCTTGGGATCTAGGGGCGAACAGCAGCAGGTTCTCAAAACTTCCGATGCCCCCCGCGCCTCCCCCAGGCCTCCCGGGCAGGAACTGACTCCCTCCTGAGGCCACCAAGGAGCTACACCTCCTCTGACGGAGGCCGGGCTTCCTCGGCTTCAGCATTATTGACCTTCCAACCCCTTCCGGTGTCGGGGGTGCGCTGTCCTGCGCAGTGTGGTGTCAGCAGCCTCCCTGATCTCAACCCACCAGACGCCAGTGGTGCCCCCTCCCCGGCTGCAACCTCCAGCACCGTCTGCAGGCTCTGCCACGCGTTCCCTGGGCGCAAAATCACCCGGGATGGGAACGGCTGGTCCAGGCGCCAGACCTGCTCTCTCACTGCGACCTGACGCCCTTCTGTCCCTGTTCGCTCTCTCTCTTTTCTGCTTGCTCTCTTAAAGCAAAGAGGAGGAAAGTCTAGAAACCCTGGAGGGGACGGTTGGAGAAAGAGGTGCCCCCTCTCTGTGGCGGGTTCCAGTGTGTCAACCAGAAACGGTGTGAGACCCCCGCACTGGCCCCCAAAGGCCCGTATGCCCTGCCCCCATCAGGCCTGGCTCGTTTTCCCTCCAGTTCAGCTCAAAAGTAAACAGTCACATTTCCACCAATCCATGTCTATTGCTGCCAGGACACCAGCATCCAAGTGCTCAAGTCTCTTCCAGAAAGTGGCGCGCTGCTTGCGCACAGTCTACCGACACCGCCCCATATGCATGTGTGTGTGGCTCCTCCGTCCGTGGGGTTCTTCGGGCAGGAACACTGGAGTGGGTAGCCGTTCCCTTCTCCAGGGGATCTTCCCAACCCAGAGATCGAACCCCCATCTTCCCCATTGGCACACAGATTCTTTACCAGTGAGCTACCTGGGAAACCCCCATCCTCCCATATATGGTAAATAATTTCTCAATGACTTTTAATACCTAGTGCTAATAAATGCTGTGTAAATAATTGTAAATGCGATGCAAACCTTATGTAAATAGTTGCAGGGCATTGCAGGGTAGTGAAAGTGACTCTTTGCATGTCTGACTCTTGCGTGTCCGACTCTTTGCATGTCTGACTCTGCGACCCCATGGAATATACAGTCCATGGAATTCTCCAGGCCAGAGTACTGGAGTGGGTAACCATTCCCTTCTCCAGGGAATCTTCCCAACCCCAGGAATCGAACCCAGGTCTCCCGCATCATGGGCAGATTCTTTACCAGCTGAGCCACCAGGGAAGCCCAAGACTACTGGAGTGGGGAGCCTATCGCTTCTCCATCGGATCTTCCTGACCCAGGAATTGAACCCGGGTCTCCTATATTGCAGGCAGATTCTTTACTGAGCTATCAGGGAAGCCCTGCGGTGGGAGGTGGGTGGGTGGCGGTGGTTGCCGGGAGGGTGGGAAGCCAATTCAAGCTTTGCTTTTTGGAACTTGCTGGAATGTTTTTTTGTTTGTTTAATGTTTTTGATCTGCAGTTGCTTGACTCCCCAGATGCGGAACCCTCAGAGATGAAGTTGGTCTGCATCTTGGGTCAAGATGTTTAGGTAGCACTTATGGTTTACTTCATGTCAGGTCCAGATGCAAACGATGGCGTTTGCATTGCACTTTGCCTTAGAAGGAGGAGTGAGAGAGAGTGATTGCTTCCTGGGTTGATGAGATTGACACTTGGCAGTATTTTGCCGCTGGGCCCCCTGGCCTTCCTGGGGTACAGAGTAGCAGAGCTGGAAGGGAAATGCTACAGCAGGTGTTCAGGAGATGTTTGCTGAATTCATAAGAATGAATGCTTATCTACGTGCAGAGGCTCTCTTGATCTGGGGTCCGTAAATCTGCTGACACTCATGTACGAATGACCGCCTGTGTGTGCGTGGTTGGGGGTGGGGCCAAGCTGTTCTCCAAGGGGTCATGACCCACCGAAGACAAGAGGAAAGACGCCTCCCCCACTTCCAGCCATGGCCATAGAGGCCTGCCAGGACAGGGGTGGCAATGAGCTGCCTGGGGACATCGGCAAGCTGGCGACAGAGCCAGGATGAGACCTGGCGCCCAATGGGGAGCCCCCGGGTCCCCAGTCCCCGGAAGCCCCTACTCACATTCCGTGCTTCCCAGGGGCAGCTTATAGGCCAGTGTCAGGGCACGGGGGTCGGTGATCTTCAGACATCCGGCCATCTTGCTGGTGTCGTCCACGGGGCAGCCCACCTTCTCTGCAATCTGGGGGTTGGGGAGAGAGAGGCAGTGCTCAGGGCGCCGGACACAGGGTCCAGAAGAGAGTGAAAAGGAGGGAGGCCCCGCCCCACAGTGCCCCCTTACCCTTTTAGCCCAGAAGAGGGGGTTCTCCTGGATGGCCCAGGGGCACAGACCCACACCACTCTGGCTGATGGCTCGCTTGATGAGGCCCTTGTTGTAGGGAGAGAGGGTCTGCAATACAGAGAGTCCCTGTCACCTCCCGCACCCGCCTGTTTGCAGGACTCGGCCAGGGACACCCCCACGGCGGCGCCCATCAGCCTTGCTTCTCCCTGTCGCCATTGACTCCCTCCCACTGCCCTGAGGGCAGCGACCCCTTTAGGGACCCCCAGACCTGCAGAGAGACGCTGGCGCCTCCAGCCGACTCCCCAAAGAGGGTGATGTTGTCGGGGTCTCCTCCGAAGGCCTCAATGTTCCTCTTCACCCAGGCAATGGCCATGTGCTGGTCCCAAAGGCCGTAGTTACCTGCGGGCAGGGCAGGGGGTCTTCATCAGGGGGCTTGGCCCATATTAGGCGCACAGTCCGTGTGGGTGGGGTGAGATCATCCCCGATGGTGTGAAGACCCTGTCCAGCCCCAGGTGGTGCGTGGTGTGTCCCTGGAGGCTGAGTGGGCGGGTGCTGAGGGAGGGGAGTCTCAGGTCGGGGAAGGGGAATTGGAGGCCCCAGGCTCAGCTTTCTCCCGTCCGGCCAGAGTCCCTCCTGTCTGTCCCGGGACTTCTGTGCTGTTCCCCGCCCCACCCCAAGGTGCCGCCTGGGTGTGCCAGCTCCTGTGTCTCTCAGTGGCTCCCACCCCCACTTCTCTCGGGGTCTGGCCAGCTGGCCGGCAGCCTCTTCTCTTTCGCTTCAGCTGCCAAGTGGCTCCTGTGTCTCACAGTTCAGCTCTGGCCCCCCTCATTTAGCAGATGGGAGGCTGGGTCCTTTCTGGGGGGCTGTGGGGAGCTATCTGGGGATGAGGGATGCTGAGGGCGTGGCCTCTGGGCTCAGAGCTCAGGGACCAGGCACACTGGCTCCCCCCGCCCGGTGCCCGGCAGACCTGGCAGGTTGGAGTCCCCGGTGCTGAGAAAGCCAAGGGGCCCGACGCGGTAGTTGAAAGTGACCACGATGACGTTGCCCCGCGTGGCTATCTCCTCCCCGTCGTAGAGGTAGTTGTTGAGAAAATTGGCCCCGTGGCCAGACCCCATGAGGAAGGCACCTCCGTAGATCCAGATCATGACGGGCAGGTCGTGGGAGACTGAGGAGGAGGGGAGCAGGCTCCATGATGCCAGATACACCCCTCCCCCGTCCTCCCCATCCCCCACCCCGTCTGATCTGTGCTGATGTCAGGAAGTTCAGCTCTGTAGCTGTAGCCCCCAGACACAACCCAGGGGCCAGAACCAGGCCTCTGGCTGCTTGGGGAGCTGGAGGGTATGTGTGGCGGGGAACGGACCTTCCTTCCTGCCCTGGGGGACCCAGATGTTGAGGTAGAGGCAGTCCTCATTTCCGTAGGTGCTGTCCTGGGTGAGCGTGGCCTGCAGGCACCGTTTCTTGAAGCTCTTGGCCTTCAGGGTCCCTGCAGGCAGCCGGAGGGACTGGCGTGAGGGTGGGCTCCACAGCCTCAGGACCTGGCCCACCCTCTCCTGCTCCCACCTTGCCAGCCAGGGTGTCTCTCAGGCTTCTCCAGGGCCTTGGGGGCAGCGGCAAAGGGGATGCCCTTGAAGATGTCGACAGAGTCGCCAAAGAGGCTCAGCTTCTTGTTGACGCCCTCCACAAAACCGCCTTCAGTATACACGGAGCCCAGCTGGGAGGGAGGGGAGAGTTCAGGGGGGCTCCAGCTGGGGGCCCCCCCAGGAGGATAGCCGCCCTGCAGGCTCCGGATTCCCAGAGGTCCCCCCAAGACAGCTTCAAGGAAGGGCCCACCTGCATCTGGGACCGAGACCCCTGCCACATGCTGACATCGTGGGAGGAGCCATTTCACTCCCCATCCCACCCCACCCCTACCCCCGGGGTGTCCTGCTCCCTGAATCTCAGAGGAGGCTGGTTCAAGCCATGTGTCCCCACTCAGGAAAGCATTCCAAGAAGGCTAGGACAGGTGGGGTGGAGGTTTGGATTCTCACCATGACGGCCCATGACCTTGAGCCTCAGTTTACCCACCTGTAAGATGGGTGAGAACACTATCCCCCTCGTGGCCTGTTGGCTTGTCCAGCTGACAGCAGTTGTTGGCAGCCCAGGGACGCCAAATGGCTCACGCCCAGCAGTAAGCTCCCTGATCAGCAGGCCCTTCTTCCTCGTCCCCTTGTCTCTCCCTCGGCTGAGTCCCCTCAAATCTCCACAGCCCCTGTGCTCCAAGCCGGGACAGATCCCTGCCCAGCCAAGGGCACCAGAACTCCCGCTGAGCTGGCGCCAGATGGGCCAATGTGTCCAGCCCTCACCAGAGTCCTGGGGGCTGGCGCCCATCGACCCATTTTTCCTGAAGGAAGCTGAGGCTTTCCCGTTTGGAGTTGCTTCTGAGCAGCTCCTGTCTGGCCTCAGAGCCAGGCCCTTCTCTCCCAGGGCCTCGCCCCCCCGATCTAGCGGGGGGCGCAGGTCCGGGCTTCCTGGCTCTCACCTGAGCTAGGTTCCAGGGGGGTGAGAGCGGGCCAGCCCCACATCCCAGGCCTGGCCGGATCCCAGCTGCCCTCTGATCTAACTCTGGGCTGGGAGGGGCCCAATGCCTCGCTGGAACTGCAGAGGAAGGAGCCAGAAGCAATCCCTGCCAGATGCCCTGGGATTCGGGCCCCTGTCTCTCCCACCCCTCCATGCTCCAGGCATTTTCTCCTAAACAGCCTCCCTGGCTGCTGGGAGAGGGCACTGGGGGGCTAGGGCTTGACAACTCCGTGTGACTGAGACTGACCTGAAGGCCCCCCATGGTGGACAGGGCGTGGGAACCCTGGCCGTGGCAGCAGCGTAGGGAGGGGTGTTGCTGGCTGCTGGAGCAGTATGGAGGAAACCAGGGTCCACTCAGCCCCCAGAAAAGAACCCCCCAGAAGAAGAGTGGCAAAAGGCACCCAGGACCTGAAGCGCTGGGCAGCAGGGGTCCGAAGAACAGGCTGAGGGGTGGAAGGACCAGCCTGGGGGGCGCTGGGGCCCCCTTCCGGAGCCCTGCCAGAGCACCCACACCTTCTGTGTGTGGCCATTGGCTCCATCCTGGAAGTGTTTCCCTGCCTGGGTGCTCAGACCCGCAGGAGGTCAGTGAGGGAGGCCAGGGTTGGCTGCCCCAGGAGGGTTGGCTGGGCCTCCTGACTTGTGTCTGGGCAGAAAATCTGGCAAGCAGGTGCTGGAGGAGCAGGAGATGGAGGTTACACGGGGAGCCGGACTCCAGGGTTGGACTAACGCGGGTTCCAGATTCCTACTCAGCTACAGTGGCTGTGTGCTGTTGGGCAAATCACAGAGCTTCTCTGCTTTGGGCCCCGGTCACCCCTTCTGGGAAAGGGGGACCACACTGACGTCTCTAGAGAGACAACGGAGCCAGAGCAGGGTTGTGGGTCAAGTGGCTAACTCAGCAAGGTTGACCAGTTACACTTGAATTTCAAATAAACAATGATATATATATTTTCAAGTGTATGTCCTAATTATTAGGTGAAACATACACCAAAATTGACTCATGGTTTATGTGCAAGTCCAGTTGAACTGGATATTCTGTATTTGGCAGCCTGAATCATCCTGTTAGAAATGCCGAGTGCGTGCCTGGGAGATGCTGTTAACAGTGGTGGTCAGTGGTGGCAAAAGGCACCCAGGACCTGAAGCGCTGGGCAGCAGGGGTCCGAAGAACAGGCTGAGGGGTGGAAGGACCAGCCTGGGGGGCGCTGGGGCCCCCTTCCGGAGCCCTGCCAGTGACTCTCTGTCTTCCCCCTGCTGGGCCCTGTCCCCAGGTTCCAGGTCTGGCTTGGTGGAGGTGAGAGGGGGTTCCCTCCCCTGGCCGACCCTTCAGCTGGGCTCTCGCTTACCTTCGCCGCACTCGCGACTGACAGGCAGCAGGCGAGGCCCAAGACGACTAGCTCCCGGCGCCCCATGGTGTGCGGTTGCCTCTGTGACACCGGGCCTCGGGGCCTGCGGGTATTTATGGGGCTGGAGCCAGCCAGAGCCGCCTGCAGAGGGATGCTTCCCCTCCTCCTGTCACTGGCCCTTCCTCCAGGCTGGCCGCACTCCAGGTGGCGTACCTGGGGCCAGGGGACAGCTGCTGTTTCCAGAAGGGCTCGGGCTGGGCCAAGGTCACATGCAGACACACACAACACACGCACACACACGTGTGGGGATCGTCCATCTTTCCCAGGGTCCGCTGCTCCTGCATGACCCGGTCCCCACAGGGCACCTGTGCAGGTGACTGCCTACCTGGGAGCCCAGGCAGGTGGCAGGGCGGTGGGGAGGGCAGGGGCTCAAGGACTGGAGCTTGGCTGGGTGCACAGTGCCCTGACAAAGGCCTTGCTTTCGCCCTCGGGGAAATGGGCTCGCTCTGTCCCCGGGCCCTGACTGCAGTTCCGCAGAGGCCGTTCACGGGGTCTGGGCATGACTTCTGGGACAGAGCTGGCCCTGGGCCGCCAGGCGGCTGGTATGGCCCCCGCCGGTACCCAGGGTGCGCTGGGTGTCTGTCCGTGTGAGGCGGGGGTGGGGACTGAAGCAGTGCCAGCTTGTCACCGGGATATGGGCAGCACAGTGCTGGGAGGCGGGGACGAGACTCTGGTCCAGCCTGGAGGCTTTCCCCAAGGGAAAGGGAGGGCCAGCCTTCTCAGCCACAGGGCCAGCCTTCTCAGCCACAGACAGCCCAAGCAAAGACCCGGGGCCACCAGTCTGTGGCCAAGACCCACAGAGACCTGCAGAAACACAGCTGGCCCATCTGCCTGTCCGCCTATCCTTTCCAGCGCCCAGCTCTTTCGTGATGCAGTGAGTGGAGAGAGGCTGGAGAAATGTGGGAGGGGTGGGTGGCTGCAGGTGGGAGCTGGGAGTTAGAGTGCTAGGAAGGAGGAACAGTGCAGGCTGGCTGGGCCGCAGAGCTTTGAGGGATGCCGGCAGTGACAGGAAGATGCACTTGTTGGCTCACACCTTTGCCCAGCCCCTCCAGTTCCAAGAATCTGCTCTAAGGAAAGTGACTCTGAATATGGGGGAGGGGAAGTCCCCTGTACTGGAGGAAGTTCAGTGGCAGTAAAAACCAAGGAAGAGGGGGCACCCGAGAGCAAACGGTGGGCTGGGACCGGAAGTGAGGTGGAGGAGCCTGGGCCACCCTGGTGCCCAGAAGCAAGAAGGCTGGGAAGACCAGATGGTATGTCAAAGGACGCAGCAGCCAGCCTGGGGCTGTTCTCAGGCCAGAGATGAGACAAGCTGGGCAGCAAAAAGCAAGACTGCGATTGATGGAAACAAATCATCACAAAGCTAAAAACGTCCCCCTGGTCATCACTAAGGCCAGAAATGAGGCCGGGGGACGAGAGTGACCACACCCCAACATGCCGGTCAATCAGTGCTCATGTCTCTGAAGGGGCCCAGCGGACACTGGAGCCTCCCAACTGCATGGGCACATCTGAAGCTGAACTGCTGTTAATTTGTTAGGTGTGATGACACCATCACTGTGTTTTTAAAACAAAAGCCTTGATGTGTTAGAAACATACACTGAAACCGCATTTCCTTAAAGCAGTTCCAGCAGAACACAGATACGAACGAGAACAGAAACACGGAGAGGGATTTCCCTGGTGGCCCAGTGGCTGATTCCATCTTCCCGATGCAGGGGGCCCAGGGTTCCACCCCTGGTCAGGAAACCAGACCCCGCATGCCGCCACTGAAGATCCTGCCTGCTGCAACCGAAAGAAGCCCTGTGCCACAACAAAGGCGCGGCGCAGCTCAATTAGCAGATGCGGTCTTTGAAAGCAGAAGTAGATGCAACAGGTTTGATAGAAGGTAACTGGGGCTTTTTATACAATATGCAGTATTTTCATGTATATTTGCTCTTTTCCATAAATAAAACGCTTCTTTAAAGGGGGTGGTGATGGTGGTACAGGCATGCAGGTTTCTAAGCTGAGAATCACTGTACACTTGTCAAGGACCTGGCGAGGCCATACGGTCCGGCACATGGCAGGCAGGCTCTGGGAACCGTGCGGCTGAGCTGCAGAGGCAGGGTGCTTGCCTGCCCCAGGAGTGCCTTTCTCAGCTCTGCACAGGAACTGAGGTAGCTTCCAGGCAGGGGGTCAGAACCCAGACCCTCTCCCCTGAGGTCTGAGCTTAGCAGTGTGGCTCAGGAGAGGTGGGACGAGTCCCAGCTGAGATCCGCCAACCGGGACCGGCGGCCTGAGGGAAAGCCTTGCAGAGGTGAGGGATGGGGGACGGCCTGGCCTGCCCTTGGGAACAGCTGCTTCTGGCCTTCTGGTTGAGGCGGGGTGACGGGCTCCCCTCTGGCTGGGGCAGCATGTGGGGTGTGCTCCCCAGGAGCCTAGGTTCGGCCCCACCCAGGGACCTGCTTGCCCTCTGGTTTCCCACCAGGCAGTGCTGAGAGGATGGCGCCATCCCCAAGAACCGCTTCACAACACATCTTTGTGGAGCAGGAAGGGGTGATTGCATGGCTGGAGTGCCCTCCGGGCTGCTCTTGCCTGGCCCACCTGCCGAGGGGCACCCGGCCTGTTCTCAGCCATCCCAGCATCGCCAGCATCAGGTCACTGACGAGCAACTGCAGGGACAAATGACGTCCAGCTGGAGCCCAAGCCCCAAGGCCAGAGAAAACCCCTCACGGGTTCTGACACCCTCACTGAGACACCAAGACTCCTTGGGGAAACGTCTTTAATGAGGACAGTTCCGCTTGGCCTGCCCTTTGCCAGGTCACCCCAACGGATGGGGTCTAACCCTAAGGATAGTCTTCGCCACCGTGACCTGGACCAGGGTCCCCGCACCGCCCTCACCCCCAGTCTGGCCCCAGTTGGGCCAGCCCCTCCCGGGCCACACCATCCCCACCTCCAGCTCCCACTGGGCTCAGCCAGGGCCGGGCTGGGCGCTGGGCTGGCGGGGCCGGGCACAGGCACCCAGGGCCACGGGGCAACCTGGGCGGGACCAGGGGCAGCGTACCCAGCTGCTCCCCTCAGACGGGCCACCTGGGGCCCCTGGAGCGCCCCGGCCCCCCCACCGGGCGGGGCCCGGGGGCCTGGGCGGGGCCCGGCTACGTCACACGTCACACGTAGTCCAGCATCTCCGTCTCCATCTCGTTCTCGCTCCCGTCCGACGGCTTGAACTCGTCTTCCTCCTCCTCATCCTCCTCCTCGTCATCCTCCCCGGACTCGCCGGTCAGCTGCTCTTTCCCACTGTCCGCTTTGGTCGGGCTGGAGAAGAGAGCTGGGCCCAGAGACCAGGCCGCGTGTGTCCTGACACTGGCCCCGGGCGGCCCCCGCACTGGCCGTCCCTGGTCTCAGCCCTGTGGGGCCTGTCTACAAATTCAGGGGCTGGGGCTCCGGATCTGAAGCTGCTCCGGGAAGTGCGATGGCTGGTGGACCCAGACTCGTTCAGCCAGCGCCTCAGAGCAACACTGATGCCCCGGGTCTCGGGCACCTCCCCAGAGCATCCCTGGGCAGCCCGGAAGTCAAGGGGACCCGGCAGGAGTGGGCCAGGCTGCCTTCCCCCGACTGGGCACTCAGGGGGCCCGCGTCCTGGGGGAAGCTGAGAACCCCGGCTCCCGGCAGCTCTGTGGGGGTCAGTGGTCTGGCATGCCCCCACCCCAAGCCTGGAAGGAACTCAGGGAGGGGTCCTTTCCCTTACTCTCCCCCAGCTCCATCAGAGCCGCAGGGCAGCACAGGGCTCACTACCCACCCCCCCGGGGGTGGGGGGAAGGCAGGGCATGGAGACAGGGCCCCCGTCCCCCAGGAGAGACAGGAGCAACCTGCCCACACGTGGCCGTAGGACGCAGGGTGACGTCCGGGCGTGAAGTGGCGGCCCCGAGGGCAGCCCCAGCCCCACTCTTCTGGGCCCGGCTCCTGCCTGGACCCCCGGGGCTGAGCACCTCAGGGGGCCACCGGGGGAGGCGGGTGCTGGTTCCTGGCTCCCACCCTCGTCAGGGCAGGAGGCTCCCACCAGGTGAGGTTTCCCGCGGAGCAGGTCCTTGAGGGATGCCTGCTCCATCCCCAGGGGGGCCCAGAGCGGGGCGAGTGGCTCTCACCAGGCCTCTTAGAGCGGATGGTCTGCCGGATCATGAGGGACATGGTGTCCCTCAGCTCGTCCGTGGTCTTGGGGAGGCACCAGCCATCCCGCTCGGTGCACGAGCTCTCCGCCCCATCGTTGCGGTGAATGACTCTCTGCAGCCTTGGCGCCGGAGACAAAGGAGACAAAGCGGGGGGGTCTCTGCTCAAAGGTCCAGGGTGCGGGTCTCTGCTCAAAGTTCTGGGGTGAGGGTCTGCTCAAAGGTCTGGGGGGAGTCTCTGTTCAAAGTTCGAGGGGGGGGTCTCTGCTCAAAGTTCTGGGGTGAGGGTCTGCTCAAAGGTCTGGGGGGGTCTCTGTTCAAAGTTCGAGGGGGGGGTCTCTGCTCAAAGTTCTGGGGTGCGGGTCTCTGCTCAAAGGTCTGGGGGGGGTCTCTGTTCAAAGTTCGAGGGGGGGGTCTCTGCTCAAAGTTCTGGGGTAGGGGTCTGCTCCAAGTTCTGTGGTGTGGCAGGGTCTCTGCTCAAAGATCTGAGGTGGGGGTCTGCTCAAAGGTCTGGGGTTGGGGGGGTCTCTGCTCAAAGTTCTGGGGTGGGGGGGGTCTCTGCTTAAAGGTCCGGGGTGGGTGGGGGCGGTCTCTGCTCACAGGTGCCAGTAAGCGGTCTCGGCAGAGCTGGCGTGCTTAGAAACACAGCACTCAGAGTGCTGTCCTGCAGATGAGCGCAGTCGCAAAGGGCCTCCTCGAAAGCTACTCGCCGGACTCCAACCTGGGTAAGCTGCCCCTCCAGCCCAGCACCCCTCCCCCAGCTTTCTAAACATCACCGGAACAGCTGGGTTAACAATGTCTGGGATTCTGCTGGCTCTGGGGATTGGGAGCCATGTCAAGAAAACCCGTGCGGGCCACAGAGGAGGCAGACAAAGACCCTGGCCCAGCACCACGCTCTGCGCCCAGCACGGCTGGCTTCTTGGGGGCAGGGTGGCCCACGGGGGACCCAGAAGCTGCTGCTGGGTGCCGCATGAGCCCAGGCAAGGAGGGCCGGCAGCACTCGCTCCCAGGGTCCGGCCGTCCCCTGAGGGGTCATGGCGGATGTGAAAGGGAAGAGAGGCAGGACACACTTTGGTCCCTGGCGGTTTCTCTGCTCTGCGCCCGAGTCCCCCGGTCCCTGCCTTGGTACCCCTCAGGTACGTACTCCTCCACGTTCAGGTCACAGAACTGGTAGAACATCTGTCGGTATGGCGGCAAGGCCCCCTCCTGGAAGATGTAGACCGAGTCCTGGAAAGGAGGGCCGAGACAAGCCGGGAAGGTCAGGGGTGGAAAGGAGGGCCGAGACAAGCCGGGAAGGTCAGGGGAGCGTCCTGCGGGGGACGGTGCTGAAGACCCCGCAGTGGGCAGCTCCCTGGGGCCTCTCCCAGGGCAGCGGCCTGTGCTAGCCCCAAGACCTGGCAGGCTTGGCTCTCCTCTCTGGATTCAGGCGGATGGGCCAGAGGCCGGGGCAGGTCAGTAGGACATAAGCTGTGACTCCCCTGGCGCTGATGGGGGTGGAAGCAGCCAGGCCTCCCAGGGCCCTTGAGCTGCCCATAAGACCAGCCAGGCACATCTGGTGGGGAGGCCCCACTGGGGTCGGGCTCTGCCTTGGCGCCTCCCTGAAGGGAGGCCTCCTCACTTCTCCTAACCTGTCATCTTAGGAAGAGCTACAGACCAGTTCCAGAGGTGGGGACTATGGCCTAAAATGAGGTTCCCAAAGGCAGATGGCCGCTCGGGTGAGGATGCGGCCTCCCAACCTGAGGAGAGAGGAGACGGACCCTGAGGGCAGATAGCTAGCCCCAGCCCTCTACGGCCAGGAACTCCTCCCCAGGTCTGGAGCAGCTCACGTCAGGCCCTGGGATGTCGCTGCCTCTGCTGGGTGGCTGTGCTAAGGAGGCCCGCCTAGGAGGGCAGCCCTCGTCCAGCCCCCGGCTGGGTGCAGGTGGTCTGCTGTGGCTCTGGGCTCACAGCCCTCAGTCTCACCCTGCCCGGGGGGCACAGGGGCCTCAGAGCCTGACTCAGAGGGCAGTGCACGCGGCTGCTGGTGTCGTGTTTGGAGGCAGTGCTGGGAGCTGGGAGTCGGGTGAAGGGACTGGAAGGGCAAGGCAGCCTCCGTCAGAGCCTCCCCGTGTCACAGGCGAGGCCCAGCGCGGGCAGCGGGGCCTGGCCTGCCCAGGGGAGGGGCCGCCGCTCCACCCACCCCTCATTCTCGCCCAGGCAGGCCGCCCACGGACACCCACCTTGAGTTTGTATTTGTTGGGACTTGACTTCTGTGCACTGGCCGACCCTGAGGGGCCCAAGCCTTGCTTCAGGTCATGCATGGTGACAAGCTGGCTGGCTGCGAGGGGACCACGGCAGGGGTCTGGAATACATGGGGGTATTTCTCCCACCCCCCGACAGCCCCCTCCCACCCTGGGGCACACGGCCAGCAGGGCCCTGGAGTGACCCTTTGGGAGGCCCCTGTCCCTCCCGCAGTCTGGATGCCCCTCTTTCCCGGTGCCTGCTCTGCAAGGGAGCCCGAGGCCCTTACTGGTCTTTTTGACGGTGATGGGGAGGCTGTAGTTGTAGGTGCTGCGCTTGGCCTTGACGGGCATGTCGCTGGGGGCGTAACCTGCCGGAGAGGGCGGGCGCGTCAGGCTAGGGGGTGCAGAGCCCCTGACAGCGCGGCCTGCACCACAGGTGCACCAGGGCCCCGGCGGCGGCTCCCGAGAGAGGGGCACAGGCCCCCGAGCTGGAGAGACAGGAGCCGCCTTGTCTCGGGGCTCGGTGTGCGGGGGACTCACCGCAGGCGGGGGACGGACACTGGCCGGACGCCTGGCCTGCACGGCAGGAGCCGCAAGTAACTGTGGAAGAACAGAAGGACCACTAAAGCGGCACCACGGGGGCCAGGACGGGGGCTCAGGTCCTTGGGTCTGCGCGAGCCGCCTCCAACAAGCCCGCCAAGGGCGGGAGGCATTTATCCTCTCCATGCGGATCTACTCTCATTACCCAAGAGAACGCTGAAGATGCAAAGCTAGGAAGGGAAAAGGAAAGCAAAGGTTTTAGTAAGTGTTTACCGTATTTCATTCCGCATCGGATTCGGAAGTCAAGCACTTGGTAAATCTTGGCCTCTGGGCGTTTTCGGGGGTCATATCCAAATCGAATCCACAGGCTTCTCCAGGGGCCTGTTATCTGGAGACAGAAAGGGTGGAGGTGCGAAGTGAGGTTCAGGCTGATCCTCAGCTCCCCTGAGATGCAGGCCCAGGTGGCTGCCCAGGTAGGGCTCTGCAGCCCTTGACCCCCAAGCTCGAACATGTGGCTCTGTCACCTGGGATGGGTCACTTGACCCGTCAAAACCTTGGTCTTCCTGTCAGAGGGCATTTCTAGGAGGATTAAAGGAGTATTAAAGCTGAAGTTCCAATACTTTGTCCACCTGATGCGAAAAGTCGATTCACTGGAAAAGACCCTGATGCTGGGAAAGACTGAAGGCAGAGAAGGGGAAGACAGAGGATGAGATGGTTGGATGGCATCACTGACTCAATGGACATGAGTTTAAGCAACTCTGGGAGATGGTAAAGTACAGGGAAGCCTGGCGTGCTGCAGTCCGTGGGGCTGCAAACAGTCGGACACAACTGAGTGACTGAACAGCAACAACAAAAGGAGACGGTGACCCTGGAGCCCGTGGCCCAGTGCCTGGCACAGAAGAAGGGCTTGAGATCCGTCACAACTGTCCCGACGGACGGGAGGCTCTGGCCCCACCAGAGCTCTGAGGCCCTGTGTCCAGAGAGCAAGGCTGAAAGGCAGCTGCATGAGGCTGGGTCTAGGCCCAGGAGGGACGAGCTGTCTCGTGCTGCCCGCCCCCACACCCTCCACCCCACCTGCCATCACAGTCACATCGCCTGCCTGCCCCCACAGGGCCCCATGTTCAACCCCTGGCCGGCAGGAGCCTCCTCGTGGCCCCTTGGGGAATCTTGACAATGACACCCCCATTTCCGTGCCCTCTTGGACTCAGTCCGAGGTACATCTGCTGCGCACTGAAGCCCACTCGACCCGGGGAGGATGAGGAATTCTGGCGGCACTGTGGTCGGGGCCCCAGGAGCTCTGCCACGTGCTGGTTGCGGGACGCTGGCACGTCGAGCCCCCAGGCCAAGCCTGGCATCCTCACCAGAGCAACGCCCCTGCTGCCACGTCAGCAGAGAAGAAAGGAGGCTGTGTGCACAGCACTTACCCCAGCCCCTGGTCCTGGAAAGCTCTCAGCTCAAGGCCATTAAAAAACGTACAGTCCCTTTCCTTGCAAGTTACGTAATCAGTCTTGAATCCCACAGTCACCCCAATGTGGCTGACATGTGACCACAGAGGCTGGGGAGAGCCTCTGCAGGGGCAGTAACAAGCCATCCAGTGGGTGCCAGGGTCAGGACAACTCTGGCGGGAACCCAGGGGGGAAACGGGCAGACCCTTACCATGTAATAGGCCACGAAGGGCAGCAAGATCTTGAGCTTGTCGGGGTGGACGCTGATGTTGGCCTTGAGGGCATTGCGTGACCAGATGGGACGGATGTCAAATAGCTGGAGGGTCAAAGCGGAGGCTGAGAGGAGGGCAGACAGCTTGCCCGCCGGCCCCAGGGCCCCCCGCAGGGTCCAGCCCCAGAGGAGGGGCAGCCGGCAGGGAGCTGCCTCCAAGAGCTGCTGTGCGCTCGCTTGTCCCTCCCTCAGAAGTGGCCTGTGCACCCAGCATGTGTCCAGTGCAGCTGGGCCCGGGTGTCCTGGAAGGGCCACGAGGGGCACGGACCCTGTCCTTTTACAGCTCAAAGGGTAACGGGGGAGGAAGAGGACCAAAGGCGCCAGAGTGGGGCTTGGCCAGAGCTCCAGGACCCTGAGCAGCCCCAGAGGGCAGAGGCCTGAGCTGGGACATGAGGAAGGTCCTGGGGATGGCCCAGCCCAGGGGAGGGCTGTGGAAGGCTGGCGGGTGGAGGAGGGCCAGGGCAGGAGTGGCCCTGAACCACAAGGAGGCTGGGCTGTGCGCAGAGGATGGCAGGGGCCTTGGAGCGTGGCCCCATGTCCCCTGACCCAGTGACTCGGGCCAGGCGGAAGGCTTCTTTCTCCCAGGGCCGCCTGGCCAGCCGACTCTAACGGGGAGGAAGGGCCAGGCCTGGCACGCAGCAGGTGCCCAAGCTCACGTGTGCCCTGCCCAACTACTGGAGGAAGGAAGTTTCTGGGACCCCAGAGCTCCAGGTTGCAATCACGCCTGGACAGCACTTACCCCCAGGGGACCTCAGAGGAGGCTGAAGAACACTTTCAGCCTTGGGAAGGCAGGGTGTGCACTGGCAGAGCTTTAGACATGGCATCCGGAGGTGAACGGTTCCCGTGAGTTAATGAACGAGTCTGAGACAAGCATGGGGCCCAGTGGGTAAACGGGGGTGGCAGAGGGGACAGGGCGCACCTTCCTCAGCTCCTCCTCCACTCTGTGGTCCACAGGGTTGGTGCAGACCTTCTTCCACGTCTGGACCGCGGCCTCCATCGGCCGCTCGGGCACCTCGTCCCCCTCAAAGTTGACAAAGATGGCGTTGTGGGGGCGCCGGGCCCTGCTCAGGCCGATCAGGTTCTCGCCCGAGATGGCGGGATTGTTGTAGCCTTCCCTGGGGGCAGAGAGAAGCGTGAGGGCAGGAGCGCCAGGTGTGGGCCCGGCTGGACACTGGCGGCCCACGTCTGGGTGCTTCCCCTGGAACCTGGGCAAGGGGAGGACCTCGGTGCCAACCGGGGGAGAAGGGGCAGCAAGTCTGAGAGCTCAGGGAGGCTCTGAAGCTGGGCCCAACGTCCCAGAGGCTGGTGACCTCACAGCCCCATTGAGTTGTCACGGCACCATCCAGCCAGTGAGAAGCTGGGAACAGCCCAGCATCTGTCAGGCAGGGAGCGGGGAATCAGCGGAGGTGTGGCCACACAGGAGCCACGGATCCTCTGCCAGCTGTGCTTACTGACGTCACAGCTCACTCATCCAACCCTTGAAAAGGTCCTTCCATCTTCCCATAACAAAGAACCCAACTTCCACAAGTCCCTGAGGCCACGGGGGTTGGAGACCTGCTTGAGCCAGAGCTCGAGGCAACAGAGTTAGGATTCCAGCCCAGGGAGGCTGGGCGGGGGGATGGGGGGGCGGGTGGTGGCGGCACAGACCACTGTCTGGCCACCTGCGATGGAGCCTGAGTCCCTGGCTTGGAAGCATCTCAATGATACTGCAGCGAAGGGAGGACGGATCCTACCAAACGGTCTCATCACAGAGCACAGAGGCTAACAGGACTCTGCTTCCACCGTAGGGGACACAGGCTCCATCTCTGGTCAAGGAACTAAGATCCCGCAAACCACGTGGTGTGGCCAAGAATAAAGATAAGTTTTTAAAAAAGGGCTCTGTTTGTATAGCAGAAACCAATACAATATTGTAAGGCAATTTTCCTTCAACTAGAAACAAATTAAAAAAGAAAAAAAGCGCTCTGTTGCCAGCAACTGTGCTGAACCTGCCTTTATGAGCAAGGAACACAGGGGCCAACACTTCCAGGAGGCTCCAAGTGCCTCCCTCTGTGGTGGGAGTCGGAGCGTACGGCCTCGCTGAAGCAGGGGAGCAGCCCCAGGGAACCCCAGTCGCCCCCCTTCAGCTCCCACAACTGCCATCACATGGCCACTTCCACACCATCCAGGCCCCACCCTAACCCACTCTATTATTTTTAAGTACTTTTCAAAGTACATCCTGGATGTCACACAGAGGATTACTCCCTTTTAAATCTATTTCCATTTCACCTTCATTTTCCGTGAGTACACACCATTTGCATATTTACAAAGAACAACAAAGTGATTTTTCACACTGGGAAACAGAATTATAAAGATGGGATCAAACCTGTGCCTTTTTTCAAAAGCGTGACTCGATCTGAAACCCCCTGAATGTTGTTCAGTTTTCAAAGACACCTCCCTGAAGCCCCAGACACCCGAGCAGGAAAGCCCCTGGCTGCCCCAGCCCTACCTGGCTGTCTCTGCCGGCTCCCCCCACCTCAACTGCCTCAAGGAGGAGGGACCCCATAAGGGGTCCACGAGTGATCTAGGGAGTTGAACCTCCCTGGACCAGGGCAGGCCAGTGAGGCGGATGCCAGGCCTCCTCGGCCAGTTCTCGGTACCCAGGAAGGTCAGCAGAGCAAAAAATTCGATAGAATGCCCTGGGAAAAAAGGCAGGCTCTTTCCATGTGCTAGAAACTCGATAAAACACACAGGAGAAAAACAAGGCCCGTGGGTCCCAGGGCAGCTGGCTTTTCACCCTAGTCCCCCTCCCAGGGGTGGGGGGACGGCTGTCTGCTGGCCCCAGGGGACAGAGGAGTGACTCCAATGCCGCCAGCCAGTGCCAGGGCCAGCAATGTGGAGGGAGGGCGTGCTCTAGTGTCTTCTTGGACACATTCGTGTTTGTTTCTGACTTACAAGTAAAATGTTTGTGGGAGGAAAATAATTAAAACATTTTAGAAATATGCACATTTTAAAAATTAAAACTCTTGTATTGAGTATAATATATGCACAGAAAACTCTGTCACTGCACAGGTTAGTTTTTGGCGGGAGAGGATGGACTTGATCTTTTTAGTTAAACATGTCTATAAGGTTTGATCTTTTCTAACAAGCACAATTTACTCCCGTGATCAGAAAAAAGGGTGAGGGGGTGGGATGATGGCCTCAACAGGCCTGAGAGACAGCCTGGCTCTCGAATCACCTTGGAGACAACGGGGCAGCAGAGAGGCCTGGGCCGGGATGACATTAAGGACGCTGTTACGTTTGCTCATTCTTTGGCCGGTGCTGTGGCTACCTTAGTTCTTCCCGTCAGAGATGCACACTGACTTGTTTCTGGAGAACGCGCCGTGAGGCCGGGGTGGCGGATGGGGAGAGGAGGCCAGCAGCGAAAGGCTGCTAATGGCTGAGGCTGGTGACGTGGGTCGGGGTCCAGACAGTCCCCGCTCCTTTGGAACACCTCAGAATGCATTTTTTAAAGGGAAGAGAACAATTCTCCTTTCTCTTCAGGGTAGAATCTAAGCTCCTCCGCGGGGTCTGCGGGACCCTCACCCACCAGTCTCTCGGCTTCGGGGACAATGCCCCTAGACCAGTCCTAGCACCGGCCAGCAGCAGCACCCGGGTCTGGTTCGCTTCCCTCCCCGGACTTCACCTGCCCGGCTGTTTCAAAGGTCACACCCGCGAGAGGCCTCCCTGTGCTCCACTCTCGGTCCACAGCAGCCCAGTCCCCACCTGTCTCCTTTGAGACGCATGCCTGCCTGCGGCCCCCGCCACCCACTCACCCCACGTGCTCTGCCGGCCCCCGCTGGGCCCACACACAGCCACCCATCCTGTCCCCTCCGACCAGGCGGGCAGTGCTCGCTGATGGAAATATTTGATGAGGAAAAAGAAGGTTCTCGTCCGTCGGCCCCTGCAGAGATGACTGTCTGGGCCCAGTCTCCCCGCTTTTCCCAGACTTCTGTTATCGCTCTACGTTTAAAGCACGCGGTCCGCTCTAGTGAGGTTCTCTGGACATGAGCCGCGTCGGCCCAGGGAGCCGGCTCTGGGAAAGGCGGTGAGGTCTTCCCTGGTATAGACAGGCCGTCATTTAAGTAACTACATGGTGCCTATTCACAGACTGATCACCACCCACTTATCCGCTGTATCACCCTCTGCTGGCACTCACTGTTCTGAGTACTCCCAGGGGCTTCAGTCATGCAGCTCTCAAACGATGCAGAGACTCAGGGACTGTTACTATTGCCATCAGGTGGAGAGGCTGGAGCAGGAGGTTGGGGCTCTTGCGGGATCACAGGCCCAGGACCTGAACACAGGCCCCCACCGGCCTGGGCTCTCCCACCACACCAGGCTCTCCCAGCTTCCCGCCCACAACCAGCCAGGAAGTGCCCTCGTCGGTGTGTCTTGGAGCACTGAGGTGGGAATCACTACAGGACAAATTCCTACAGGAGGAACCACCACCTGGTCAACTGGAAAAAACAGTTAGCACCAAAGCAGGGGAGCTCCCTGGTGGTCCAGTGGTGAGGACTCTGTGCTTCCACTACAGGGAACACGGGCTTGATCCCTGGTCAGGGAACTACGACCCCCTAAGGCACGTGGTGTGGCCAAACCTAAAATAAAACAAAACTAATAAATTTTGCCAGATCGCTCTCCAAAAAAGCCAACCAACCTCATTCTCAGTGCCCAGGCAGGAGGCGTCTGTCTCTCCACACTGTCAGGTACACACTTTTGGCGATGGGCCCTCAAGTCCTGACGTGACAACTTGATTGACATTCCATGGTGTGGGGACAGCCTTAAGCAAGGCCTCTGCATGGATGCAGGGACCAGGGCAGGCTCCTGACTCCCCTGGTCACCAGCTGCTCTGCTTTTGGAGGCACTGGGGCCATGGGCCTGAGCAAAGCCAGCTGCCCTGGCCCCTTGACCCGTGAGTGGCGGAGTCCAGCCCTCTGAGCACAGGGCCCTCGCCCTGCATCCCGCTGCTGTGGGGCGGCGGCACTCACCGGTGCTGCGTCTCTGGGCGGTAATAGTAGTCCACCGGCGTGTCCAGCCTGGAGAAGATGGGCGGGGGGATGTAGAGCGGCAGATGCTGGTGGAAGAAACTCTCCTTCTGGGGCTTGAGCATGAGCACCTTGTCGTACATGGACATCTGCCTGCCGTCCGGCTCTGTGTGCACCGCCAGGTACTGGAAGTCGGACATTCCTGGGGAGAGAGGTGGGCAGATGGTAGACGCCCTTTACCACTTCCAGGCACTGGCAGCTGCCACACAAGGCCCACATCTGCTTGGGGGCGCTGAGGGGGCCTTGCAGGAGAGGCTGCTGGGCAAGAGTGGCAGGAACTGAAACAACCCCCCTTGAGTCGCTTCTGGGGGCTCGGCCCCAGGCGCTCCGAGTCACCTGGGGAGACGTTATTTGTGGGGGAGGGTTACATGACACTGCGGACGAAGCCCAAGTCGGGAAAGTGTGCCCTGCACCGTGCACCTGCTAAGACATGCTCCAGGTGAGGCTGACGCTGCCGGTCCCAGGACACGCTGAGCGGGAACCTGCCAGCTCAGTTGCAGAGAGGAAAAGCGCATCACGGGGAAAGCCCCGTCCCAGGAAGGACAGCCCTCTCTGGTGAAGACACATTCCACCAGCGACGGACGTTCACAAACCCAACGTGTGGGGACCCCAAGACCTGTTTTGGTCTTTGCACGCTTTCCATTCTTCATTTCCAATCCTTTGTTTTCTTCAGTTTCTACCTCAGAACTGCAGCGGGCACTACAGGCACGCTCCAGACTTATTAGTTATTTGCCACGTGCTTCCCGTGCGCATGAATCGGCTCTCTAAGAGCACCATCTCCCGAATCCCCATGGGGGGCTACGGGGCTCAGGGCCCCCACTGTCAGACAAGCAGACCCAGGGAGGCTCAGGCAGGCATGATTGCCCTTCCTACCCCACGCCTCACTCCTGTGAGGACCCCGCAGGAGACATCCAATTGGCTGAGAGGTCAAAGGACATGAGGTCCCGAGGGGCTGAGGTGATCTAGGAAGGATTCAGACGGGAGACAAGACCAGCAGTGGTCAAGACTCACAGGTCCCCAAATATGAGGGAGAGGGTGGGGTTGAAAATTGGAGGCCTGTGGACCTTCTCCTTTGGCCCCACAAAATGGCTTTAAACATGAGATGTCTCAGAGAACTCCAGCGGCCAAGAGCTCAGGCTCCACAGGGAGCTGCTAGCTAGAGTGAGGGCACCCTGTCTCCTGGACGGGGCCTACGTTTTGCCCTCACCTCACGCCTGGGCACAGCCTGGCCCCCTTCATGGGCGGATGATCCACGCAGCCCCCGCAGGCACGAGGGACACGGGCCCGGAAATAACCCAGTGCAGGAAGAATGCATTTCGCAGTTACCTTGAAATTTGAAGACAGTGGAGACGACTCCAAGGCTCTCTATGTCGTACGTGACCTGGGGGCGAGCCTCAGGCCCCAGTGCCCTGCTCTGTCGCCTGGTCTTCCGCTTGATCCGGAGCAGCAGGCTGTTGGTACTGAAGCGGTTGGCACACACGGGGTGACAATAGGGGTCCTTGGGCCGGAAGTACAGCTCCAACCTCTTGGTGGCATCTGCGTAGATCTGCGGGGAGGCCAGGGGAGACAGTGAGGCGGAGGCCGGCTGAGCAGCGGGCAGCTCCCCCTCAGTGAAGGCCTGATGGGGGCCCAGGAGGCTTTTTCTGTTTTGTGTTCTGGGCTTTTAATTCCCAAAAGACTCATTTTCCAAACCTAAGGATCTCAGCTTTTATCTGGCAGAGAACATGAGGACAGCCTCTTCCTTTCTAAAGCTTCCCTGGTGGCTAAGATGGTAAAGAGTCTGCCCGCAATGTGGGACACCGGAGTTCATTACTGAGTCGGGAAGAGCCCATAGAGAAGAGAATGGCTACCCACTCCAGTATTCTTGCCTGGAGCATCTCACGGACTGAGAAGCCTGGTGGGCTACTGTCCATAGGGTTGCAAAGATTTGGACACGACTGTGCGACTAACACTTTCTTTCTTCTAAAAGGCTGTAAAGCAGCAAAGTTGGAGACAATAACCACCAGTTAAGCAAATCCTGGTCAGTGCAGGGAACCGCCATTCTTCCAGCAGCACTTCATGGAGGCGTTACCCCCGCATCTGCCATGGAGAGTCTGGGTGGGAGCTGCATGACTCGTCTAGGGTTAGGAACTACCCACCCGAAAAGGTCCTAGTATTCAGCCTCATTTACAAATGTTTCGAGGTCCAAAGGAGATGAAATCAATGACAAGCACTTTGGCCCTGACTCGTGTGACTTCTTTCCAGACCTTGGTTCCTTCTCCTTAAAATGGTAATAGGAGTACCTACTGATCAGATTTTTATGATGACTAAGTGAACTTATATATAAGGTACTTAGCCTGGCACCTAAGTCACGGTAAACACTCTACCTGTGTCATCCATACAGGAACGCCTGTCCCACACGGGCTAAGAGGGAACAGGAAGTGTAAGCTGTGTGCATGTGGAAGCGCCAACAACGTCCCCTAGGCCACGGCCATCTCCCTGCTGGCGCCCCAACACCCAGGACACAGCCTGGCCCTTAGCAGGCGAGCAGGAAGCGTCTAGGGACAGAAGGGCAAAAAGAGCCCCGACCATCAGGGAACAGGTCCATTAGATTGCTGTGCCGGGAATGACCCTAGATGTGCGCCCGGCACAGAGGAGGCGCACAACAGGAATGGAACGGATGAACGACCAGTCTCCCCCGAGGGGCTCACCCTGTACCTGGGTACACACACCGCTGGGCTCAGAGGCAGTACAGACCCTGTCAAAGCCACAGTAAAGTCAGTGAGTCAGCGTACAAGACAAGCCGTGAATGACTGGGCCTCTACGAGCCTCCTGTGCTCAATGACGGGTTCAAGGCTTTTCAATGTTCATAAAGGATGAGGAAGCAGAATTAAGAGTTCAGACTTCAGAGGGAGGCATGTATGTGATCAAATTCCCACTGTACTATGTAAGGGCTTGTTTGATCCAACTTTTCTTTACCTAAAAAATGGGCATAATAATGGTACCTAACTCACAGAACTGTGTTTAGGTGTCTCCTGAGGAGATCCGGGCCAGCAGTGGCGTGCCGCAGGGGCAGGGGCTCTGGGAGCAGCAGACCTGGGTACGGCATAAGCCTTCCTGGAGGAGGTAGCCATTGACCCCAACAGAGAGCCGCCAGAACTCACACGGGACCGGGAAAGACAAGCAAACTTGTGTGCACCAGGACCCAGGAGAAAAGAGCAGCGACCCCACAAGAGACGGACCCGGACTTGCCCGGCGCGTCCAGGAGTCTCTGGGGGAGGCACGGGTCGGTGGGGGCCCACTGCAGGGTCGGGGGCACTGGGTGTGGCAGTGTGTGCCCGAGACCCTTGGAAGGAGGGCGCCATTACCTTCATCACCTCCACCATAGTGTGGCCCCAGGTAAATAACAGGGGGGGAACACAGCCCCTTCCATCAACAGAAAACTGGATTAAAGGTTCACTGAGCACGGCCTCGCCCATCAGAACAAGACCCAGTTTCCCCCTCAGTCAGTCTCTCCCCTCAGGAAGCTTCCATAAGCCTCTTATCCGTCTCCATCAGAGGGCAGACAGACTGAAAACCACAATCACAGAAAACTAACCAATCTGATCACATGGACCACGGCCTTGTCTAACTCAATGAAACTATGAGCCATGTGTGTAGGCCACCCGAGACGCACGGGTCATGGTGGAGAGTTCTGACAAAACACGGTTCACTGGAGAAGGGAATGGCAAAGCACTTCAGGATTCTTTTCTTGAGAACCCCATGAACAGTTCAGTTCAGTTGCTCAGTCGTGTCCGACTCTTTGTGACCCCATGGACCACAGCATGCCAGGCCTCCCTGTCCATCACCAACTCCCACAGTTTACCCAAACTCATGTCCATTGAGTCGGTGATGCCATCCAACCATCTCATCCTCTGTCATCCCCTTCTCCTCCTGCCTTCAATCTTTCCCAGCATCAGGGTCTTTTCAAATGAGTCAGCTCTTCGCATCAGGTGGCCAAAGTATTGGAGTTTCAGCTTCAACATCAGTCCTTCCAATGAACACTCAGGACCGATCTCCTTTAGGATGGACTGGTTGGATCTCCTTGCAATCCAAGGGACGCTCAAGAGTCTTCTCCAACACCACAGTATGAACAGTATGAAAAGGCAAAAAGATAGGACACTGAAAGATAAATTCCACAGGTCGGTAGGTGCCCAATATGCTACCGGAGATCAGTGGAGAAATAACTCCAGAAAGAATGAAGAGACAGAGCCAAAGCAAAAACAACACCAATTGTGGATGTGACTGGTGATAGAAGCAAAGTCCGAAGCTGTAAAGAGCAATATTGCATAGGAACCTGGAATGTTAGGTCCATGAATCAGGGCAAATTGGAAGTGGTCAAACAGGAGATGGCAAGAGTGAACATCGACATTTTAGGAATCAGAGAACTAAAATGGACTGGAATGGGTGAATTTACTTCAGATGACCATTATATCTACTACTGCGGGCAAGAATCCCTTAGAAGCAATGGAGTAGCCATCAGAATCAACAAAAGAGTCCGAAATGCAGTACTTGGATGTACTCTCAAGAGCGACAGAATGGTCTCTGTTCCTTTCCAAGGCAAACCATCCAATATCACAGTAATCCAAATCTATGCCCCGACCAGTAAGGCTGAAGAAGCTGAAGTTGAACAGTTCTATGAAGACCTAGAAGACCTTCTAGAACTACCACCCAAAAAAGACAGATGTCCTTTTCACGATAGGGGACTGGAATGCTAAAGTAGGAAGTCAAGAAATACCTGGAATAACAGGCAAATTTGGCCTTGGAGTACAGAATGAAGCAGGGCAAAGGCTAATACAGTTGCCAAGAGAATGCACTAGTCATAGCAAACACCCTCTTCCAACAACACAAGAGAAGACCCTACACATGGACATCACCAGATGGTCAATATCAAAATCGATTGATGATATTCTTTGTAGCCAAAGATGGAGAAGCTCTATACAGTCAGCAAAAATAAGACTGGAAGCTGACTGTGGCTCAGATCATCAACTCCTTATTGCCAAATTCAGACTTAAAATGAAGAAAGTAGGGAAAACCACTAGACCATTCAGGTATGACCTAAGTCAAATCCCTTACAATTATACAGTGGAAGTGAAAAACAGATTCAAGGGATTCAATCTGATAGAGTGCCTGAAGAATTATGGACGGAGGTTCATGACATTGTACAGGAGACAGGGATCAAGACCATCCCCAAGAAAAAGAAATTCAAAAAAGCAAAGTGGCTGTCTGAGAAGGCCTTACGAATAGCTGTAAAAAGAAGAGAAGTGAAAAGCAAAGGAGAAAAGGAAAGATATAAGCATCTGAATGCAGAGTTCCAAAGAAGAGCAAGGAGACATAAGAAAGCCTTCCTCAGCGATCAATGCAAAGAAATAGAGGAAAACAATAGAATGGGAAAGACTAGAGATCTCTTCAAGAAAATTAGAGATACCAAGGGAACATTTCATGCAAAGATGGGCACAACAAAGGACAGAAATAGTATGGACCTAACAGAAGCAGAAGATACTAAGACGAGGTGGCAAGAATACACAGAAGAACTGTACAAAAAAGATCTTCACAACCCAGATAATCACGATGGTGTGATCACTCACCTAGAGTCAGACATCCTGGAATGTGAAGTCAAGTGGGCCTTAGGAAGCATCACTACAAACAAAGCTAGTGGAGGTGATGGAATTCCAATTGAGCTATTTCAAATCCTAAAAGATGATGCTATGAAAGTGCTGCACTCAATATGCCAGCAAATTTGGAAAACTCAGCAGTGGCTACAGGACTGGAAAAGGTCAGTTTTCATTACAATCCCTAAGAAATGCAATGCCAAAGAATGCTCAAACTACCGCACAATTGCACTCATCTCACACGCTAGTAAAGTCATGCTTAAAATTCTCCAAGCCAGGCTTCAACAGTACATGAACCGTGAACTTCCAGATATTCAAGCAGGTTTTAGAAAAGGCAGAGGAACCAGAGATCAAATTGCCACCATTCGGTGGATCATCAATAAAGCAAGAGAGTTCCAGAAAAACATCTACTTCTGCTTTATTGACTATGCCAAAGCGTGTGACTGTGTGGTTCAGAGTCGGACACGACTGAGTGACTGAACTGAACTCACTAGATGGTTGTGAAGATTCAATCATGCACTCAACAATATTTTGGAAGCAGACACAATTAGGGATGTTCAGATTCCAAGAGTGATCAAGAGAGACCAGGACCCACAAGAGCTGATCATCTCAGAACCAAGGATCCAAGACAGACAATAAAGACTCTAAAACACAACTTCAGATTGGAATTAGTAGGTGAACTGCTAGCAGCCACTTTAGTAAGGGCAGTCAAGGAAGGACTCTCGAAAACAGAGACACTTCAAGACCTGGCGCATTTAAGTCACTGACATACAGCTTTGCACCAGGTAAAGAATTCATCCCAGCTCCACTGTTTGCTGGGTGAACTTGAACAAGCTGTTTTTCAGTTTTCCTGTAAAATCTGGACAACCACAGTCCCTACCTGGCAGGGTTCTGATGCAATGCGAATGTAGGTAAAGAACCTAGAAATACAGCTGGTGCAGAATAAATTTTCAGGACACCAGGGTTCTATCCCTGGGTTGGGACGTTCTCTGGAGAAGGGAATGGCAATCCACTCCATTATTCTTGCCTGGAGAATTCCATGGACAGAAGAGAAGCCTGGCGGGCTACAGTCTGTGGTGTCGCAAAGAGTCGGACACGACTGAGGGACTAACACACAGACATTACTACTCTTTAATAACATACTCCTTCCTCTCCGTCTCAAGTAGGTCTGTTGTTGTGTCGCTCGGTCGGTCGGTCCGACTCTTTGCGACCCCCATGGACTGCAGCCCGCCGGGCTCCTCTGTCCATGGGGCTTTCCAGGCAAGAACACTGGAGTGGGTTGCACTTCCTTCTCCAGAGATTTTCGAAAGGCGCGTCTCCCGCTCTGCAGGCTGATTCTTTGCCACTGGGCCACCAGGGAAGCCCCTGTTCCCCTCAGATCCTAGAGGAAATCAGTCTACGCCCGGCAGCCCCAAAAGCAGACCCCCACCCCCTGGCCGCTCCAGAACCCACAGGAGCTCCGTTGCCAAGGCAACCTCAGGTCCCTCCCGGGGTGGTCTCGCCCCTCAGCCGCAGTCCCGCGACTCGGGGCTCCCCCGGGGACTCCCCGCTCCTCACCCGGGAGACGCCTTCCTCGCCGCCCAGGGTCCGCAGCATCTTGGACACGTCGCGCACCACGCCCGGGTACTCCACACACACCATGCGCCTCTCGCGCCGCAGCTCCACCGGGATGGCGGCGCCCGGCCGAGCGTCTGCCGCCGCCGCCGCCATCCCCGCCGGTCCAGTCAGGCCCACCGCGGGGGTGGGGGGAGAACGTCCCCTGCACACGCTCCTGGAAGCCTCGTCTCAATGGTTCCGCGAAGGAATCGTTCCGGGGTCCCCTCCCCGCTCGCGAGTAGTCTGGATCCCTGAGTTCCGTGAGGCTCGAAGGCTTCGAGGAGGACGCCGCTGAGAAGGCCTGAAGCTGGGCGGCAAACGGCCGCGCGGACCCCCTCGTCTATGTGTAAAATAATAAGCTGAGGCTCCCGAGGGGCGGGGTAGAGGCCAGTCTCCTCAACCACCGGGCCAGGGGCCCGGAGGACGTGTAAGATACGCCCCGTGAGACTTTAACCAATGAGAACGCGAGGGCCCCGCCCAGTCTTTTAGCCAATGAGGAGTCGAGAGGAAGCCGGGTTCCGGCCCCCTCCTTCCGGTTTCCTTTCCACCAATAACAAACCAGTCCTAGGCGGGTCCCCGCCCCTTCCTCGAATTCCTCCCACTGACAGCTCGAGCGCGGGTTCGAGGCGGACTTCCGGTGTGTTTTTGGCGGGCGGGTCCCAGCAATGAATTGGTTCCTGGACGCTCGCCTCAGGAGGTTTCTTGAGGGGCTGCGACCCCCCCCACCCCCCACCCCCACCCTACTCCTGCCGGCCCTCCGAAGACAGAGGCCACGAAGAGCGAGAGAATTGTGCTTTGAATTTTTTTTTTTTTTTTGCCATTCTGCGCGCCTTTCAGGATCTCAGAGTTCAGGTGAAAGCCCAGAAGAAGCCTAAGGTCGCTACTAGATCGGCAGGGAACTCCCAGGAATTGCGCCTTGAGTGCTCGTCCACCTCCACACAAGGAAAAACTGGAAGTGCCCCCCACTCACCCCCTAGCTGGGGCAGAATGCAGGCGTCTGTCCTTTGTTTCTTAGGAGTTATTTAGCGCCTGTTGTGAAGCGTTAAGTGAGCAGCTGTGTGGAAAAACCCGAACCAAGGGGCCAGGGGCCATTCTAGAGAATTACGAGGACTAAAACTATAGGGAGAAAAGTGTGTGTGGTGGGGACATGAAGGGTCAGAGGTAGACATAGGCCAGACAGATCCTGCAAAGGATGTACCTAACGGATTGGCTTTTTCTCAGTGCGATGGAGAACCCTTGAGGCGTTTTATGCAGGGAGTACCAGAATCTGACTTATGCGTACAAAAGACTATGGCTGTTGGGCAGAGAATAGACCAGAAAAGGCGAAAGTGGATTCAGATAAACTAACGAAGTGAAAGTCGCTCAGTCGTATCTGACTCTTTGTGATCAGTCCATGGAATTCTCCAGGCCAGAATATTGGCGTGGGTAGCCTTTCCCTTCTCCAGAGGATCTTCCTGACCCAGGGATCAAACTCAGGTCTCCTGCATTGCAGGCAGATTCTTTACCAGCAGAGCCACCAGGGAGGCCCAAGAATACTGGAGTGGGTAGCCTATCCCTTCTCCAGCAGATCTTCCCATCCCAGGAATGGAACTGGGGTCTCCTGCATTACAAGCGGATTCTTTACCAACTGAGCTATCAGGGAAGCCCAGACTAACAGAGAGGCTGTATAATCCAGGCAAGGGATGCTTCTTGGGACCAAGGAAGTGGCAGTGAGGTTGGAAAGAAGGGACTGGATTTGAGGATGTTAGAGATGGAAATCAGAGCAAGGGGCCCCTTGGATATGGATACCCCAAGTTTCTGAAGTGACTTCTGAGTCAAAAGACCATCTTTTTAGTCCAGATGGACTTAAGTCCAAATAAATACCACAGAAATATGTTTGTAAAAGAAAAATGTGGAATCTGAGTGAGATATATGTCATTGGCTGGGAGCTCCGAGACTTGGAAAGGAAGGCCCCTCTGGGAGCACAGGAATCAACCAAAAGAACGTGGCAGATGAGCCAGAGGAGGGTGGACGTGAGGACTTGCAGTCCCTGACCTACCTTGTTCCGTGGGAACTTGCATATTCTGTCGCCAAAGAAGGTTTGATGCTGTGAGGCCAGGATAATACTCCAGACTTTCCCATGCCTTTGATAGGGACAGAATTCCCCATTAGGGAACTGTAGATAAAGAGGGAGCTTTGGGGGGATTTGGGAGACCACAGTAAGACTAATGATCACTCAAAGAAGTAATGGGGAAATTCTGAAGCAATATGGGCTTGCTTCACTCATGAAGCAAAACAAGTCACTTAGCATCAAAGTCAGATTGGCCTGCTTAACAACAAAATCAAGCCAGGTTGCTTAGTTATGACCAACCTAGACAGCGTATTAAAAAGCAAAGACATTACTTTGCCAACAGAGGTCTGTCTAGTCAAGGCTATGGTTTTTCCAGTGGTCATGTATGGATGTGAGCGTTGAACTATAAAGAAAGCTGAGCACCAAAGAATTGATGCTTTTGAACTATGGTGTTGGAGAAGACTCTTGAGAGTCCCTTGGACTGCAAGGAGGTCCAACCAGTCCACCCTAAAGGAGATCAGTCCTGGGTGTTCATTGGAAGGACTGATGCTGAAGCTGAACCTCTAATACTTTGGCCACCTGATGTGAAGAGCTGACCTATTTGAAAAGACCCTGATGCTGGGAAAGACTGAAGGCGGGAGCAGAAGCGGGCGACAGAGGATGAGATGGTTGGATGGCATCACCGACTCAATGGACATGAGTTTGAGTGAACTCCGGGAGTTGGTGATGGACAGGGAGGCCTGGCGTGCTGCAGTCTGTGGGGTTGCAAAAAGCTGGACACAACTGAGGGACTGTACTGAGCTGAACTGATGACAGTCCTGGCCTGACCGTATTGGGAGGGACAAGTAAAGATCCCTGCCCCACCTGGGGGAGGGACTGATGATGGAGATGGGACGTCTACTCAAGAAAGACAAAAACGGTCTCCTCCTCCTCCGCTCTCTTCCTCTGATTATAAAAGTGTGACCCACTGAATATCAGAGACAGCGCAGTGCTTGCCTGCCACTTGTGAACCTTACAAGCGTCCTAGTAAATCGCTTCTTATCTAGCCCTTGGCCTCTCGCTGAATTCCTTTCTGGGCTGAAACATAAAGGACTGCGGTGCCACAGCTCTCGGGACCCTGGCGACGACACCTCATGGTCTCACCTTAAGATGAAACGTCCTTTCAGACTTCTCATGGCCTTGGTCCTCATTCCCTGCTCACCAAGCACTGAGCTTTGGTTGGTTTAATTTGCCAGAAAGAAGAGTCTGAATAAGAGACGTCCATTTTTAGCCCTTTCCACCACTGTAAATTAACAAACAGGTGTTGTTTCTGTCAGTCCCTGTGAGTTTGATACACATGAATCAGTCCTGAAGTCTGTCATTGACAGTCGAGCTGACGGATAAAATATTGGATACACAGTTAAATTAGAATTTCACATAATATTGGGGACATACTTATGGTTATAAGTATACTTATACATACTTATGGCTATATTACTTACATAACCAATTTTTCATAATTTATCTGAAATTCCAGTTAAGTAGGTATATTTTTATTTGCTAAATATGGCACACTTATCTTTGGATAGGAGAAGGCAATGGCAACCCACACCAGTACTCTTGCCTGAAAAATCTTATGGATGGAGGGGCCTGGTAGGCTGCAGTCCATGGGGTCACTAAGAGTTTGACATGACTGAGCGACTTCACTTTCACTTTCCACTTTCATGCATTGGAGAAAGAAATGGCAACCCACTCCAGTGTTCTTGCCTGGAGAATCCCAGGGACGGGGGAGCCTGGTGGGCTTCCATCTGTGGGGTTGCACAGAGTCGGACATGACTGAAGCGATTTAGCAGCAGCAGTATCTTTGGATATTGAAGGAATTGAGTTTCTGAACCTGCAAATTTGGTTCTAAACTATCCACAGCCAGGGATACTTTCCCTGGGGCCTCAGTGGTGACGAATCCGCCTGCCGACACAGGGGACACGGGTTTGATCCCTCATCCGGGAAGATCCCACAGGCCACTTAGCAGCGAAGCCCGTGGGCCACAACCCCTGAGCCCTCATTCCAGAGCCTTCGAGCTGCAAACACTGAGCCCGTGTGCCGTGACTATGAAGCCCGTGCACCCTAGAACCCATGACCACAACGAGAGAAGCCCACACACGGCAACTAGAGACAAGCCCCTGCAGCGATGAAGACCCCGGCACAGCCAGAAATAAACAGAAAAAGTAAACTCCCCACCTTGGGGGCCTCCTGAGGCCTGACCACCCCCAGTCCCCACCCAGGGACCCTCTGGCTTTGTCTCTGCTCATCTGCTCTTTCACGGAAGCAAAGGGGATTGCTCTAGAATGAGACCTCACCCTGTCTCCAGTGAGTCCCCGACCCGTTCTCCGCCTGCCACCTGGCGGCTCCTCAGCCTCCGTGAGGTTCAGCTTAGCGCTCACTTGCCTGGGGAGTTTGGAGTCACGCTCTGAGCCTGTTGAACACAAACTCATCCTGGCACAGAGCCTGCGGTACTGTTTCATTCCTTTTTTTTGAGTGTGATTTATTTTTGGCTGTGCTGCACCTTCCTTGCAGAGCGGGCTTTTCTCCAGATGCGGTCACTGGAGGCTACTCCCTAGTTGCGGTGTGTGGGCTTCTCACTGCGGTGGCTTCTGTTGCAGCTCCCGGGCTCTAGAACACAGGCTCAGTAGTTGTGGCGCATGGGCTTGTGGGATCTTCCCGGATCAAGGATCAAACTCACGTCTCTTGAATTGGCAAGCGGATTCTTTACCAGAGTCACCAGGGCAGCCCTCTTTTTTATTGCTCCTCCCCCAAAGAAGCAGCTTCCTAAGGGCAAGCCCGTGGTCCTACCTGGGGGATCCAAGGTGGAGAGGTCAGAGGCAGAGGAGGGGTAGGGAGGCAGGGCTGGGAGAGGCCAGGAACGTTCGGGAACCCTGTTAAAAAAACAGCTGGTGCTTTCCGTGAAGCCTCATAGCATTGGGAGCAGGTAACAATGACACTTCCAGTGGTCATGTATGGATGTGAGAGTTGGACCATAAAGAAAGCTGAGCACTGAAGAATTAGAATTGATGCTTTTGAACTGTGGTGTTAGAGCAGACTCTTGAGAGTCCCTTGGACAGCAAGGAGGTCCAACTAGTCCATCCTAAAGGAAATCAGTCCTGAGAGTCCATTGGAAGGACTGATGCTGAAGCTGAAACTCCAATACTTTGGCCACCTGATATGAAGAACTGACTCATTGGAAAAGACCCTGATGCTGGGAAAGATTGAAGGTGGGAAGAGAAGGGGATGACAGAGCATGAGATGGTTGGATGGCATCACTGACTCGATGGACATGAGTTTGAATAAACTCCAGGAGTTGGTGATGGACAGGGAGGCCTGGTGTGCTGCAGTCCATGGGGTCCCAAAGTGGGATACGAATTAGCGACTCAACAACAACAAGAAGAACGCAATCAACCGAGAGCAAGGAGGGCTTTGAAAAATGTTTCCTTTAGGCCCCAGAATCTGAACATTCCTTCCTGGGCCGCTGGGTCAGCCCACAGAGCACAGAGAGAGGGGTTAACCCTTCCCAACTGGAACTGGATTCTCACTGCACCCTCAGGACAGGGGAGAAGGCGTAATGCTCACTTTCGGCCACGAGGTGGCGACAGAGCGCCCCGTGAGCAGACACCGCCACCTGGTGGTTCTCAACGTCCATGACACCCTAGAAGAAAGGGAGAAGTCGCCGCAAAGGAAGGCCAGCTGATTGGGAGAACCGGGGGCAGAGCCTAGTAAGAGGCCTGCTCTGGGCGGGAGTGGGCGCGGGGGCGATGTCAGACCCTCCCCATCAGGTCTGACCCCCCGGGAGGCGTGGCCACAGGTCCCGGAATCCTCCCACACGGAGCCACTCATGCAGGGTCAATGATGGAGACGTGAGGAGAGGTTTTGTTTTTACTTCCAAGTGGGACACCCTGTTCCAGAGGACGTTCGTCTGCCGAGTCAACTGGTTCCAAAGCAAAATTAAACTAAGCACCTACGGGTTGTTGTCCAGTCGCTCAGTCGTGTCCCCTTCTTTGCCACCCCATGGACTGCAGCACGCCAGGCCTCCCTGTCCATCACCATCTCCCGGAGCTTACTCAGACTCGTGTCCATGGAGTCGGTGATGCCATCTAACCATCTCATCCTCTGTCATCCCCTTCTCCCACCTTCAATCTTTCCCAGCATCAGGGTCTTTTCCAATGAGTCAGCTCTTTGCATCAGGTGGCCAAAGTATTGGAGCTTCAGCTTCAGCATCAGTCCTTCCAATGAATATTCAGGACTGATTTCCTTTAGGATGGACTGGTTGGATCTCCTTGCAGTCCAAGGGACTCTCAAGAGTCTTCTCCAGCACCACAGTTCAAAAGCAAATCCACCTGCAGGGCTGAACATCAAAGACTGATCACAAACAGAGTTTATATGGCCGAGTTAAATATTTTCAAAAATGTGCCAGACGAGGCAAATTTCAATGAAGCTAACAGAATTTAAGCATCAGGCCCCCTTCATTTCAGGTACTTTTCTTCAAGGCTCTTGGGAGGTGCTTTGTCGTTGTATTCACATGGGCAGGTGTCTTTACAAGAATGGAAAAGGTATGCTGTCTCTCCATGTAACCAGCCCCCGGGTCACAATTTCCTTTGTGTTGAGAGGCACTGACGCTGTCTCTGGTATTAGGAGAAGGTTGATTAAGGAGAAGTCACACGGGGGGTATTTTCCATGTGGACTGAGTGGAATATATGTACTTGGTCTGCAGTCACTTTTACTTTGTTTTGGCTTAAAATACTAGAAAATTGTTCTCCTATGGCTCTGGGGCCAGAAGTCCAAGATCAAGGTATTGGTAGGGCTGCGCTCTCTCTGAAGGCTCTGGAGGTGGAGTAATCCATTCCATTCCTTTTCCTTGGCCCCCGGTGTGGCCAGCCGTCTCTGGCATTCCTTGGTTGTATGTAGATACATCACTGCTGTCTCTGCCTCCATGGTCATCGGGCCATCTTCCTTCTGTGTCTGCATCTTCAGAGAATTCTCCTCTCTGTGTGTCTGATTCTCTCTCGCTTCTGTTTGCTCCACCATGATTGCCCCTCCCCTTCCCCCTCCCCACTGGCGACCGCTAGTTTTTCTCTCAATCTGTGGGTCTGCTTCTTTTTCTTTGTTATAATCACTAGTTTGTTGTATTTTTTTTGATTCCACGTGTAAGTGATATCATACAGTATTTGTCTTTCTCTGATTTATTTCGCTTAGCATAATGCCCTACAAGTCCATCCATGTTGCTGTAAATGGCAAAATTTCATTCTTTTTATGGCTGAGTAGTATTCCATTGTATGTATGTGTGTGTGTGTGTGTGTGTGTGAAACTGAAAGTCTCTCAGTTGTATCCGACTCTTTGCAACCCCATGGACTATATAGTCCATGGAATTCTCCAGGCCAGAATACTGGAGTGGGTAGCCTTTCCCTTCTCCAGGGGATCTTCCCAACCCAGGGATTGAACCCAGGTCTCCTGTGTGTGTGTCTGTGTGTGTAAATATACATATCACATTTTCTTTATCGATGCATCTGTTGATGGACACTTAGGTTGCTTCCATTATCTTGCAATTATAAATAATGATTCTGTGAACATTGGGGCTTATATATCTTTTTGAATTAGTGTTTTTGATTTTTTCGGATATATACCCAGGAGTGGAATTGCTGGGTCATGAAGATCATGGCATCTGGTCCCATCACTTCATGGGAAATAGATGGGGAAACAGTGGAAACAGTGTCAGACTTTATTTTTTTGGGCTCCAAAATCACTGCAGATGCTGACTGCAGCCAGGAAATTAAAAGACGCTTACTCCTTGGAAGGAAAGTTATGACCAACCTAGATAGCATATTAAAAAGCAGAGACATCACTTTGCCAACAAAGGTCCGTCTAGTCAAGGCTATGGTTTTTCCCATGGTCATGTATGGATGTGAGAGTTGGACTGTGAAGAAAGCTGATCGCCGAAGAATTGATGTCTTTGAACTATGGTGCTGGAGAAGACTCTTGAGAGTCCCTTGGACTGCAAGGAGATCCAACCAGTCCATTCTAAAGGAGATCAATCCTGGGTGTTCACTGGAAGGACTGATGCTAAAGCTGAAACTCCAATACTTTGGCCACCTCATGCATCGAGTTGACTCACTGGAAAAGAGTCTGATGCTAGGAAGAACTGGGGGTGGGAGGAGACGGGGACGACAGAATATGAGATGGCTGGATGGCATCACCGACTCTGTGGACATGAGTTTGAGTGAACTCCGGGAGTTGGTGATGGACAGGGAGGCCTGGCGTGCTGTGATTCATGGGGTCGCGGAGAGTCGGACACGACTGAGCACCTGAACGGAACTGAACTGAACTGTGGTATTTCTGTTCTTAGGTTTTTGAGAATGTGGTCCCTTCTGTGATCGCTGAGTTATTGATGGCCACCCTAGGTAGGAACGGTTTCCAGAGATGCACTCTTACCACCTTCTGTGACAATTTGCTGGTGGTGTGATGGGCCAGAGGCAAAACAGTGGTCAGCACTGGAAGCTGGTCTGCGGAAAACTCCTCCACCCAGTAGAGGAAGGTAAAATGGAGCAGCCCTGAGTGGCTTCCTTGGTGGCTCAGTGGTGAAGAATCCGCCTGCCACTGCAGAGGACACGGATTGCACCCCTCAGCCGGGAAGATCCCACATACGGCAGAGCCGCTAAGCCCCTGAGTCACAGCTACCAAGCCTGTGTTCCAGAGCCCAGTAGCCACAACTACCGAAGGCTGTGTGCCCAGAACCCCTGCCCTGCAACAGGAGAAGCCCCACATTGAAAAGCCCAGCGCCGCAACTAGAGAAAAGCCCATGTGCAACAGTGAAGACCCCGCACAGCCAAACAGAAATAAATAAAATAAAAGATGTACCCTGTGGAAAACAGTATGGCAGTTCCTCAAAATTAAAAACAGAATGACCACATGGTCCAGCAATTCCACTGCTGGGTATACATTCAACATAATCAAAAACAGAGCCTCAAAGACCTATCTGTAGGCCCAGGTTCATAGCAGCGTCATTCGCAATAGCAACCCAAGTGTCCTGGGACAGATGGATAAACAAATGCTGTCCACCCATCAGCCCAGCTCACGTCACCACTCACACTGATCACCATGACAGCCTCTAACAGGCATCCACTCACATTCTTCTCTCAGGAGAATGCGTAGCCAAATACAGGTGCTTCAAAATCTCAACGACACCAAAGTCTTTTGGTAAAAAAGACCTCCTTCCCACTCCTTTCCCCAGACATGGGACTCAACTTTTTTCTGGAGGTGAGCAATATTATCAGTTTCTTATTTATCTCTCTGTGCTGTGACTCATGGGGTTGCAAAGAGTCGGACACGACTGAGCGACTGAACTGAACTGAACTGAGAGATAACCTACATAGTTAAAAGTAAAATTATATATTCTTCACCCCCCCTTAAAAAGTGAACCACTAACCCACAGAAGGGTTTTAGCCGTCTATTCTCCCTCTAATAGACAGCTGAACATGCTTCTGTGGGCTCCCTAGAGGCTGTAATACGAATCCTCCATCTTTTAAAGTGAACTCTATGGACTTCCTGGCGGTCTGGGGGTTAGGACTTTCTTCCTCTACAGGGGGCACAGGTTCCATCCCTGGTCAGGGAACTAAGATCCCGCCTGTCGCAGGGGCAAAACGTAGTCAGCTCTAAATGAATTCCATGGGTTTCCTACACGCTCCCTTCCATAGCCGCCTTTTTCATGGGACAGTATATCTTGGGAAAGTGTCCCTGTCATTCACATGGCACTTCCGCTTCTTTGAACAGACGCCCAGTGTTCCGCTGTATGGTGGGACCATGATTTATTTAACCAGCCCTCTTTGAAGGATACTTAGGTTGTTTCCAACCTTTTGCAAATACAAGGTCGCAATGAATCACTGTTGTGTGTCAATTAACACATGGGCAGATGTCTGTAAGGTACTGTTGGGTCAAAGGGCATGGAACTCAGTGATTTCCTTAGACGTCACTAAAGGTTCCCTTACTGGGGCCACAACCCTGTCTGACCTCCGCCCCTGTGACTGTGCTGGGGCCTCGGGGGCCTCGGGGTGGGGGGCGGATTCCGGCGGGCACCCGCACCTCTGGGTATCCCCGGTTTCAACACCTTCGCAGGGCTCGGTGCCTGCCATCCTTCCCGCAGAAGCCAGGGGGCCCTTCTCCATCAAGGCGCCTTGGCTGCTCATCGCTGGGGTTACGGGAGGCGGGGAAGCCAAACCCTTTCACAGAGATTCCCGGGGTCCTGCTCCCCAGGCTTTCCCAGTCACACCCATCTTGCTCCCGACCACTCCCCCCAACTCTTAACCCTGAGGCTCCAGACCTCTGTGCCTTTGTCCCCGCCCTCCCCGTCTTCTCGGGGTAACCCGTTTTCAGGGGTCCGCACCCCACTTTGGAGAGGCCTCCGCACGTGGCACACCTGTTGATCCCGCACCCCGAACCCCCAATCCCATTGACTGCTAGTCGGTGCCCGGGTCTCTGGACCTAACCAACGGCAGCGGCGGATGACAGGATGACACGATCAGGGAGCTAACGCAGACCCGCGAGGGGCGTCAGTCCCTTGCCACCCCGCCACGCCCTTGCGCGGCCCCCCACCTCAGCCCTGCGCACCCCCCACCCTCCGCGGGCGCGGTCACCAGGGGGCGCCATCCCCTCCCGACTGACTCCGCAGGGACCCTGCCCGGGAGCCCGCGGGCAGAGGATGGGTGACCCCAACCACCGCCTAATTCAGCGGTTTGGGCCTCAGCACTTGCCAGGGCCCCGACCCCATCTGGGGCTGGGGGCTGGGGAGATGGGGGGTGGGGAGGAAGGCGGGGAGTGGGGAGGGGGAGGGGACGGGAAGGAAGGCGGCCACAGTTCCGGACGCTGAGGCTCCCCTTCCTGAGCCCCCGCCGTCTGCCCAGCGCAGGGAGCCTTCTCCGTGCCCAGGACTCGGGGTGTGGGGGTCTCTGGGCAGGAGAGAGGGCCTAGGAACCGGGACTGAATCCAAGACCTTGAGGGCAGGGCTGACCTGCCCTTTAAAAAGCCTTTGGGCTTTGATGTGAAAGTCTCTGAATCCTGTCTGACTCTCTGCGACCCCATGGACTGTATAGCCTGCCAGGTTCCTCTGTCCATGGGATTCTCCAGGCAGGAATACTTAAAATTCAGCCAAGCTTCAGACAAGTGGATGCCTCAGTTTAGGGCTTCCCAGGTGGCTCAGTGGTAAAGAATCCACCTGCCAATGGTGGAGACACAGGTTGAATCCCTGGGTCAGGAAGATCCCCTGGAGAAGGAAATGGCAACCCACTCCAGTATTCTTGCCTGAAAAATGCCATGGACAGAGGAGCCTGGCGGGCTACAGTCCATGGGGTCACAGAGAGTCAGGCACGACCAATCGACTGAGCACAGCAAAGGGCACATGCCTCAGCTTCTGAGGTTGTTAAAGAGGGATGCCTAACGGCTACTATTTACCGGGGAGGTGCTCCATGTGGGGACAGGGTCCTCCCGGTGGGCAGTGGTGCTGTCTTCCTGTTGCAACTCTGGGCTGGGGTCTCACAGCCATCCGCTGATGTCTGGAAGCAGATCTCACATGACTGCACAGTCTCGCAGCTCAGGCAGGACCGACCAGGGGTTCCGAGCTCCAAGTCACAGCCGTCCACCCCCCCACCCCTCCGCCGACCCCAGCCTGGGCCCTCACCGAGCACCAGTCCCTTGGGATGGGGAGGGTCAGCCCCATGAGTTGGTTTGCCCATCCACCCACCCATCCATTTATTTGCTGGGTGCAGGGGAGGCAGTGGAGACCTTCACCAGGCATTCAGACAGCGGCACAAATGGCTATTTGATGACAGTTATGATCCGTGTCAGAGGAGGGCATCTCTTGGGGCCAGGTCTCCTCGGAGGGTGCCTGTGGGTTGAAACTAGACTAGAGAAAGAGTTGAGGGAGAAGAATTGAGGGCCCGCCTTCCAGGCAGAAGGAACAACTTTGCAGGAGGCCCCAAGGCCAAGAAAGCCGCTCTGGGAGGAAGAGGAGAAGACACTGGGATTCTGGTGCAGCTGCTTGGGGGGTGCTCAGCCACTTGGTCCTGGAGGGAAGCGGCCTCTCCCTGCAGCCCTGGGTCCCTTCCTGCCCGCTCCAGCACGGGCCCGGCCTGCTTGGCCTCAGTGGTGGACACTGCCGGCCTGTCTCTCCACCCAGACCATGAACTGTTTGCTGCTGGGCTCGGGTTCCAAAGCCTTTGTTCCTCAAACACCATGGCCACACTCTACCCACTGGCTTTCTCCTCTTCTTGTCTTTTCTATCTTTTTTTAACAGTGCTAAAATATACATGACCCCAGGCACTTCCCTGGTGGTCCAGTGATTAGGAATCGGCCTTGTAATGCAAGGGACACGGAGTTTGATCCCTGGGTGGGGACCTAAGATCCCACTCACCACGGAGCAACTAAATCCACACCCCAGAGCTAAGCCAGCCCACCGCAACTCGAGAGGCTGTGAGCCCCAGAGGAGGTCCCACGTGCACGACTGGGACCTGACACAGCAGATCAATCAGGAAAGATTTTTAAAAACATACAGCACGTTCGCCGTGTTCATCATGTTCGCGAGTTTGGTTCAGGGGTGTTAATTCTGTTCACATTATGTGCCACCATCCGCTCCTAGAGCTCTTCTCTTCTTGTAAAACGGCGCCTCCGTCTCCCTCAAACCCGGCCTTGCCTTCCCTTCCTGCCCCACTGCCCCCGGTCTCTATGGCCGTGCCAGGCCTCTCTGGAAGTGAGAGAGCGCGGCGCTTGTCCTTGTGTGTCTGGCTCATTCCACAGGGTCCTCAGGGGTCATCTCTGCTGCCGCGGGGGCCGGTCTCCTCCTCTTTCAGGTTGGCAAGTACTCCATGGTATGGACGGACCACATTCTGTTTCTCCCCCGTCTCTCAGCGGACACTTGGGCCACTTCCCCTTTTGGCTGCCGTGACCCTGCTGGCATTTCTCGCTTCTGGTTCATCACCTTGGGCCAAACACCACCCCCCCGCACCCCCCCCTGCCCCCCCCCCCCCGTGAGCTCTTGGAATTTGCAAATGTACAGCGCATAGGGGCAGTCGATCCCGTCTTGACTGGCTCTCTCACTTTTGCAGCCTGTGGAACGGAGGCCCCAGAGGAAGGCAAGGACTTCCTTGAAGTCACGGCAGAGGCTTGACCAGCTCCAGGTCGGCTCGGAGGATTTAAATAGGCGGAAGGCCTCTGCACTCAAGTGTGTGCCTGGAGCCTCCCCTTGTACCTATTTCTGTCTGGCCAGCCTCGCTCTTTCAGAGAAATGAGCTCAGAAAGCTGTCCCAGGGGGAGAAGGAGAGGCAGCCAGATAGTCAGACCCCTGACTTTGTGTGCCGGGGACCTGGTGGGTGTTTGTCCCCAAACCACCCCTTTTTCAACCAGACACTAACTCCCCCAGCCTCGGAGACTGGAGTGGCTCATGCCTGGCGGGTGCACCTTCATGCCCCAGGGCAGCCCTGCTGTGGGTTTTGGGACCACTCGCATTTTGCCGATGGGCCCAGAGTGGAGGAATGACTTGTCTAGGATGGCAGAGCCCCGCCCCAGCCCTAACTTAAACCCATCATCAGTTGCCCGGCCCCCCACCAGAGCAGGAAGCCTGTGGCCTCAGCAGCCCCTGCCTCCTCCCACGTTCCAGAGATGGAGTCGGGGACCCAGGGAGTCGGTGGCGTGGGGGGGGGGGGCTCCAGCCTGGCCCAACTCTGACCTGGAAGCCTGGACGCCCCCTGGTGAGGTCTCCTGGGCTGCGCCAGCCCTCCCCAGAGGAGGTGCCCAGCGCTCCAGTGGCCCCCGCTGCTCCCTGCACCCAGGGGCCTCTGGAGGACAAGCATCCTCACTTCCCCACTCAGCCGGCCCTACACGGAGAGGGTTTGCAGGCCGAGCTGCAGAGGGGTGCTCGCAGCAGAGGGCATCTGTGGGCACACTCCAGGTGCGCTTTCTGCACAGGCCTCCTCCCCGCTCTTTCTGTCGCTCTGGCAGGGGCAGGGGGCAGGGCTGGCAACACCAGCTCCTCTGCTGCTGTGGCTGGGCGCTTCCTCTTTGCCAGGCTCGCCACCCAAGGGCATGCACTGCCTGGTGCACCGCCTGGTGACTTCCCCCAGACCAGGCCTCTGCACCCCACACCTGTGGCAGGCAGCCTCCTCTGATGCTTTAGAAGGTTTATCTGCCAGAGGGGCTTTGAGGGCGGAGTGGGACCCTTATCTCCCTGCCAGGGGCCTGCCCTACAGTTGGGGCTTTGTAATCTGACATTGTGATTTTTTTTTACACCCTTGTTTTTCCCCCCAGGGAGGGAAGATTTGCTGAATCATGCGGGGGAGGTGGTTGGAGGGGGCCGGGGCTGAGGCAGCTGGAGGGCAGTGATAAGTCTGAGGCTGGGCTGAGGGGCGCTGGGGAGCTGGGCAGGGAGGAAACCCCGGCCTGCGACGGTTTCCAGCTAAGATTGTTGGCTTCTGCAGAGCTGCCCAGGGGATGCTCATTCAGGTCAGGTGGCCTGAACCTTCCTTCCAGAGGAGGGCTGGCCGCAGGTGGGACTGGCCAGCTGGGCCCGTGATAGCCGGCAACGGCAAGCCGGGGTGAACGTGACTGTGTGCCCAGCACCCAGGATGGCTCCTGTGAGCCCTTGAGCTCATCTTTGTCCTACACTTTGGCTACTGTGGTCCCAACAGGGCACTAGCTGGCCCCCAGCAGATTGGGGATGGAGCTGGGACAGGTGGAAGCCTTATGTCTCACGAGGGCCTTTGCACCTACTGCTCCTAGGCTTGGCGCCACCCTCTCCACCTCAAACAGATCAAATTCCTCTAGGATGGCCGTTTCCTGTGGGAAGACTTCTCTGCCCCAGCGTGGGTTTGGTGGCCTCTCCGCCTCCCAGAGTCCACTAAGTGCCCCTTCTTCTGGATCTTGCCCCTCCAGGGACCAGATTGTTGAACGGAGCCTTAGGGTTCTTTCTTGGAAAACCCTGAGAGGAGTTTCCTTCCACTGGGACTAAAACTCTGGGGACTGCAAAATGGGAAAGAGTCCCCACAGGGGTTGGGCTGAGCCCTGGGCTCCTCTCTGCTGCAAAGTGGACCCCTGGCAGGGGGAGGAGGACTGCCCGAAGCCCCGCCTGCCTTCCCAGAGCTTCTGCCTTCTCACTTTCCCTACAGGGCGGCCTGACCTCCAGGAGCAGGTCCCCCAGCCTCTGCAGGGGCTGGGGGTATAGTGGGGACTGACATTCCACCAGCTTTGCAGGACCAGGCATGGGTCACGCAGACTGGGTTATGCCAGAGGCCCGGGGCAGAGGCTGGGCTGGACATGCCAGAGGCTTCCCCCAAACTCTCTCTGCCCCCCTGATTTCTGATTCCCCCCCTCAGAGGCCGGTGGGCAACCGCAGCCCTGGGGAAGAAGGCTGATTGACGCCCCTGAGTCAGTGGCCACATCCCCTGCTGCTCCCAAAAGGGGCTTCTGGGGCAGGAAGAGCGGCCGTGGTGGTCGCTTCTCTCCCTTCCTGCTGCCCAACTGAGCCCAGAGATAAGTCCTCGCTGGGCTGAGGGGGCTCGGGGGGCCCAGGCCTCCCCCAGAAATCATGTCAGGGTTCCTCGCAAGGAGGAAGGACCTGAGGACCACGATAACCCCTTTATTTTTAAGAGATCCGGGAGGAAGTCCCAAGTCACCCTTTGCAGAAATAGCTCTGAGCTTCAGCCTGGCGTCTGTGGTTCCAGCTGTCAGTGGGGACTGCCCATGAGTGTGGCCCGGGTCAGTGCCGCCCACGGTGGCCTGGAGGGCATGGGGCCCAGGGATCCAGCCCCCGGCCTGGGCTCCAAGTTCAGAACCATTGGCGAAGATAATGACTACAACTCCATTTACTTCTGCATAAGGTGGCTCAGTCAGTCAAGAAATCGCCTGCAGTGCAGGAGACATGGGTTCAAACGCCGGGTCGGGAAGATCCCCTGGAGAAGGCAATGGCTACCCACTCCAGTATTCTTGCCCGGAGAATCCCATGGACAGAGGAGTCTGGCGGACTACAGTCCATGGGGTCACAAAGAGTTGGACACGACTGAGTGACTCCACACTCAATGTGGGGAGAGGGCAGAGATTCTGAGACAGGGTATTGCCAGGTATTGCAGACGAGCCGCAAAACTGTGTCGGGCACCCCTTTCCTGTCTTCCCCACTTTCAAACCCTGCTCCATGTCTGGACACCTGCCTGCCCCCACGTGCACTGAAGGCCCGTGAATGTGCAAACTCTGGGGTCCCTCCCCAACAGTTGTCACCTGCACCCTCCCTTCAAGAGTCCATGAGGAGGTGGCGGGGGAGGGTACAGTGGGAGTCTGGGATTAACAGATACACACTAGTTACGTAAAACAGACAGACAAGAAGGACCTACTGTGTAGCACAGGGAGCTATGTTCAGTACCTTGTACTAATCTATAATAGAAAAGAATCTGAAAAAATATATATACACAGATATATATTGAATCACTTTGCTGTATACCTGAAACTCTCAGGTATGCTTCAGTAAAGAGAGAGAAGGGTAGGTCTTTAAAGTTCTCATCAGGCCCTCCCGGTGGCTCAGCAGTAACAAATCCACCTGCCAATGCATGAGGCACGGGTGAGGTCGCCAATCAGGGAAGATGCCACATGCCATGGGGCAATTTAGCCTGTGTGCCACAGCTCTGAGCCTGTGTTCCAGAGTCTGGGAGCTGCAGCCACGGAAGCCTTCAAGCCCTGAAGCCCTAGAGCCGATGCTCTGCAATAGAAAAGCCACCGCTCCACTACTAGAGGGAAACCTGCTCAGCAAGGGAGACCCAGCCCAGCCGAAAATAAAACTACTTAGAAAGCAGTTCTCATCAGAAGAAATGCATTTTGAACTGTGTACTGATGGCTATTCACTTATCGTAGGGATCGTTTCACGACACATACAAGCATCAAATAATCCACACTACACGTAAAACCAATCGAATGTGATCTGTCAACTCGATCTCAATATTAGTTAGTTAAAATGGAAAACACTGCCAAAAAAAAAGGTCGATGAAAGGAAGTCTTGGGACTGGAGGGTGTGGGCTGAATGAAGATTTCTGAAGACCACGGGGGTCATCGTCCGGATGAGAGAAACTGAGGTCCAGAGGGAAGCGTCTGTAAGTCCGTCCTGCCAGGAGGGGGCCAGAGTGACATCCCAGCCTCCGACCCCCCCATCCCCACCATCCTCCCACCCCCCACCTTCTGGGCTGTCTGCTCCCCACCCCTCACACAGCAGGCTCCCCACGCTGACATCCTGCCCCCCTTTCTGTATTTCTTCGGGCTTTCTCTGTTTCTCCTCTTAGGGTACCTCCCCTCGGTTTCATAAGCATGGACACTCTGGCTGCTCCCACTGCCCGTCCTCACTGCCCGGAAGCGAGCCCGGCTCACGGCAACTGCTCTGTAAATAAGAGCCGATGAATGAGTGCTCTCCACCCCACTGGGCGGCCTTGCGGCCTCGGGAAGGCCCTGGGCACGGGGGTCCTCCGGGGCTCTCGGGGACCCGGCTGTCTGTGCGGCGGACACCAGCAGGCCTGGCCCCTGTTTGCGCCCTGGGCTGGACAGAGGCGGTGCTCCTGGGCCTGAGGGCCCGGCCAGGGGCTCCTGGGGCCCTTGCACCCTCTCCTTCTAAAAGCAAACAAGTCACGTTTCTCCCCCAAGGCGCCCCAACACCCCCATATTGTTACCATGCTGCTGCTGCTAAGTCGCTTCAGTCGTGTCCGACTCTGTGTGACCCCATAGACGGCAGCCCACCAGGCTCCCCCGTCCCTGGGATTCTCCAGGCAAGAACACTGGAGTGGGTTGCCATTTCCTTCTCCAATGTGTGAAAGTGAAAAGTGAAAGTGAAGTCGCTCAGTCGTGTCCGACCCTAAGCGACCCCACGGACTGCAGCCCACCAGGCTCCTCCATCCATGGGATTTTCTAGGCAAGAGTACTGGAGTGGCTTGCCATTGCCTTCCCTGATTGTTACCATAGGTGTCTAGAAAAGGGAATTATAAAAACCAACTAAGATGCCACCCTCTCCCACCTACCCAGGATAACCCTGCAGACCTTGGGGTCTGCCCTCCCTCTGACCGCCATGGCCAAGGTCAGGGCCCTGCACCGCGTGGCTCTGAGCCTGGGACCAGCACCCCCGCCTCTGGAGCGCCTGGCCCTGCGGAGCGCGAGCAGGGGTGGGGATCCCAGCCTCAGCCCCTCAGCCCTTCTCCTTCTGCCTCCCGGGTCCTCACCCTCCGAATCCTCGCCGACACCCACTCTGAGACTCCGTTTCCTCGTTTGTAAGGTGGGGATGACTCCCTGAAGGGTGACTCCCAATACAGTGACATTTACAGGGGTGGTCCCGAAGGTGAACTGAGCCTGACCTTCACCTCGAGACCACAGGGGTGGTGTAGAGAGGTGCCCTCCTGCCCCCTCTTCTAGGGCATGGAATCTTCTAGAAAAAAGGACTTTTTCTCTTTTTTTTAATTTTATTTATTTTTGGCTGTGCTGCGCATGGGCTCTCTCTAGCTGGGGAGAGTAGGGGCTACTTTCTAGCTGAGTGGCTTGGGCTTCTCACTGCAGTGGCTTCTCCCGTGGCATAGGGAGCACAGGCTCTAGGGCATGCAGACTTCAGCAGCTGCAGCGCGTGGGCCCAGTAGTTTGGGCTCCTGGGCTCCAGAGCGCAGGCTCAGGAGTTGTGGCTCATGGGCTTCGCTGCTCTGTGGCATGTGGGATCTTCCTGCATCAGGGATTGAACCTGTGTCTCCTGCCATGGTAGGCAGACTCTTTACCGCTGAGCCACCAAGGGAAGCCCGGGGGGCTTTTTCTTTAAGCCTTGCAGAAGGGCAGAGTGGCAGCAAGCCTGTTCTGGGGCCTGGAAGGCTGGGCCCCGGGAGAAGCCGGAGCCCCCGGCCCGCACCTCCGTGGGGCCCCTTCCCAGCTGCTCATGAGGCCGCGATGTCAAGGGTCCCAGGGGCCTCTGAGGCCTCTTGTCATCTGGGTGAAGTGGTTGGAGGCTCCCTCCCTCCCCCCTTCTGCTTCTCCCTCTCTCCCGCTCTCTGGGACACCAGGCCCCCTGATAACACCGGGAAGGCGCTATCGGCCTGGGAGCATCCTCCCGCCAAAGCCCGCGGGCCTGCTCCGCACCAACGGTTGGCAGCCGGCACCGTTTGATAAACTTTATCAGGCCAAACCTGAGCACAGCCGCTCAGCGCAGCCCCTGTCTCAGATTTCCCTCCTCCTGCCTTCCTGCAGCCCCCCACCCCCGCCCCTGGAACCTGGGGCCCTGCCCATCTCCTGGCTGGGGACCAATTCCAGCCGAACCCCAGGCAGATGGGAGGGGGCAGCCCTGCATCCGGCTAGAAGGGAGATCTGGGGGTCCAGGGTCCAGCCCACCATCCCCAAGCCAGGGGCTCCTCAGTTAGGGGTCCCACCCCACCTGCCACAAAGGAGCCAGGGGCCATGACAGGGGTGCACATCCTGGGCTTCTCTGGGACCTCCTGGGTGCTGGCTGCTAGGCTGAGGGTTAGGACTGGACACAGAGTCTGCTAGGAGGCGGCTCTCAGGGTTGGGAGCTGGGGACAAGCCGACCAGCACTGGTGAAGGAGAAAGGATCCAGCCCCGTGGAGCCGTGGAGGGCCAGCAGCTTGGAGGGAGGAGTGGAGAGGCAACCTGAAGGCAGGGAAATGATGTTCGAGCAGAAGGGGTCTTTTTATAAGGCCGTTGATAATGTTATCATGCACACCCATGGTGGTAAAATACAACTCACACGCTGAAAGAGAAGAAGAAAATTTGCAGCCCCCCTCGACACAGGCCCTGTTGATACGCTGCTTTTTATCCTTGCGAACTTCCTTCCGTGTGTGTAATTAACAAAATGGAATCATGTGGTATATACTGATTTTAACCACTTTTTCACCTAAGATATCATGAACAGCTTCCTACATTGATGTGTTTATTCTGCAAAATCTATTTTCTGTTCAGTTTTTTTTTTTTTTAGTAAAAAATACACACACACACACACACACACAAATCCGAGTTTCTTTTATAGATAGCATTGAGGGTGAAGTCAACCCTCCTTTCCAGGCCCCAGAAACAACCGCTATCAATGGCTGGATTTACCTTCCTCGGATTTGTTTCTCTAAGCACCCACAAACGTACGTTGTGCTGTTTTTAAAGAATCAGCACGCGATCGTGAAGCAAGCGTTGTTCACTCCACGTCAGCACCCAGGCCCCTTCCGGGTCAGTCCTTGTAAAGCACACTGGCTCTTCGTGATGGCTGCTCAGATGACCACTGTCTGGGTGTGCCACTGGTCACTTAGCCAGTCTCTTCTGGGAGGTTAGGGTGGCTCCAGTTTGGTTTTTTCCATTTCCAGCTGGCTTCAGAAGATGACCTGGTAGCAACCTGTGGTCCCTTTGTGACTCTCTTTCGTGTGAATTTCTGGGAGTAGAATTGAGGGTCTGGGGTGAGCACATGTTGGGAAATCTATGCACTTGTGGGACTTCCCTGGGGGTCCAGTGGTTAAGGCTGTGCTTCCAATGCAGGGGCTGTAGGTTTGATTCCTGGTTGGAAAACTAAGATCCCACATGCTATGCAGCCAGAAAAAGAAAACAAAAAGAATCTGTGCACTTGAACTGGGTTTCCAGGGCTCAGGGGAGGGAACACTGTTGGCCAAGAGGGTAGAAAATGGCCTCGGGAATCCCCTAAAGGCCTCTTGGGAAATAACAGGGAAGACTTGGCTTCCTGCGCAGAATCCCAGGGAAGTTCCCAAGGCACCTGAGCCATTGACTGCTTTGGACCAGGGGGAGGACCCCAAGAGACATGGGAACTGAGCTTCAGAAAGATAATCTGTCTTGGATGCTCGGTGTGGTCTGGGGAGCCGGTCGGAGTGGGGAGGTCCCCTCCTAACAGGCTGGGGTCAGCTCAGCCACTGTGCAAATGCCTGGACAGACTGTCCTTGGGAGGTGCATTTCCATGCTGACCACTGATCCCCATGGAGGGTTGCCTGGCCTCTCCCAGCATGTCCCTCAGGGGTTGGCAGGGACCCGGGGGTGTCCCCTGAAGCTGCCACCACCAGTGGGACATTCCGTCCGAAAACTGATTCAAATGTTGCATTCTGCTTCCTGATGTGACCAGTTCATTTTAATATTAAAATACTGGTTTTGTTATGTACCGCAGAGTAAAGAGATCCTCCAAGTTGAGTTAGACACCACAGCTGACTTGTTCCATCCACGCCCTTCCAGTCCCCAACAGCTGGGTCAGTGCCACAGTCCAGCAACCGGCATCTCCCACACAACCTCAGAGGCCGCCACTGACTCCATGTTTTCTGTAAGCAAGGTCCCCTGCATGCTTTATGTAAGTAGGATCCCCAGACATCGTGCAATCAGTCTCACTGTTCTGGTAGAAAGGCCCTAGACCAGAGGACCAGAAAACCTGGATTCTGTGTGACGTCACAGCCAATAGGCCTTGTGAGGGGGCCCTTTCCCTCTTGCAGCAAAGGGAAGCCCTGGGCAGTCTTCTCGCGGCTGCATGGGGCTTCACACACGGCGACTCCACGCTGGGCATCTCAGACAGGGAGAGTGGTAGTGGGATGGGCTCCCTCCAATCACAGCAGCCGGGGGACCCAATGCACCCACGTGGTTGGGTACCTCCCCCCCGACCCCAGCATGCTGAGTGAAGCCCTGCCATCCCAAATGCTGAGATGCTCCCACGGCTGGAGCAGGGCTTGCTGGATTGTGGGCAGAGGCTGACCTGAAGGCCCTCTCCAGGGCCGCGGCTCCCCGCAGGTAGCCCATCCTCCCTGGGACCGCCCTGGAGTTCCCACACCTGGGTGAGGGGTGGGCACAGGGAAGGGGCAGCAGGATGGCTCTGCCCTTGCCCGCCCCGCCCACACCCTGTGGACTCGTCCCAGGAAGCAGGTTTCACAATCGGATACCTGCCCGCACGCTGACCCCCGTCTCTGCAGTGTGTGTGGAGGTGGGGTTCCGGCACCCTGCTCTGAGGCTGCAGCCCCCACCCCCGCCCCACCACCCTGTCGTGGGCACTGGGTGGAGGGGTCGAGGAGCGCAATCCCACTCTCCCAACCTCAGCAGAGGAAGAAAGACGCCTTGTCTTTCTTGAAGACCTCCTCTTCCTAGCCCCGCCCTGCCGCAGAAGTGGCTGAAATCCTGATATTAGAGTGGTTTTGTTTAGCAAACAAGGATCATGCAAAGTAGCTGCCCTGTGTGTGTGCGCCTGTGTGCATGTGTGTGTGTGTCTGTGTGTGTTCCTGTCCTCTGGGAGGTGCAGGTTCACTCCAGGTGAGCCTGACTCTGCTGTGTGGCTTTGGGCAAGTTTTCTTCCCTCTCTGGGCCACAGGGTCCCCATGGATGGGAGAAGGGGCCGGAGCAGGGGTCTCCAAGGGCTCCAGCGGCTCCAGTGGATTGGCTGCCAGAGGCCATCTTCCTCAGACTTCAAGAGCGAGACCTGTAGGACAAGGATCTGAAAGCCTGCCGAGGAGACCAGACCACCCTCGTATGCAAATCCCAATCCTCCACCCCACCCTCCGCACACCTGATGGGTTTGTGCAGGGGAATTCTAGCTAAAGTAAACAGGAAGGGCCTCTGCAATGAAGTATGCCAAGGGGTCCTGCCCAGCCAAACCCAGAGCCTGGGAGCCCAGGGATTTACCATTCCCCAGGGGCCTCAGAATCCTCTAGACTCACCGTGGAGGGCAGCAAACATCGCAGATGTCATTGGGAAGAGAGGCAAACAGACACTCAAAGAAGACGTGGATCAAATGACCCCAGCTCTGCACTTACCCGCTGGGTGACCTTGGGCAAGATGAGTGACCTCTCTGAGCCTCATTTACACCCTCTCTGTAACATGGGATAACGACACCTCCTTTGCAGAGGGCCATGTGGGTCAAGCAACCTTGGGCCCAGCTTGGCACCCGGAAGTGACTCATTCAGAAGTGTTCATCACAGCGGGCCAGGCATGGGCTTGGTGCTGAAAGCCAGAGCCCAGAGGGAATTCCTTCTAGCAGATAGGAAGCTTACCCACAGATAACTACTAGTCCAGGTTTGGTGTGTTCTGAGCTGTAAGCAAGGAGCCCAAGGAGCTCAGTGTTTAGAAGCAGGAGAACTCTGGCTGGAATGACCAAGGGAGGATTCCTGGAGGAGGCAGCACTTGAGCAGGCCTTGTAGGACAGTCAGGACTTCAAGAGGGCATGTTCATGGCCTTGCAACACTTACCATGTGCTGGGCCCTGCTCACTGCTGTACAGGCATGGCCTCAGGGGATCCTCCGACAGCCCATAGGGAGGACTGCTACATTCATCATTTTACAAAGGAGACTCTCACAGCTAGTGAGGGGCCACACCAGGCTTAATGTAATCACATCTGCTAAGTCTCTTCTGCTGTATGAGATAACAGTCACAAGTTTCAAGGATGAGACATGATATTGTTTGGGGGGGCCATTCTTCTCTTTTTAAACTTAAAGTGTTAATTGGTGTATTTGTGGGCTATGCTGGGTCTTCCTGGCTGTGTGCTGCTTTTCTCTAGTTGTGGAGCAGGGCCTTCTGTTGTTGCAGAGCACCTACTCCAGCGCACACAGGCTTCAGTAGTTGTGGCATGCCGGCCGAGTTGCTCTGAAACACGCATGAGATCTTCCCGGCCCAGGGATTGAACCTGTGTCTCCTGCATTGGCAGGCAGATTCTTTCCTACTGAGCCACCAGGGAAGCCCCTGGGGACTATTATTCTGCCTACCACAGTGATTCCATTAAGGACCTTGTGATGGGAACGGTCTCCCGGGTGATCCAGGTGGGGCCCAGCGTCATCACAAAGGTCCTGATGAGAGGGAAGCCAGCAGGTCAAAAGCAGAGGAAGGAGGTGGGCTGATGGGAGGTCAGAGTGATGCAGTCTGGAGATGGAGGAGGAGACCACAAGCTGAGGGACATAGGCAGCCTCTGCTGCTGCTAAGTCGCTTCAGTCGTGTCCTACTCTGTGCGACCCTATGGACTGCAGCCTACCAGGCTCCTTCACCCATGGGATTTTCCAGGCAAGAGTACTGGAGTGGGTTGCCATTGCCTTCTCCGCTACTTGGCCTCTGCTACTGTTGCTGCTGCTGCTGCTAAGTCGCTTAAGTTGTGTCCGAATCTGTGCGACCCCATAGATGGCAGCCCACCAGGCTTCTCCATCCCTGGGATTCTCCAGGCAAGAACACTGGAGTGGGTTGCCATTTCCTTCTCCAATGCATGAAACTGAAAGTGAGGTCGCTCAGTCGTGTCCGACTCTTAGCGACCCCATGGACTGCAGCCTTCCAGGCTTCTCTGTCCATGGGATTTTCCAGGCAAGAGTACTGGAGTGGGGTGCCATTGCCTTCTCCGCTACTTGGCCTCTAGATGCTGGAAAAAAAGAGGCAACAGAGCGTCCCTCGAAGGCTCTGGAAGGAATCAGCTTCCTGACACCTTGACTTCTAGCCTTGTGAGACGCCCTTTGGGTTTCTGACCTCCACATCTGTAAGAGAAGGTCTTTGTGTTTTTGTTTTAATTGTTTTGGCCACACTGCAATCCCTGGGTAGGGAAGATCCCCGGAGGAGCGCATGGCAACCCACTCCAATATTCTTGACTGGAAACTCCCTGTGGACGGAGGATCCTGATGGGCTGCTGTCCACAGGGTCGCAAAGAGTCGTACACGACTGAGCGACTAAGCACCACACACCACGCAGCATGCAGAATCCTAGTTCCCGGACCAGGGATCGAACCTGCACCCTTTGCATTGGAAGCGTGGAGTCTTAACCACTGGACCACCAAGGAAGTCCCCCTTGGTGTTGCTGGAAGCCACCAAGTTGGCGGTGACTTGTTATAGCGGTCACAGGAAACAGAGAGAGCCCCCAGCTGCGCCCACCGGGCCCCTGCCTGCCATCTTGTCACAGGGGCTCCCATGGCTCTGTCCCAGCACATACCAGTTGGGTCTCTCGACGTGTCTGTGAGTGACTACAGGGCTTTCTCTGTTTTTCAAGACTCTGCACCATCCCTCTACAAAGCTTCAAGCACTAGTTCATACCCAGCAGGCCCTGAACAAATGCCGGTCAAATGTAAGTAAAGGGACGTCTTTATTTTTATTTACAGCTGTTAAGAGGAGCAGGCTTTTGACAGCAGTAACCGCTGGTTTCCCCGTGGCCTGACAGCAGAACTGGAATCCCCATGGCTGGAGTGCCTGTCAGAAGTGGGGATCAGCTGGCATGTTGGCTGAAGCAGAGGGGTGCTAGGCCTCCCACTGAGGCGGGAGATGGCTCTGACCATCTCCCAGAAAGAGGCCTGCTGAAAGCCAAGCTGACACAATCCCCGGGGGCAGCAAGTAGGGGAGGATTTCTCTGGGCCCAACTGGGGCTATTCTGGCCTCTTGGGCTCTGACAGGGGAAGGCACTGAGCTCCTGGTCCTGCAGACAGCATCGGCTTGGAAAAGACCCAGCTGCCACACCTTGCATCAGGGGAAATGGTCCAGCGAGGGAAAGTGACTTGCTCGAGGTCACACAGCAATTTGAGTCTCGAAACAAGTTTGATGAGTCCTGTCCAGGGCTGCCTCCGGGAGACTGGGGATCTGGATGTGTGATACTGGCCTCTCCCCAGCTGGCACGGTCTCGGGGCCAGCAGGCCAGCGGGGAGCCAGGCTCAGAGCAGCCTCACTTGAGGTTGTGCTGGCTCTCACGGTGCCGCCGCAGGTCCACTTTGCGCTGGAAGCCCTTGGCGCACAGCTCACAGCTGAAAGGCTTGAAGCCCGTGTGCTTCCGGCTGTGGGTGATGAGGTTGGAGCTCTGGCTGAAGGCCTTCCCGCACACCTGGCACTTGTGTGGCTTCTCACCTGTGGGGCAGCAGAGACGGCGTCAGGGTCATCTGGGCCAGGTGCCCTGCATTTGTTCTCTGGGACTTTATTATGTTTTATCTCACATTCACTTTTGAAATTTATCAGAAAAGGGAGGCAAGAAAAAGTCTGACGACCCGCCCCTTCCAGGGAATCGCATTCCAGTTTCAGGGGTGGGGACTGGGTCCGCTTTGTCAATGGAGCCCAGCACCTGGCCTGGGGCTCCGCACAAGAGAGGCACTGGTTACCAGCTGGGGACTGAATGACTGGAGACACGAATGAACGGGGGGCTGGAGGGGAGAGTGGATGGTGGCGTGAATGGGTGACCGGCCGTGGAGGACTGAACGAAAGAGGGCCTGGCGGGGTGAATGGGCGACAGAGGGGAGTGAGCGAGTGTGGGCGTGAACTGGGGAGGAGCAGTGAAGGCCTGGAGGACGAACGAATGACAAGCGGGGAGGAACGAGTGGAGGAAGGGGTGATGGTGGCCGGGGGACGTCACCGGCCGCTGTCGCTTCTGCCCGTGGGTCACAGGGCTGGCCTTTTGCTCCCTCCTTCCGGTATCTTTTCTGTGCAGTTTCTTTCCTTTAAGCAGCACAGCGTCCAGCCCTCCTGTTGCAGGGGAGCAGCCTCCCCTGTCAGCCTGACACCCGCCCCGCCCTCCCCCCAGCCAGGTCCTAAGGCCTGGACCTCCGAACAGTGGTCGGCGGGGATGCTCAGAGGCTCGGCCTGGGCCCCGGGGTGTGCTTGGAGGGCTGGGGGGTCCCGGGCGGATGAGGGGCGGCGGGGAGAGAGGCGCTCAGGACTCACCGGTGTGGATGTAGGTGTGTTTCTTCATGTCGGACTTCTGGTGGAAGCGCTTGCCGCAGAACTGGCAGGGGTAGGGCCGCGTGTCCGAGTGGATGAGCAGGTGCGTGGACAGGGTGGACGAGCGCTTGAAGGCCTTGCCACACATCCGGCACTCGAAGCTGCGCTCCTGCCGGAGGAAACGAGGCCCCGGGGGGTCAGGTGGGGCCTCGCGGCCCGGGGCTGCCACGCTGGGCGCAGGACTGGACCCGGCCAGGATCCCCTGAGGAACAGGACACTCCGTTGGGGTGGCCTCGAGGAAAGGGCCTGGAGGAGCCATACCCCCATTCCTGCCCCTCCCAAGAGCAGCCGAGGCCTTGTGGCTGAGTGGTGTCCTGTTGGGGAATCCTCCCCTCTGGTTTGCTTAAGACTCTGAATTCTGGGGGCCCTGACTCTGGCTTCTGCCTCTTACTCGCCACATGACCTCAGGCAAGTCATTCAACCTCCCTGAGACTCAGTTTCCTCATCTGTACATTGGACTAGTGAGTAGTGACCTCAAAGGGTCATTGAGGGGATTGGAGGTCGAGCACTGAGCCGGCAGCTGGCGTAATAGTGAGCGTGATCACGAACGGACGCTCTCAGCATCCCGGCCTCTTTCTCCACCTGAACTTTCAGATCTACCCAGGTGTTAGCCCTCAGGTCAGTTTCAGGTGCTTTCCCTGGAATGGGATTCTGAAGAAGGGATCTTGGCATCAGGCAGGGCTAAGTGGATGAAATGAGCATTTAAATCTGACTCCCGGATTCTAAGAGTCAAGGGCCTCAAGGGTGAGAAATCTGCCCTGAGCACCCAGAAGGCGGGGCCCTTCCTTAGCATCCCGGACACCCACCTGAAATCCCACCCGAGCCCCTAGCCTCTTCCAATTGTACGCGGAGCCGGCCTGGTCCATCAGGGACTGTTAAGGGCAGGTGACGGACACCCAAATCAAGGAGGCAGATGATAAGGGGTCCCAATCTGTGACTCTCAGAGGCATGGAGAGAGAGCCACCCCAAGCCCCCTAGGATTCCTGGGGAGAGCACCGGGGCTCGTGTGCTCAGCCGGTTGCCCACCTGGGAGTGGACGTGCGTGTGCTGCTCCAGGCTCACGGAGTGGCCGAAGGTTTTCCCGCAGACGTCGCAGGCGAAGGGCCGGGTCCCGCTGTGGGAGCGGCGGGCGTGCACTTCCAGCCCATGGGGGGTGGAGAACACCTGCGGGGGCGCGGAGGGTGAGGCGCGGGGGCCGCAGGGTGGAGAGGGCACCCAGCGCGGCGGACGCACAGAGGAGGGAGCAACCCCGCAGCCACTGGACTGCTGATCCCGCCGGCGCGGGCTGCGTGTCCTGGGGAGGTCTCTTTCCCTCTGTGTCTGGTTTTCCTGGCTATAGAGTGGCGTGGGAGGGGGGATCTGGAAGGCCCCTTCTGGCCCTGTCTGGAGGCCGAATTGCCTGCTGGTTAAGAAGCGGGAGTTGGGCAGAGCCAGGTGGGAATGGTGGTTCTGATATCTACTTGCTGTGTGTTCTGGGGCAAGTGACTCAACCTTTCTGAACTTTAGCCCTTCGGCCACCTCCTGGAGCTCATGCACGTCGAGTGCTTAGCACAGGGCCTACCTAACACACGGCCAGGGCTTGGAGTGATGATGAGGACGAACACTGTGAATCCTTGATCCCCCCAGAGGCCCCGAGTCACACACAGGGGTTGCCCAACTATGGACACTCATGGCTGCCAGGGTCTGGGGAGGTGTGAGCAGGGCCTGGCTGCCCACCTTGCTGCATCTGATGCAGTGGTACGCGTCCATGCCCGGGGAATAGTGGAGGCTGAAGTCCAAAGGTGGCTCCGCGCTGGGCACCAGAGGGCTGCCATACAGGCTGACGGAGCGCTCCAGGAAGGCAGACTGCATGGTGGAGGGGGCCTGCCGGTAGCTGTGGCCATAGGAGGAAGCCAGGGCGTCCCAGGAGAAGCTGGGCTTGTAGAACGGGGGTGAGTCAGAGGAGGGCGAGTCCCCATCCTGGGGTCGGGACGTCACAGCAGGTCCTTCTGTGGAGGGTGGGATGCTTGCCTAGTGGTGATGCTAAGAACAGGGTGCCTGCTCCCCGCCACCCTCCCCCGTGACGCCATGCTGAGGCTCTGCTGTGCCGCCCGAATTATTCACTGCAGGGGGAAGATCTGGGTGCTGACTGTGACTCCTCGAATTCTCAGTCCAGAAACACACCCCAACCCCTGCAGAGCGCCCACCTCGCCCACTGTGTGGGCCTGCCCAGCCTGCCCACCACACAGGAGTTCTCATCTGGGAATAAGCTCGCCGCCCTGGAGGGATCCAAGCAGAAGCCAGAGAGCCCAGACTGTCAACCCTTCCTAACTCCACAGCTCCAAGGGACGCTGCTTCCTTGAGCCTGTCCAACGTCTAAGTCCCCTTGTGCCCGCTGGGGAGACGCGGGTTGGGCACCTGGGCCCGAGGCCATCCGGGTCATCAAGCTCTGCTCCAGCTCCAGCTGTGGCTCCCGTTTGAGGTCCATCCAGTCCAGGCGCTGGTTTGGGAACAGGGAGCTGAGGACAGGGTTGGTGCTTGGGACCTGGTCCCTGGCCACTGTGGGGGAGACAAGACGGTCAGACCTTAGCTCTGCTTAGAGGTCTGGTAAGAGTAGGGGGGTCGGGGGACACCAGAGAGAGACCCGCTGTGGCTGCTCCTGGAGACTCACACGCAGGGGCTTCTACCCAGGACACTGGGAGCAGGGTGGAGACCAGGAGGAGCCCCCCCCCACCCCCTGGAGAGCTCCATTTTTCTGAGCACCCAACTTCAGCCCTGGATCAGCCCTCCGATCACAAATCACGTGTCAGCTGCCGAGGACCAGGTCCAATCAGGATGCGCTCATCACCCCCTCAGGTGAGAAGAGATGGTGCAGCCATCCATCCATCCATTCATTCAACCAGCATTTACTGAGCTCCTCCTGATTTCAGACTTGGAAGAGCGGCTACTTCCGGATGGGATGCTCCTGCCTCCCCCTCTCGTGGGGCAGGGAGGCCGGCGGGTGTGGCCTCGGACCAGCCTGGGCTCTGACTCACCAGGGCCAAGGGCCGGCGGCCAGAGCAGCTCATCCTCCCGGGCGCGGGGCTGGTGGTAGGCGTGCGCCTTCTTGCTCTTCACCAGGAAGGAGCGTGGCATTGTCGGCAGGTGCCCCACACCTACCGGGAGAGGGCAGAAGGGTTAGTGGGGCAAAGGGAAACGCGCCTTCATGTTTCAGAGCCACCTCCGAAGATCAAAGCCTGCTGACTCGGGCTGGACGAGCGTGCCTGTGTGTTCAGTCACTAAATCGCGTCCGACTCTTTGCAACCCCGTGGTCGTCCCTCAGGCTCCTCTGTCCATGGTATCTCCCAGGCAAGAATACGGGAGTGCATTTCCACTTCCTCCTCCAGGGGACCTTCCCAACCCAGGGATCGAACCCGTGTCTCCTCCATTGGCAGGCGGGCTCTTTACTGCTGAGCCAGCAGGGAAGCCCCTTAAAGGGGCTTGAACAGTGTCCCCTTAAAGTTCGTGTCCACCCGAAACCTGTGACTGTGACATTGCTTGAAAATAGGGTCTTTGTAGATGCAATCAAGTGAAGCTGAGGTCACACTGGGTTCAGTGAAACCCTAGATTTGATAAGACTTGTGTCCTGCTGCTGCTGCTGCTAAGTCGCTTCAGTCATGGCCGACTCTGTGCGACCCCATAGACGGCAGCCCACCAGGCTCCCCCATCCCTGGGATTCTCCAGGCAAGAACACTGGAGTGGGTTGCCATGTCCTTCTAAGAAGAATGAAATTGGACACACGACCCAGACGCTCACAGGAAGAAGGCCACGTGGAGACGGAGGCAGAGGTTGGAGGGATGTAGCCCCAAGCCAAGGACGGCTGGCCACCACCAGAAGCTCGGAGAGAGGTCTGAAACAGACTGTCCCTCAGAACCTCCAGAAGGAGCTGATTTTGCCAACACCCTGACTTTGGATTTCCAGACCCCAGAGCCCTGAAATACTCCACTCCTGTGTGTGAAGCCACTTGGTTTGTGAGTTTTGCTTTAATATTTATTTGTATTGATTTAGTTACTAATAGAGCGTCTGCCTATAATGTGGGAGACTCAGGTTCAATTCCTGGGTCGGGAAGATCCCCTGCAGAAGGAAATGGCAACCCACTCCAGTACTCTGGCCTGGAAAATCCCATGGACGGAGGAGCCTGGTGGGCTAAAGTCCATGTGGTCACAAAGAGTCGGACACGCCTGAGTGGCTTGGCTTCACTTCAGTCAGCTGCACCAGGCCTCAGCTGCAGCTTGCAGGACCATTGATCTTTAGTTGTGGCATTCCGGACCCAGTTCCCTGACCAGGGATCGAACCCAGGCCCCCTGAACTGGGAGTGCTGAGCCTTAGTCACTGAACCACCAGGGAAGTCCTGGTGTTTTGTTACAGCAGCTGCAAAGCCTCACGTCCCTCACTGCTCTCTTGCTGGGAAACCAATACACTCCCTTCTAGAAGATCCCAGATCAGATTGCTCCTGCCACATACTGAGTTGTGCTGGGAACAGAGAATGAAGGCCAGGGGTACCTCTGTTTGTGACCCACTGTGGACCCTGCGCCCAGAAAACTGCTTCCACATCCCACTGGGGTCTGCATTCCGAGACCGTGGAAACTTGCAGTCTGAGCTCAGGTTTGGGAGTCAGATGCTCACAGACCGGGATCCCAGCTCACCTGCTGTGCAGTTTGGGGCCGTCACTTAACCTCTCTGGACCTGTTATCTTTTCTGTAAGGTGGGGCCTCCGGGTTCCCGGCGAGCCCACTGCATGCCCTCAGTGCCTGTCAGAGGGGAGCCTGGCAGGTGCGCTGCAACGGGGTAGGCCACATCGATTGCAAAACCCACACGATCATGTAAGTTGAGAGCCGATGCCGCTCTTGTCCATGGCCCAGCCCAGAGCCTGCTCCCCAGGGAAGGAGGGGCCTTTTCCCTCTCCCTGTGGGTGGAGGGGATGGTTGGAGTTGTATGCGGGGCTCAAGGCCTGATGCTGGAGGCCTGAGGTCATTTTGTGCACACAGAGGAAGAGGTCAGTGTCCACCAAGTCCAGGGACTGAGCACTGGGCAGCCCAGGCCCAGCACTCAGCCTGCGGGTCAGCGGCCGGGGGAGGGGCAGAGCCAGGCTAGCCTGACCGTCTGGTCCTCCTGGCTTCGGGTGCAGAGCCCTCTGGGCACAGAGCAGCTCCGGCCCCTGCCGCCAACGTGTTTCACCTCCCCGATCCCAGCCATGAGGGCCTCCTGAGGGCTCCTGCGAGACAGAGTATCGTCAGGTGGTCCTCCATCCACTCCCCCCCCACCCCGCCCAGGCCCGCGCAGGCAGAGGTTGGGAGGAATTACTCAGTCACTGCCGGTCTGACAGCCGCTCTGCTTGGGCCTGGAGGAGGAGTCATGCTGGTCAAGGCTGCAGGCGTGATAGGGCCAAGCGCGGGAAAAAGAGCGCGGGAAACAGCTCACGGGGAGCTCTGAACAACAGTAAGGCTCTGGGTGATAAGGCTGTGGCCCAGGGTGGGGGGCTGGAAGCCGGCAGATTAGAGGGCGCTTGGAGTCCTGCCTGGGGAGCCATCCCCATCACCCCTTCCCCAAGGGGACAACGCAGAGCAGGCACCAACCGTGCCCAGCCCACCTGCCCCTCTGGGGGCAGCAGGAGTCTGGGCTGTGGCCACTCCGCCCTGGGGGACCATCTCAGGCCCAGCCACCCCCTCCTAGATGGAAGCCTCAGTGTCCAGATCTGCTGAATGGGGATCACAAACCAACCTCCTGGGGCTGCTGGGCTGAGAAAGGACCTTTAATTATTCCAAGTGTGTAAGGGGCCCGGCGTGGTGCCTGAGGGACCGAGGGGATGGCAGCCTCGACCCACGGGGCAGAGGCTTGGTGGGGGTGGGGGGGTTGCTGCATGGTCCTGGCAGCCCCGGTGCCTGGGCTGAAGCCAGCAGGCATGGACGGGCATGAGCCCTGATTGGGAGCCGGGACATGCTCCAAGCCCCTCCCCTCTGGGCCCTGAAATGAGGGGGTGGGACCTGAAGGCCTCCGGGGTTCCATCCAGCTGTCAGATTTTGACCTCAAAGGCTGGGCCGGCCTGCCGTCTTCCCCAGGCTGTGGGGCAGCTGCGGCCACCTTATCTGCCAGCTCCTGCCTCCCCGTCTCCCCCTACCCAGGGCTCCCCACACCCCCACTTCCTTCTCCCTTCTAACTCTTGGCTTCGGGAGCCCCCCTACTGCCCCCAGAGGAGGCTGGACCCTGGGCAGAGTGGGAGAGACCTCCACACTCTGCGGGCAGGCCAGGGGAGCTGGGTTCCCCTCACCTTTTGTTCTGAGGGCTCCAAGACCGTGGTCTGTCTTTCAATCAAAAGATGATTAAAAAAAAAAACACATAGCATTTTATTAGTTGATCAACTAGAACCAGAAGTAGCTCTTGCACCGCTGAGCTAGAATACAGGGGAATACTTCTTGCAGCCTCAGCTCCTGTAAGCCTGGCCTGTGAGCTGAGTAGCTATGACCCCATTTTACAGAGGAAGAGCTGAGGCTTAGAGACTGGCTCAGGGTCCCAGAGCAAGGCAGAGCTGAACTCGGAGGTGAGGGGAGGAGAGTCAAATTCTCTATCTTTGGTCTTTTTAGGAACCCAGCCGGCCCCACCTGGGTTCATGAGAAGTTTGGGGTGGAGAGGCTGGCAAGAGAACAGACTTCTTTTAGGAAGCTTCCAGGACCACTTGGGCTCAACCCGAAGAGACCCTCGAGGTCAGCTGATGGGAATTCAGGTGACAACACAAAGGCGCTTCTGGGATGTGGGGGCGCTTAAACAAGGGAGCAAGGGGGTCCCCGTTTCTGGGGTTCCCCAGATGGAGGAAGGTTTCTCCAGGCCTACTCTAGTGATACCCCCACTCCCCACCCCTCCCCCTCCCTCCCTAGAACATTCTCTCCGCTAAGCCTGGCAAAGTGACAGTGGCACCACCAAGCCTACAGCTGAGCCATCAAGCTCTCCGTGGGGGCCAAATACACCCAGAGAACTTCCTTCTGGCCCCTGTGAGCTGAGTTTAAAAAAAAAAAAAAAAAACAGGAACCAATCACCTATACTATAGTTAATTAACAACCACACCGTTTTGATTCACACGAACCTGTTCTGAGAAAGAACTAAGAGCAGAGATTGTGAAAGAAGACCAAGATTTCTTCATAAAACAGAGGCCGTGATGGTATCGGGGCCTCCGGAAAGAGCCTCGTTGTTAATATCTCTTCAGAAAGCCCCAATCCTGATAGAGAGTCCCCCACAGCCCTGGCCCCATGTCAGAATCTCAGCCAGTGCTTCTGAAGGGGGGCAGCCCTGCACCCCGACTTCCACGTGGAGCTGGAGCAGCTGGCCTGGGGTTTCCACACAACACGGCACCTCCTGTGTGGACGAATCGGGTTCCGTGACCTTGAACTTGACCCCGTCTGCCGCCAACCTGGGGCTTGGTTTTCCTATCTCTCAAAAGGACGGTTGGACTAAGAGATTTCTAAACTTCCCTTTTGCTCTAAAATCCCATGCTGGGGTTCGTTGTCTCTGAGCGAGGGACTGACCCACCTTGACTAAGAAATTCATCACTCGGGTTCCCTTTTTGGGAGGGTTGAGAAAGCCTCCGTTGTTTCTCAGCATCTGCTAGGAGGGACCCCTGGACTTCCTTTATGTTTGAAGACATGACTCAAGGGGGAACACAAACAAACAAGCCACTCGTTCCATGTAGGAGGCAAGGGGCATGAGCCCTGGTCCCTCTCGGGGCCCCAGCAGAGAGTGGTCACCAGTTCTACGTGAAATTTGGAAGGATCTCAAAGGCCTCTTTTTAAGTTCAGAGAATGTAATGTCATAAAGGATCCCTGGTGGTCCAGAAGCTAAGACTCCGAGCTCCCAATGCAGGAGGCCCGGGTTTGATCCCTGGTCGGAGAACTAGATCCCACATGCTACAACTAAGACCCAACACAGCCAAATTAAAGAAAAAAAAAGAATGGATGAATCCACCTCTGGGTATATACCCCGAAGAATTGAGAGCAGGGATTTGAACAGATATCTGTACCCCCAGGTTCATAGCAGCATTATTCCCAATAGTCAAAAAAGGTAGAAACAACCCAGATGTCTGTTCATGGATGAATGGATAAACAAAATGTAGTCTAGACACAGAAAGGGAATATTATTCAGTTCTCTGAAAGAAAGGGGATACTGACCCATGCTACAGCATAGATGATCTATGAGGTCACCATACCACTTGAAATTAAGTCAGACACAGAAGGACGAATACTGTGTGATTCTACTTATGGGAGTGACTGAGAGCAGTCCAGTTCAGAGACAGAAAGCAGCATGGTGGGGGCCAGAGGCTGGGGGAGGGAAGAACGGGGAGTAACTGTGTGATGGGGACAGAGTTTCAGCTTTTTGCAAGATGAAACGTTCTGTAAGTGGACAGTGGGGATGGTAGCACCACAGGGTGAATGCAACAAACGCCCCTGAGCTGGCCGGTTCAAAGGTGGTTCAGACGGCCAGTTTCATGTTATGTGTCGTTTACCTCAATACAAACAAGAGGGAGTGAACAAAATCTCTCTCCAGCAACTCTAAACAAGAGATTAAGCAGCTCCCAAGGATTTGAATTCCTTGAAACAAAGGAACAAAACCCCCTTTAAGACAGGATGGGTAAAGTTTTCTCTTGTTTCTGAAAAGGGTTGAGAGATTGTGTCACAGGGAAGCATTGCATATGATCAGGCTGGTTTTCCAGGGTTGGGGAGGGAGCTGGCGATTTGACTCTTAAGACTCTCCAGTTGAACCCCTTACCCCACCCCACCATCCTGACAGCCTGGAGGGAATGCTTTGCCCTGGTTTTGAGTGGCTCCATCAGTCAAACCTAACCAGGTAGAGCTCTCTGGTGGTCCCCAAGAACTTTCTGCTGAGAAATGGATATTCTGACCCCCAAAGCTTTTTTTTATTTTGGCTGCTTAACTTGCCAGATCTTAGTTTCCCAACCAGGGATGTGATCAAACCCGGGCCCCCTGTAATGGAAGCATGGAGTGCTAACCACTGGACCTCCAGGGAACACCCTCTGCCCCACAAATCTGAGTTGGAAGAAACCTCACACGTCTTATGCAAAGAATCCTTTCCGAACCAACTCTGAGGACCAGAAACTTGCCCCTTCACTAAGACTTAAATCTTTTTTTTAAATGAAATTTTATTGGAGTATAGTTGCTTTGGGTGGTGATGGGAGCCATGCTGCACAGCATGTGAGATCTTGGTTCCCCAACCAAGGATTGAACCAGTGCGCCCATGCACTGAAGCTTGGAGTCTTAGCCACTGCTGGGGAAGTCCCTGAAATCTTCTACCCATTGTCCACTAAGAAACGTGTAGGGGGTGAGCCCACGTGGGCAGGTGCAACTCGCCTGGCTTCCACCAGCCCTGCGTCCGGAGTCTGCAGGTTAATTCGTGCACCCCTCCCCACCACGGTATCTCATGAACACCGTGGATGTTCTTCCCAGAAAAATGCACACATACACCCACAGTGACTCTGCGCACTGCCCCCCTAACAAGCCCCAGTTTAGAGCAAGCGCCTCTCCCCACGCAGATTCTGTCTTGGCTTTTCCATCAAAATTAGGTAGAAGAGGCTGAGGCACCATCTCTCCCTGTGCCTTATTCCTGGAGGTTGGCGGGGTGGGGTGGGGTGGTGGTACAGTGGAGATAGCAGCCTCTCCCTCCCCTGAGGGGCTCCGATGAGAAGAGCCTCCCTCTCCAAGTTAACCCCCCCCCTCCCGCCCCGGGATCTTTGGTGAAAGTTGCCTGGGACTCTGGGTGCTGAAGCTAGGACTCTGTTCAGAGTCCTCAATCCCACTCTGTCATTTCACAGCCAAGAAAGGCTCAGATGTCCTGGGGACAGACCCAGTCCGAGCCCACAGGTGGTGGACACCGCGGGGCACCTCCACGTGTGACCCACCTCGCCTGTCTGGGTTCCTGGGAGAGCTGAGGTGTGGGTATGACACTGGGCAGGCAGGTGACCTCTGTCAGCCTAAAATAAAATCTTCAAAGGGTGTTCATGGGACTTCCCTGGTGGTCCAGCAGTTAAGACTCCGAGCTTCCACTGGTTTGGGTTCGGGTTCTATCCCTGGTCGGGGAAACTTAGGGCCAAACAAGCAAACAACAAAAACACCCCAGGTGTTCATGCACAGCTGGCGGAAGGTAATTCCTACCAGGTACGCGGCTGGAAGCATCTCAGCTGAGACTGCTTCCTTGCTATCTCTTCTCCTCTGGGCTCGAGAGCTGAAAGCCACATTCCACAAAAGAGGTTTTTTTCCAGCCCACCTTAGTCTTCCGAGGACTGAAAAAGGGACTAGGTAACCTACTTGGACACAATCTAAGTGAGATATACAAATTTCAAAAGGAGAGGCAGGGGCGTTCTCCGCACTCACCTGTCCAGAGCGCGTCTGCGGGGAGAACCTGGCTGCGTCTCTGCGAATCAGCACCGCCCGGTCAATTCGTGACTCTCGGCACAAATAGATACTTCTCCTTTTTTTTTTTTTTTCCCCACCCTCTGTGTGTGTGTATGTGTGTGTTTTCCTCTTCTGTTCCCCTCCCTGATTTTCAATCTGATTATTTGTGTCAAAATCTGGCGGCGAGGGAACAGCCAATGGAGAGCGAGCGGGAGCGCGGAGCTCTATTTGCTTATCAGAGCTCTCCAGGGCTCCCCGTTCTCTTCTCCAACCCTCCACTCCGGAGCTGCACTCTCTCTCCGGACATTTTTAACAACTTGTGGATTTTAACAGTGATGGCTGAATCCTTAACATTTTAAAAAGTGAAGCTGAAATACAATATTTCCTTAAAAACCTGATCGTGCGTAGAGAGCTCATTGAGTCGGTCTTTCTTTCTCCTTTCTTTCGCTTTCTTCCCCTTCTCGCTTCTCTTTCTTCTCCTTTCTCCTCCTTTCTTTCCACCCTCCCTCCCTTTCTTTCTCCCCTTCCTCTGTCCCTCCGTGGACTCAGCTTCCCCACCGCTCTCCTAGGAAGCCCCTGGCTCGCGCTGCTGCAGACTGCTTTTAGAGTGGCCCCTCTTGTCCTCGCAGAAGTCGCCGTAAAGAAAAAAAAAGTCAAAATTCACGCTTCCCCGGACTTGACCCGAGATTGAGAGAGGAGCGGCCGGCAGGTACTGAGCGCGGGCGCGGCCCGCAGCGCCGGGACCCTCCGCCGCCGGGCGCGCCGGGCGGGCTGCGCGCCGGTCCCAGGGCCCGCGCGTGCTGCCACCTGGTGGCCGAGGCGGGCACGGGGCGGGGCCGGCCTCCGGGTGTCCCGGGCCCCGCGGGAAGGCGCCGAGGGCCTGCGGGGGACAGTCCAGCCCCTTCGGCACAGAGGTTCCTTTGAGCTTCCCTGGTGGAAGTCGAGGGTTCGATCCCTGGGTCGGGAAGATGCCCTGGCGAAGGAAATGGCAACCGACTCCAGCACTCTGGCCTGGAGAATCCCATGGACGGAGGAGCCTGGTGCGCTACAGTCCATGGGGTCGAAAAGAGTCGGACACGACAGAGCGACTTCACTGGCACAGAGGCCCACCCCTGACCCCCCTGACCTCCTCGGCCCCTCAAGCCTCCTCCTCCTCCTCCGGCTTACGGGACGGCTGGTTTGTTTCAGGAGGTTTTGCATACGGGGAGAGCTCACAGAATAGAGCACTGTTAGGCTAATTTGCATGCTCTGCCAGCCAGCCGCGCTGGAGAGATTGTGTTTCCCTCCTAAAGAAAACAAGTTTGGCGACAGGAAGCCCCGACCCAACTGGAGGCCAAGGTCCGAGCTGGAGAGAAAGAGGGGCGGGGTTCGGACGAGAGGTCTCACTGCGCAGGACCGCCGGGCAGCGAGTGCCAGCCCCCGGGGCCCCCGGTCTGTGCCCGGCTCCCAGGTCTGAGGGTCCACAGGCCACCGGTCTCTCTTCTTGGTGGAGAGAGAAGTGGCAATGCCTGGAATTTTCTCTGCAGCCCGTATTTTGCCCAAAGCCACCTGGAACTGTTTGTCGTTATGCAGAAAATTTGACAAATAGTTCAAGGACATGAAGAAAAGCAAAAGGCAGGGAACCCCCTGGTAGTGCAGTGGTTAGGACTCTGCCTTCACGGCCAAGGGTCCAGGGAGCTGAGATCTCACAAGCCCTACAGTGTGTTACCCCAAAAAAAATTTTTTTAGAAAAATTACATTAGAAATAAAAAATTATTAAATAATTCAAGGACTTGTCCCTTAATTCATTTCATTAGGCACACATGCTCACATTTTGCTACTGTTAATTAGCTGGTCTTTCTCCTTCCCCCACTGGATGTTATTTTGTTTAAATACCGCCTAAATTCTCTTGTGGCTTTTATTAACCTGTTTCATGATTTCACAGTTTTCATGACTTACCTTACCCTCCGCTTCCTCCATTTGGGCCATTTAGCTGCGTGGGGTATTTTCTAGTGTAAAGCCGTTGTATCAGGCATGTACAGCTGGCTCTTGTTCTGAGATGTAATCCCACTTGGGGTCCTTCTCCCCGCCCCTTGAGTAGCCAACTCAGGGATTCCCTTCTTAGACCAGGATCCCAGCCTGCAAGCAAAGGCAAGCCTTCCCTAGAGCCACCCGTGTGTGTGTGTGTGTGTGTGTGTGTGTGTGTGTGTGTGTGTGTGTGTATGCTAAGTCATGTCCGACTCTTTGTGACCCCACAGACTGTAGCCCGCCTGGCTCCTCTGTCCATGGGATTCTCCAGGCAAGAAAACTGGAGCGGGTTGCCCTTTCCTCCTCCAGGGGATCTTCCCGACCCAGGGATCAAACCTGCGTCTCTTGTGTCTCCCGTATTGGCTGCTGCTGCTTAGTCGCTTCAGCTGTGTCCAACTCTGTGCAACGCCATGGACTGCAGCCCTCCAGGCTCCTCCGTCCGTGGGACTCTCCAGGCAAGAATATTGCAGTGGGTTGCCATTTCCTTCTCCAACCTTTGACTAGACAGACTTTTTGTCGGCAAAGTGATGTCTCTGCTTTTGAATATGCTGTCTAGGTTTGTCATAGCTTTCCTTCCAAGGAGCAAGCGTCTTTGAATTTCATGGCTGCAGTCACCGTTCTGAGTTCCTTATGTTTCTCTTCAGCCAAAATTTGGTCATTAGATTTAAGAGAATACTTGTAGGCGGAATCTTTAGCACTGCGCCACCTGGGAAGCCCAGAGCCACCTGGGGCCCCCTCTATGGGCGAGCAAGAGTTCAGGACCCCAGAGCCTGGGCACATCAGTCGAAGCTGGGAGACCCCCGGCACATCCTCACACAGGCTCCTGCAGCTGAGGCCCCGGCCTCCGGATCTCATCCAGGACTGCCCGCAGAGACAACACCTCTCCCCTCAGGAGGCAGCCCTGGAGATGAGAGGCCCTCACGGAGCCTCTGCCAAGGGCTGGGCCACCCCGCACCCCTCACCCACCCACTCACTCACTCGCTCCAGCTCTGTAGGGTGCTTTTCACACATCAGGTGCCTCCTGCTCCTCTCCCCTCCCACCAGCTAAAGCTTCCAGAATAAAAGCCCACAGACTGGCTGACTTAAATAACATTTATTTCTCACAGAGGCTGGGTAGCCCAAAGTCAGCATGCCAGCAGATCCAGTCTCTGCTGAGGACAGGCCTCCTGGCTTGTAGACGGCCACCTTCTCACTGAGCCCTCACGTGGCAGACAGAGGGCGAGCTCCGGCCCCTCTTCCTTTTCTTTTGAGGACACTAATCCCATCCTGGGGGTCCCAACCTCGTGCCTCATTTACCTTCCAAAGTCCCCACATCCAAACGCTGTCACATTCATTCACTGACACGGGAACTTGGGGGGGACACAGACACTCGGTCCATTACATCCTCCAGCTGCTGCTGCTGCTGCTGCTGCTAAGTCACTTCAGTCGTGTCCGACTCTGTGTGACCCCACTGACGGCAGCCCACCAGGCTCCCCCGTCCCTGGGATTCTCCAGGCAAGAACACTGGAGTGGGTTGCCATTTCCTTCTCCAATGTGTGAAAGTGAAGTCGCTCAGTCGTGTCCGACCCTTAGCGACCCCACGGACTGCAGCCTACCAGGCTCCTCCATCCATGGGATTTTCTAGGCAAGAGTACTGGAGTGGCTTGCCATTGCCTTCTCCACATCCTCTAGCTAATACATGTTTAATGGATACATATTAGGTCCCGCAGGCCAGGGTCTCAAACAAGAACCAGACAGGAGCCCGGCGAGTTTCTCCTTTGTCTAGCAGGTGGGACAGAGTACACCGGAATGTCTAATTTGGGGTAATAAGCGCTGTGATATAACCATGGTTTGCATGTGAGCAAGGAGCTTGGGGCGCGGGGAAATGACCCAGACTTGGAGAGTTAATGGAAGAAGTGACATCTAAAGTTGACACTAGCTAGTTGGGTAGGGAAGGAGGTACACGAGTTGGAAGCCAGGACCTTCAGCCAAATCCAGCGTGAGAGGAGGAGGCGACTGAAGGAAGGGGAAGGGAGGATAGGACGTTCGAGAGACGAGCCTGGAGGGGCCTCCCTGGCGGTCCAGGGGCTAAGACTCTGAGCTCCCAATGCAGGGGACCGGGTTCAGTCCCTGGTCAGGGAACGGATCCCACACAGTGCAACCAAAGATCCCACCCGCCGCAGCCAAGACCGAAGATCTCACGTGCTTCAACCCCTTGGAGCCAAATACATACATAAGTTGTCGTTCAGTTGCTCAGTCGTGCCCAACTCTTTGCAACCCCAAGGGCTGCAGCATGCTAGACTTCACTCTCCTTCACTATCTTCCATAGTTTGCTCAAACTCATGTCCATTGAGTCGTGGACATGGTGATATTATCTAACCATCTCATCTCTGTCGTCCCCTTCTCCTCCTGCCTTCAATCTTGCCCTGCATCAGGGTCTTTTCCAATGAGTTGACTCTTCACATCAGGTGGCCAAAGTATTGGAGCTTCAGCTTCAGCATCAGTCCTTTCAATGAATCCTGATTTCCTCTAGGATTGACTGGCTGGATCTCTTCGTACGTAGCCCAAGGGACTCGCAAGAGTCTTCTCCAACACCACAGTTCAAAAGCATCAATTCTTCGGCACTCAACCTTCTTTATGTTCCAACTCTCACATCCATTCATGACTATTGGAAAAAACATAGCTTTGACTACAGACCTTTGTTAGCAAAGTGATATCTTTGCTTTTTAATATGCTGTCTAGGTTTGCATTGCCTTCCTAAATAAGTATTGAAAAAAATAAAGCATCTGCCTTCCAATAAAGGAGAAACAAAGTGAAAGTGTTAATCGCTCAGTCATGTCCGATTCTGCAACCCCATGGGCTGTAGCCCACAGGCTCCTCTGTCCATGCGATTCTCCAGGCAAGAATACTGGAGTGGGTTGCCATGCCGTTCTCCAGGGGGATCTTCCCGACCCAGGGATTGAACCGAGGTCCCCCACATTGCGGGCAGATTCTTTACCATTTGAGCTAGCCAGGAAACCCCCCAATACAGGAAATGTGTGTTCAGTCCTTGGTCATTGAACTAAGATCCCAGATTCCTCATGCTGTGGGGCAACAAAGCCCTTGCACCCACAACTAGAGAAAGCCTGAACACCGCAAAAAGACCCAGCGCAGCCAGCATTTTAAACAGAGAGAGAGAGATGAGCCTACAGAATAAGTAGTGGCAAGATGAGGAAGATTCCTCTCCAGTTTAAAAGCCTTCAATGATTTTTCTTTACCGAACAGGACAAAAAAAAAAAACAAAACCCTCAGAAGTGAGCATTCAGTATATTCACAGCATCAGAACTCTTTCAAACGACAGCACTTTTTCAGATGCAAGTTGCAGAAACCTGATTTAAACTGGTTTAAGAACAACAAAACAATTTCTTTCATGTCATTGAAAAGTGTCTACTTCAGGTACGGTTGGATCCAGACGCTCAAATAATACTGTCTGGATTCAGCCTCAGGACATTTGCATTTATTGTCCCCTCTGCTGGATGGCCTAACCCCAGATCTTCCCATGGCTGACTCCTTGTCATCCAGGAAGTGGCTCAAATGTCACCTCTGTGGCCAGATCTCCTTGGACACCAACTAAAGCAGGACCTTCCCATCCCAGGCACTTTCTGCTTCATTGGCCTTTCTCTTCTTGACATTCATAATTTCTTGAAAATATCTTGCAGATTTCTTTCCTTTTTACTTCTTTTGGGGCCTGACTGCCCATAAGGAATGTGAGCACTTCAAGAGCAGGGGTTGCATTTGCCTGGCTCACAGCTGCATCTCCAGTGCTTAGGCCAGCGGTACACACTGCTGGTGTATTTATAGACTGAATGGATGGATCAATCACTGCATGAATATCTTACTTGCCATCTCTCAGCTTTGCTCTATCCCGGGGCTGAGATCCCCACATTACTAGTTGCAGTCTATAAGCTTAGAAACTCCAGTGGAAAGATAGATGCTTTCTCAAGTTTCAGTGAGAAGCCAGGGTCTGACTCTAATTGGCCCATCTCTGCGCCATTCACTGTGGCAGAAGGAGGGATATGGGCCTCTCATTGGCCAGGGCTGACCAACTTTCTGCTAAAACCACTCGAGAGTAGGAACAGGGCTTTGGCAAGGACACAGAAGAAGACCGTACAGATTGAATAAGGACAGAGAGGTTGAAGGCAAAAGGAGAAAGGGGGCAGCAAAGGATGACACGGCTAGACAGCATCACCCACTCAATGGACACGAATCTGAGCAAACTCAGCTAGAGAGTGGAGGGCAGGGAAGCCCGGCGTGCTGCGGTCCATGGGATCGCAAAGAGTCACAAATGACTTAGTGACTGAACAACCACAACAGAATAAGACCAGCAAGGTGTTTGGGGAAGCCTCCACTCTCTGACCATCCTTCTCACCTGAATATGTTGTATTCTTTCCTGCCGGAGATTGTTGAGTGAAAAAAAAAAACACCACACAATCTAAAAGTTGAGAATTATGTTTTATCTGGAAGATGCAAGCCTGGGAGACAGCCTCTCAGCTCTGAGGGATTGTTTCAAAGAGGAGCCAGGATACTTAAGAGTTTTTGCAAAAACAAACAAAAAACACCCCAGGCAGCTGAACGTCAAAAGGTGACTGCTGATTAAAGAAAGTCCAGACATCTCAAGTTAATGAATTTAGTGCTTTTCTACGTTTGGAAAGGAGCAAGAGTCTGGGTTTCATGAAACTATTCCTTTGATATGCAGCCTAACTCTCTAGGGCCAGTATCCTGTTTTTTCTCCCATCCTGAATCCCCTAGGGGGCACCCTCAGGTGACAGCTGCAGTGGGGGCTGGCTTGGTGACCACACCGAGCTCTGATGTGTTTACTGATATGGCAGGCAGCATTCTGTGTCCACCGGACCAAACTCCAACTCCTGCCTTTGCCCTTCCTGCTTCCCCTGTCTGGAATGTCCTTTCTCTTCAGTCTGCTCCTTCAGGAAGCCTTCCGGATTCCCCACAATCTCTGGGGTCACCTGTGGTATAAAGGATTTGGCCCAGCCATGACAACCCTTGGATTCTTGTCTCTTTCCATCATCATGGGCACTCAGCAGATTCTTATTTATTTTTGGTTGTGCTGAGTCTTTTTTGCTTCACGGGCTTTTCCCTAGTTGCCTAGAGAGGGGGGCTATTCTCTAGTTGCAGTACGCAGGGTTCTCATTGCGGGGGCTTCTCTTGTTGAGGAGCTCGGGCTCTAGGGCGGGTGGGCTTCAATAGCTGCGGCTCCTGGGCTCCAGAGCGCAGGCTCAGTAGTGGTTGCGGCCTTAGTTGCTCTGGGACATGTGGGATCTTTCCAGATCAGGGATCAAACTCATGTCTCCTGCACTGGCAGGCAGATTCTTTACCCCTGAGCCACCAGGGAAGCCCCTCTGCTGCTGCTGCTGCTAAGTTGCTTCAGTCATGTCTGACTCTGTGCGACCCCATAGACGGCCTCCCACCAGGCTCCCCAGTCCCTGGGATTCTCCAGGCAAGTACACTGGAGTGGGTTGCCATTTCCTTCTCCAATGCATGAAAGTGAAAAGTCAAAGTGAAGTCACTCAGTCGTGTCCGACTCTTAGCGACCCATGGACTGCAGCCTACCAGGCTCCTCTGTCCATGGGATTTTCCAGGCAAGAGTACTGGAGTGGGGTGCCATTGCCTTCTCTGAAGGAAGCCCCTCAATTGCTTCTTAATGAGACCAGCAGCAATCTGAGGGGAGGGACCCTGTGGACTTCTGTCTCAGCAGACAACAGGCACACACTGACCTTGGCAAGGCTCACCTGGGGTCTGCCCGGGGGGGCGGCAGGGTTCAGACTGTGGTCCTGGCACCAGCTGGCATTAGCTGTGTGACCTTGGGCACCTTCATGGCCTCGGGTTACAGCGGCCACAGAATGCAGCAAACAGGGGCTGAGCCCACCTGCTCCTGCAACCTGAGGATGGACCAGGTGGTCTTAGCCATGCGGGTGGGTTATGGGGAGCCCAGGGGCTGTCTCCCCACCCCCATCCTCCTCGACCTGCCTCCTGGTGCTAGAAAAGCACCCATCGCAGTCCTGTGGTGACTCAGTCATCCAGGGAGACTGGAGGGCTCTGTCCAAGCACGGGAGCTGCAGACATCTGGGGTGCAGGGAGCCCCACACTGCCTGCCACTTTGTGCACAGCAGTGGTGCGCGCCCACAACTGCACCAACCAGACGCCCGAGCGTCACGGGAGGCAGCAGTGCACAGAGTCGCCACGCGGTGGCGCTCCTTCCCCCTTTACCTCTAACAAATCCGCTTGAAAACTGGCTATTTATTAATATTTATTTATCTACCCGGAGGGCAGGGAGATCCAACCAGTCAGTCCTAAAGGAAATCAGTCCTTACTATTCATTGGAAAGACTGATGCTGAAGCTGAAACTCCAATATTTTGGCCACCTGATGCAAAGAACTGACTCATTGGAAAGAGTGATGCTGGAAAAGATTGAAGGCAGGAGAAGGGGACGACAGAGGATGAGATGGTTGGATGGCATCACCAACTCGATGGACATGAGTTTGAGTAAACTCCGAGAGTTGGTGATGACAGGGAAGCCTGGCATGCTGCAGTCCATGGGGTCACAAAAAGTCAGACATGACTGAGCGACTGAACTGAACTGACCTGGGCTTGACTGGTGGCTCCATTAGTAAAGAATCTGCATGCAATTCAGGAGACACGGGTTCAATCCCTGGATTGGGAAGATCCCCTGGAGAAGGAAATGGCAACCCACTCCAGTATTCTTGACTGGGAAATCCCATGGATAGAGGAGCCTGGTGGGCTACAGTCCATGGGGTCGCAAGAGTCGGACACGACTTATTGACTAAACCACCACCATCTATTTACCTATCTACCCACTTACCTATCCATCTACCTAATTACAGCTTAAATCACAAAAACAAAATATGATCAGAGTAGAAAGAGGACAGTAACACATGCACCTCCCCTTAACGTGCCCTCAGTCCCCCTCCCTCCCCACTCTTTCCCGCCTTCCCTCTCTGCCTGCTTCTTCCACCCTCCTCCAGTCTCCCTCTCCCCATATATATTAAACACAGGTGGGCATGTGTCCTAAGTTGCTTCAGTCGTGTCCAGCTCTTCGCAGCCCCAGGGACTGTAGCCCGCCAGGCTCCTCTGCCCATGGGGCTTCTCCACACAAGAATACCGGAGTGGGTTGCCGTGCCCTCCTCCAGGGGATCTTCCCGACCCAGGGATCGAACCCATGTCTCTTACATCTCCTGCACTGAAATTCAGGCAGGTGCTTCCCTGGTGGCTCAGACGGTAAAGAATCTACCTGCAATGCGGGAGACCTGGGTTCGATCCCTGGGTTGGGAAGATCCCCTGGAGAAGGGAACTGCCACTCATTCCAGTATTCTGGCCTGGAGAATTCCATGGACAGAGGAGCCTGGCGGGCTACATAGTCCATGGGGTCGCAAAGAGTCGGACATGACTGAGCAACTTTCACTTTTTATTTACCAACCAGTGCCACCTGGGAAGCCCATTAAAAACATACGTGGATATAATGTTTTTCAATTCAAACAAATCTTTATTGGTCCTGTGCTCTTGGGCACTGCACAGGCAGCCTCTCCCTCAGTCCGTGAGCTCAACCCTCCCATCCTCTTGCCTCTATGACTCTCTTGATGGGAATGACCCCTGGGTGAGCTTCTGGGGTGTCTTCACGTCACAAGATGGATAGTTTGCCTAGAGGCCCATGATAGGAAAGAGGGGTGTTGAGACTCGGGTGGGAAAGCTGAGGCTGCAAGGGAAGAGCCTGCAAGGACCAGCGTCCCTGCCTGATGCCTCTCAGTGCAGCATCGCCCACAGGAGCGTGAGACAGGGGACCCTGTTTCTAGGTTTAGGAAATAACCAGACGATCAAGCAGCTTCTTGATCTGTCTCGGCTCCTTCTCCCCCACAGTGACTTCGTGGAGCCCTCTGGCAGGAGGCTGGGGAGGACTGGAGAGGGGGAGTGACTGCACATCCCCAATTCAACCACCTGAGGTTTCAGGAGGGGAAACTGAGGCCTGGAGAGAGATTTTCTGAGGTCACACAGTTCCCAAGAAGCAGAGGCAGGACTCCTAACTCTTTTCCACAGCCCTTCCTAATGGAGACCCTTGTTTGATTGACTCCCACCTAGAAAACTCATATATGTTTTATTTATTATTTTTAATATTTTATTTGGCTGTGCCAGGTCTTAGTTGCGGCATGCAGGATCCTTCTGGTCGTGGCTCGTGAAATCTTCACTGCCACGTGCCAACTCTTAGTTGCAACATGTGGGATCTAGTTCCCCCACCAGGGATTGGGCCTGGGGCCTCCGCACTGGGAGCTCGGACTTGGCCACTGGACTGCCAGGGAAGTCCCCTGTAACTTGTATAGCTTTTATAAAGGGTGAGACCCCAGTAGCAGCTACTAGAGCGGGTAGTGTCTGATTTTCCAGCCAGTTGGGTGCAATGGGGGCACCGTTGTGGTCCTCAGACCTGGGTTGCACCTGGCCTTGACACTCACCAGCTGCAGACCATAGGCAGGCACTGGCCTCCCCAAGCCTCAGAACTGCTGTCTCTAAAATGGAGCTAAGATAAAGCTTCCCTTGGAGCTGCAGGTAGCAAGCGAAAATGATACACGCAGAACTTTTTACACACGCTACAGTGCTTTAAGTGGGTGAGGTAGCACATCTCAGCAGAAATCTTCAACAGCAGACTCAAGAACTCTGCCCTTTCTCCCTCTCATTGGACAGTCCAGAAGCCTGAGCTGCTGGGGGCAAACGAGCAAACAAGGCGTGTCGGCCTGATTCCTAGCAGGTGGGTTGTGCTCATTTACATGGCAGGTTGATTATTAATGAGACTCATGACATCTGGTTACTGCGCTGTGAACCCTCGGTGACTTCCGCGTTTGTATTCTCTGGACACTCACAGGAGGCTGCGGGCGTGGAGGAAGGAATAAAAGTCCCATGGACGTTTACCCAGGCCAGAGAGGCGGCAGGGCCTTTGCAAGCCTTGTGTCTTTCCGTCTCAGGGAGCAGTTGGGCCCTAGGAATTACTGACCGGATGATGGGAAGAGCAACCCCAGGGGCAGCTGGCACCAGAGTCAAGTCCACACGGTGATGTGTGTGTGTGTGTGGCACTTGCCACACCCCATTAGGGCAAGGACCCCACCTCCTATTCCTCAGTCCAGCTCCATGACAAGCACATGACAGCATCAGTAAGCTTGTGTGTATTATTTGACGCAAGTTTGTATTATTCCCAACAAGCAGTGTGTGTGTATCTGAATATGTGTGTGTGTAAATTTGTGTGGGGGGTCATTAACCAGCGTGAGGAGGGGGAAAATCGCCCCATGGATCCTCACCTCCCTTGTCAAGGCCCCCCCACTGCAACCAGGCAGCAGCCCCAGCGGGCAGTGTGGCCTTGGAGCCTGGATCAGCAAACAGAGGAGTTTTCTGTGGCTACTGAGACGGGAGAGACTCTCTTTCCCCACATCCTACGTGGGTGAGGGGTCTCTGCGCCTGGGGCAGAGCTTCAGCCTCCAGACCAAGGAAACAATGCCTCAGAGGAACCCACAAAGAAGTGAGAGCCGAGGAAAAACATTCAGGACGATACACATATCTCTGCAGAGAACTGAACATGCAAACCCATCAGGGCAAGAGCATTCTATCTCAATGCTGATCGGCACCAGGAGTATCCTGCAGGGGGCGCTGTTTTCCAGCTGCCAGGATTTGCACTCAATTTACATCTATTTTGCATGCACCTTCAGAGGTTTTCAAATTACCCTTGTATCACTGTTCCCTGAAGGTTGAGCGCTTTTTCATTCCTGATGCTTCTTGTCATCCCAAGAGCATGTAGGGAAGTCTCCTCCTCTGAAGGAAAGGATGCAGAGGCTGGGAAGAGAGCAAGGACCTAGTGGTCTTTTGACTACAGTTGGTACATCCTTGAAAGGTGGTCTGTGTACACATTTCTGCAAGATGACTGGTTTACAGTTTAAAAGGACACATATGGTAAGCTCATTTGGAAAGTAGGAAAGAATCCTTTATAAGCCATCGCGCCCAGATCCAGCCATTCCACTCCCGGATATGTACCTGAAGCATCAAGTCAGGGTCTCAAAGAGACACCTGAAGCCCATCTTTCCAGCAGTCGTGTTCATAACAGCCAAGCAGAGGAGGCTGCCCAATGTCTATCAACAAATGAATAAGTAAACAAAATACAGTATATCTGTACAATGGAATATTATTTAGCCTTAAAAAGGAAGAGAATTCTGGGGACTTCCCTGGTGGTTCAGTGGTAAAGAGTCCACCATGCAAGGCAGGAGACGCAGGTTTGATCCCTGCTCGGGGAATTAAGATTCCACATACTGCAGAGCAACTAAGCCTACAACCCACAGCTACTGAAGCCCCTGCACTCTGGAGCCCATGCTTCACAGCTAGAGAATCCATGCACCGCATCGAAAGAGCCTGCACGCCACAACAAGTAAACAAAGGAAGAGAATTCTGATGCGTGCTATAACACAACACGTATGAACCGTGAAGACTCCCTGTTAAGCTTAATAAACCAATCACAGGACAAACACTTCATTCCACTTACGCAAGGTATCTGAAAAAGTCAAAATTACAGAGGCAGAAAGCAGAACCCTGTGAGGGGCTGGGGTGGGGAGATGAGCTATTAAACAGGCACAGAGTCTCTGTTTCACAGGAGAAGGTCCTGAAGACAGATGGCGATGGTTGGTTGCAGAACAGCGTGAACGTGCTTAACGCCACTGAACTATATACTCTTGAAAATGGTTAACATGTACATTTCACGTTCTGTGTAGCTTTTGTTGTTGTTCAGTCACTCGGTTGTGTCCAACTCTTTGCGACCCCGTGGACTGCAACACACCAGGCTTCCCTGTTCTTCCCTGGGTTTGTTCAAACTCACGTCCATCGAGTCAATGATGCTATCCAGCCATCTCATCCTCTGTCGTCCCCTTCTCCTCCTGCCCTCAGTCCTTCCCAGCATCAGGGTCTTCTCCAACAAGTTGGCCCCTTGCATTAGATGGTCAAGAGAATTGGAGCTTCACCGTCAGTCCTCCCAGTGAGTATTCAGGGTTGATTTCCTTTAGGATGGGCTGGTTTGATCTCCGTGCTGTCCACGGGACTCTCAGGAGTTTTCTGCATACCACAGTTCAGACCATCCTGCTCACACCTTTATTTCTCAGACACAGAGTGAGCGTGAAGGCCCCAACCCCGATGAGGGTCTCTGGTTTTCCTGGGCCGTGAAGTCCAATTACTTTTTGACCTTCCAATACTTTTGCAAGATTAGTTGACTATGAAACATTTCCAACAGGAAAGTGAATGAAACCTGTCTAATGAACACCTACATACCCCCTTCTGTTATTCAACAATAATCATTTGCAAACTGTGCTTTATCTTTCTACATGCATTTGTAAGTGTATATAAATGTGCTTTCTTTTGATAAAACACTTTTAAGTTATATTGCAGGCAACATGACACTTTACCCATTAATACTCGAGCACATATCTCCTAAAAACAGGTATTCTTACACCATCACATAACTGTCATGATCACACCTAAGAAAACGGTCAATAATTTCCTGGCATCACTGAATATTCAGTTCATACTCAATTTTATCCCCAATTTCCCCCAATTATCTTCTAGAATCAGTTTCAAGCACTGCATTTGCCTGCTTCTTTAGTCTCCTTTTGAGCTTTCCCTGGAGGCTCAGCGGTAAAGAGTCCATCTACTGATGAAGATGACTCAGGACCGATCCCCTGGAGGAGGAAATGGCAACCAACTCCAGTATTCTTGCCTGAAGACTCCCCATGGACAGAGGAGCCTGGTGGGCTACAGTCCATGGGGTCGCAAAGAGTCAGACATGACTGAGCATGCCTGTATACACACATTAGTCTCCTTTACAATATTAATAGAACAGTGTCCTCATCCCTTTCTTTTGACATTTGATTCTTTCCCCCTAAAGGAGCTCAGGCCAGTCTGGTAGAAGGGCCTGCTTTCTAGATTTGTCTGTTTAACCTGTTCCTCCCTCCCATGTATCCTGGAAGTTAGGGCCAAGATTTGATTTGACTCAGGTGAGATGTTTTAGGCAAGGATACTTCTCAGGTAATGTTGTGGGCTCCACGGCATTGGAGGGACCTAATGTCAGACTGTCCCACTTTCAGGATGTTGTTTGGTCACAGGGTTAGAGAGGTGGCAGCCAGCTCTCTCCATCGTAAAGATGAGTTGAGAAGCAATCTGCGCACGTGTGCTCAGTCACTCAGTCATGTCCAGCTCTTTCCAACCCTGAGGACTGTAGCCTACCAGGCTCCTTCATCCATGGGATTCTCCAGGCAAGAACACTCAAGGGGGTTGCTGTGCCCTCCTCCAGGGGGTCTTCCCCACCCAGGGATCAGAAGAGTAAGGCTTTCTCATCATGCAGAAATCCTGTTCCCCACAGCCTTCTCCTAATGGGTTCAGTCTCCATTGATGGTTCTTGCTTGAATCAACAGTTTCATTGTTGGTTGGAAATAGTGATCCTTCTATCATTCCTTCTGCATTTATTATCTGGCTTTTTTATCCGCCCGCGCCCCCCCCCCCACCCCCGGTAAAGAAGCGCTTTCCCTCATTAACTCTGGATGAGCCAGAGTTCTTCCAAATATGAGCGTGTAAATGATGTCTTTTCTTTTTAATTGCTGATTACTATAGTAAGGTGTTGGCATAACTGGATCTTTTAGATCTTCTCTCCGTTTTTCTCCTTAACTTTGAGTTATCACTGTGAACTCGTGGGTCTGTGTTTTTTAAATGCTTCACACTACAATCCGGAAATTCCTCTTTATGGTCAGGGTGCTAGTTCCTGAGTGCTGCTTTAGCAAATGGCCACAGCTGGGTGACTTGAACAGAAAAACTATATTCTCCCTGTTTTGGAGGCCAGAAATCTGAAATTAACTGCATTTCTTTTGGAGTGAGCTTTCTTTTCATGTCTTTCGCCCTCTTTTTCCATGAAATAAGTGGGTTAGAAAAAGATTTTAAAGAGAAGCCTCTGCTTCAGGAGGCTTGTTTGTGAAATAAGTTGCAAATACTTCTCTCAGCTTGTTTTCTGTCTTTGCTTGTTTCCTTTTCTGCCGGACCCAAGGGGTTTTGTTTTGTTTTCACTTTGTTTTGGAGGTTAGCCGATTTATCAGCCCTTTCTCCTCATGCTTCTTTCTGGCCACTTTCAGAAAGGCTTTTTCCCTCTCCATGATAGAAAATTCACCTGTGTTGTCTACTTCTAGAACTTCTATGGCTTCACTTTTGACACTTAAGCGCTTTGACCCCTTTGGAGTTTTTTCTGGTGTAGGGTGTGAAGCAGGGATCCAGATTTATCTTTTCCAAGGAGTCCCGGCACAGTCTTCAGGAGAGGCCCAGCTGAAATAAAACCTCAACCTGTGGATGCTTCTCCTCTGGGGGACAGGGAAAAGGGAGGGTTTCACGGTGACTGAAAACTCCTCCTGGACATGGAGAACACCGTGTAACGTGGTCCTCCACGTCGTACTGTGCGGGGGATACAGCGACGTGGTCGGGAGTCTGGGTGAGGAGGTGGCCTGCCCAGGAGAGAGGGAGCCCGGGGTTTCACTATTCCCATCCGCAGGTGTCAAAGCCAGGACGGAACCGTTTCCAGTATCCAGCAGACCTTCCTCAGCTCCTCCTCAGACTTTCTCCTCTCCCTTCCTCAGCTCTCAGACCTTCAGAGGACCCTCTTTGCCCAGGGCCCTCATGTCCTGCCTTTCTCATCTCCCATTCCATGTATATCTTAAATCTGACCACTGATCAGCCAACGAGCCTTAGGTGGTCTTATCTTGATGCCTTCTTGAAAACTGGGTCTTCCTCCTGTAGAGCCCACCTGCTTCAACACCATCAGTCAGATTCCTGATTAAACTGGAAGCAAAGTCCAAGTCCCAACCCCACCCACAGGTTGCCCTCATCACTCCGAGGGCAACCACTCTGCAGGGTGGACCTGACTCTGAGCCACAGCACCGTGGGCCCCATTCCGTCTCATCTGCTGGGTTCCGTGCACCCTAAAAGCAAGTGTAGGGGATTAACTAGTGCCCTCCACCAATTCACGTCCACCCAGAACTCAGCATCTGACCTTATTTGGAAGTAGGGTTTTTATAGATGCAATTCAGTTCAGATGAAGTCATATTGAATTATTGTGGGCCCCAAAGCCAATGATTGGTGTTCTTATAAAAGGAGGAAATGAGGGAGTCCCTGGGAGTCCAGTGGTTAAGAATCCACCTGCCAATGCAGGGGACACGGGTTCGATCCCCAGTTAGGGAACTAAGACCCCACATGCCACAGGGCAGCTAAGCCTGCGTGTCACAACTACTGAAGCTTGTACGCTGAGAGCTCGTGCAACAAGAGAAGCCACTGTAATGAAAAGCCCGTGCCCTGTAATGAGGACCCAGTGAAGGCAAAAACATAATACATGAATAAATACATCTTAAAAAAAAAAAAGAGGAAAGGACACACACAGAGGAGCACGCCACCTCTTTAACCCAGTGACTGAATTTGTACCTTGTGAAAACACACAGGGAGAGAGGACAGGTGAGGATGGAGGCAGGGAGTGAAGGGGTCCAGCTCCGAGCCAAGGGGCATCATCAAACATAGCAGGCAGCCCCCAGAAGCAGGAGAGAGGCATGGAACACTCCCCACCACAGCCTTCAGAAGAAGTCAGCCCCGCTGACGCTTCGGTTTCAGATTTCTGGCCTCCAGAACAAAGGGAGAATACACTGTTGTTGTTTGGCCATGCCACAAGACTTGTGGGATCTTAGTTCCCCAACCAGGGATTGAACCCGGGGCCCCAGCAGTGAGAACACCAAGTCATAACCACTGGACCACCAGGATATTCCTAACGCTTCTGTTATTTAAAGCCAGCCTGTCTGTGGTACTTTGTCACAGCAGCCGCAGACACTGGAGCTCGCTCCAGGAACTCATGCAAGTGGAGGGAATGATGACGCCGACACTCACTGGCACGAGCTCTGATGAGCGTTTACACACGTCTCTCACGGGACAGTCCTAGCGACACTCTGAGCTGGGTATTTGAGGCACTGGTGGCACCCCTATTGTCTAGGTGTAGAAAAGGAAGCTTGGGGACTTGCCCAGGCCACACAGCAGGGCTGCAGAGCCCAGGGCTCAGCTCGGCCCGTCCCTCCGAGGTGGCCTGGTGTGTGCGTTGCACGCCTGCGGCCGCCATGCCACCTGTGCTTTATGAGTAAGTGTTAGAAAAGGCCTCCTTGAACGAAACCTCAAAAACCCAGATCATAAGTCAAAACAGAAAGAGAAGGAGGAGGGGTCAATAACAGCAAAACCAGTGTCTCTTTTCCACTGAACACAGTGACAGTTAACAGGAAGATAACAGATAGGGGAGGACACCGGGAATATCTGTAGTCAACGAAGGACACGCTTCTGTGTGTTGCAATCCCGCAATCAACAAGGAAACGAGAGAAACTCTACTAGAGGGGAAATAGTCAAAAGATAAGAACTGGCCATGTGTAGAGGGTGAAACCTACAAGACTAACAAGAACATAAGGAAATGCTCCATCGCATTCATAGAGAGGGGTAAGTTAAAAAGAGAATGTATCACCACGATAGGTCTATTATACTTTCCAGTTGAAGACTGTTGGCAGGAATGTGGGCATTTCTGTAGAATTCCAGTGAGACTGTAAACTGGGGCAGCTGTCCTAGAGAACACTCGGGTGGTGTTATCTTAAGTCTGTAAAATTTCTGGGGGTGATGGATACGGTTACTACCTTGGCCCTGGTGATGGTACCATAGGTACAGCCATGTTCAAAGTCATCAAGATTTAACATTAATCTTTTGTATATCCATTATACCTCTGTAAAGCTAATTTTTTCACTAAAAACAACAAAATAGAGTAAGTCCATGCATTTACTCCTAGTTATGTGTCCCAAGGAAGTTCTCAGCTGGACCCACAAGGGAACAGGTGCGCGCCTGGGTCTCCAGCTCTTTGAGACCCGATGGACCATCGGCCGCCAGGATCCACTGTCTGTGGGATTCTCCAGGCAAGAATACTGGAGTGGGCTGATCCATGCCCTCCTCCAGGGGACCTTCCCAACCCAGGGATCAAACCCATACCTCTCAGGTCTCCAGCACTGGCAGGCAGGTTCTTTACCACTAGCTCGACCTGGGAAGCCTCAAGGGAACAGGTACACTGAGGTTTATCACAGGTTTCTTTCTGGTGGGCTTTGGGTGTCATTCCATGGGACAACTGAGAGTTGATTGGGGTAGATCCATATCACTGAATAACTATTAACAGAAGCTACTGGCTGGATTTATTTAAAGCGACATTCATGGGCTTCAAAACAGCGCTGACAGGGGCAAAAAGAAGCAGATTGCCATCTATGACATAATCCATTTACATGAGTTAAAAATATATGCATACATTTGTATACATATATGTGTCCATTCTGACAGTGCTAGACAGCAAGGGGACAATGACAAGACTGGAGAGGCCAGGGCTGTGAGGGGCCCTCGGGGCTACTCTCTGAAACGTGGACTCCATCCTCCAGGAGATGGGTGACCCCTGAAAGCAGGGGGCTGCCATGCAGAAAGCTGAAGCAACAGGACCCCCCAAATGGATGAACCTGTGACACTGAAAAGGATCTAATTTTTCTAAAGGTCCTTCCAAAGGCCTTCAAATCTTATTGCATCTGGAAGGCCTTTTGGGAAGGATAGAAATCCAGCTGAAACTAGCATCAGCCAAAACAGTTTTCACTTCATGGAACTCAGAAGCCCAGGGTGAAGCTGGCCTCAGGGACTTCGTAAATTGAGGGGAGAGCAACCAACATTTCTTTTTTCATCTCTCTCTTTCTCTGTGTCTTTTCCATCTTTTGGCTACAGCATTCATGGAGCCTGAGGTAGCAGAGGGAGAAGGGGAGGGCCACAGCTTTATTCTAGTTCAATGACCCCAGAGGAAAGACAACATCTCTTTCAGCATCCATGTATAAAAACTCAAGGAAGCACCCTGATTGGCCCAACTTGGGTCACATGTCCAACTGTGCCAATCCCTTTGGCTGGATGCTTGGGATCTGGGATTGGCCAGATGGGTCCACGTGCCTGAGGCTGATGCTGTGGTCCCAGGAGTGGGAGAGGGAGATGCTGCCCAGGCAAATGGACAGGTATGCCTCACACACCAGTCAGTGCCACCTGCCTCCTAGGGCTCATCCCTTCTGTTCTATCATTGAGTGTGGACATGATGGCTGGAGAAAGCCTGGCCAGAAGCGCGTGCCGTTGAGAGGCTCCAGGAAGGGACGTGGAAGATAGTGGTCTGATTAACATCTGTCTGAGCGCCAAAGAGTTGATGCTTCTGAACTGTGGTGTCGGAGAAGACTCTTGAGATCCCTTGGACACCAAGGAGATCCAACCAGTCCATCCGAAAGGAAATCAGTCCTGAATATTCATTGGAAGGACTGATGCTGAAGCTGAAGCTCCAATGCTTTGGCCACCTGATGCAAAGAACTAACTCACTGGAAAAGACCTTGATGCTGGGAAAGATTGAAGGCAGGAGGAGAAGGGGAGGACAGAGGATGAGATGGCTGGATGGCATCACCGACTCAATGGACATGAGTTTGAGCAAGCTCCGGGAGATGGTGAATGACAGGGGAGCCTGGTGTGCTGCAGTCCACCGGGTCGCAAAGAGTTGGTCATGACTGAGCGACTGAACAACAAGTCAGTGACAAAATCAGTCCCAGAAAAGCAGAAAATATGGAGCCAGTCCCTGAGCAGGGGCAGGGCTGCCTCTGCATTTCCTCCTAGCCTCTTCTCTCAAGCCCCTAAAGGTCCATATTGAGAGAACCATTACCATTTTTCTTCCAGATATTGTATAAACAGTAACAGTGCAGTTACGGCCCCCTTGAGGGCCAGGAGCTGATGAGGCTCCTGTATCACTGCTCCCTTCCACGGAGGATAGCATTCCAGCAGGATGAGGTCACTGAGCCAAGGAAAATGGGGGTGGGGAAAGGGGATTTCTGGGCTGGAGCTCTGGAGTCGTGCCCGTCCCCCGACTCCATCCCTCCTGGTCACTGGTGGATCCAGACTGTGCCCGAGTCCTTGCCACAGTGCTAATGCCAAGGCAGGAATCTGTTCCTGTGAAATGGTTTGCGCACTCCCCTCTTCTCCTCCAGCCCTTCCATCTCTGGGCCCCAGGCTGACTATGCTGGGTGACGACACAGAGTCAGCACCGGGAGGACTGACTCCAGGCAGTGACTGGATGCCGGTTGCGAGAGCACTGACAAATGCTAACAAAACTAACATTTATTGAAATAGATTCTATGCTGGTTACATCTTAAGGTCTCATTGAATCCACCCCAAATCCCCATTCTGTAGGCATCATCAGTTCAGTTCAGTTCAGTCACTCAGTCGTGTCCGACTAGTAGCGACCCCATGGACTGCAGCCCACCAGGCTCCTCTGTCCATGCGATTTTCTAGGCAAGAGTACTTGAGCGGCTTGCCATTGCCTTCTCCAAAGGTAGACCTTCAGTTCAGTTCAGTTCAGTTCAGTCGCTCAGTCGTGTCCGACTCTCCGCGACCCCATGAATCACAGCACGCCAGGCCTCCCTGTGCATCACCAACTCCCTGAGTTCACTCAAACTCACGTCCATCGAGTTGGTGATGCCATCCAGCCATCTCATTCTCTGTCGTCCCCGTCTCCTCCCGCCCCCAATCCCTCCCAGCCTCAGTCTTTTCCAGTGAGTCAACTCGTCGCATGAGGTGGCCAAAGTATTGGAGTCTCAGTTTCAGCATCAGTCCTTCCAGTGAACACCCAGGATTGATCTCCTTTAGAATGGACTGGTTGGATCTCCTTGCAGTCCAAGGGACTCTCAAGAGTCTTCTCCAACACCACAGTTCAAAAGCATCGATTCTTCGGCGCTCAGCTTTCTTCACAGTCCAACTCTCACATCCATACGTGACCACGGGAAAAACCATAGCCTTGACTAGACGGACCTTGGTTGGGAAAGTAATGTCTCTGCTTTTTAATATGCTATCTAGGTTGATCATAACTTTAAAACCCCTATGTTGCCGAGGAAGAAAGGAAGGCTCAGTTCATCAGCATGATAGCAGAAACCTGTGTTCACACTCTGGTCTATTTGAACAACAACCTCTTGGCTTCCCCAGCTGTCTCCAGGCAGTGTTAGGCTGGTGGAACTGCCAAGTCAATGCCCACCTGCCCCATAAGCAAGGATGGTGGTAATGACTGTGCACTGCTCAAGTGCCCCCAGAAGTGGTGTGGGTGGCTAAGGGCCAAGATGCAGCCTGGGCTCTGCTCACATGGACTCTGGGCCCAGAGGAAAGGCCGTTTTCTAATGCTCTCGGGGCCTCTCTAACCCTACACGCTAACAGCGGTCCTACCTGGGACCACGCTGGGCCTGCTGGACCCTTGGCCACTCTCACAGTAGGCCCCTTAAGCCATATGCTCCCTTGCCTTGTGACCCACATGGTTCCCATGACAAAACTTATTTCCATAACTCACGCAGTGTTCTCTCCTGATGCTAGCTTCTTTTAGTTCTTTTCTTCCCAAATGCCTCTTCCACTTCTATTTCATAAAGCCTACCTTTCCTTTAAGGCCTAGCTTGATGTGCACTCTTTCAGAAAGCCTTTCAGATATCTCAGTTAGACTGCGGCCTCTCTCACCCTGCTCTGGATCAGTCACAGCGCTCACCATAACCTGCCTTCAAGGACCATCATCTTGTGAGCATTTACCCTGCGTGGGTCACTGTGCTTAAACACCCTTCATACTTTATGTCCCTGAATCCTAACTCCACTCGTGTTATTATGCCCATTTCACAGAAGAAGAAACTGAGGCTCAAAGGACTTCAAAACTCGTCCAGGTTTACACAGCTAGGAAGCGGGCAGGGCAAGGATTGAATGAAGGGGTTGGGCTTGGAAAGCGGCCAGCTCTGATTATGGTGGTTTTCCACAGATGTCGCGACCGGGTGCCTGAAACGCTAGCAATCTAGGGGCAGAAGTCAGTGTGATTCTCCGCAGGCCCTTGGCCCACGGCGGTCCCACTGGCTCCTTGGGAAACAAGATGGAAGCTCTGCGGTCAGGCGCAGGGAGACCCTCGGCTGGGGAGCACCCAGGTGCGCGAGCCTCGGGAACGCAGGAGGCGCCCCAACCACACCCAGCCCGGCCAACTTGTTTACGCCTCCAGCACGGCCCCGCCCTCCCGGCCCGGGTCACGTGGCCGCCTCCCCGCCCCGCCCCTCCCGCGTGGCTCCTCCCCGCCGCGCCGGCCCTTCTTTCTGCCTCCTTCGAAGTCACAAGATCTCTCAGCAGCTCCCTTTCGGAATCCTTCCGCCCGTCCCCGCCTCCCCACCCCCCCCACCCCCCCACCCCGTACCTTACAACTCTCCTTGGCTCTTTCTCGACCGGTTAGCACCACCAGTAATGAGCAGGACGGCCCCTTCTTTCCAAAGGGGCAGGCGGCCACGGCCAGCGGTCGTCGGGGTCGAGGGCGAGGCGAGGCGCGGCTGGGGATTCTTTTTCGTGGCGGAGGCTGCAGCGGCCGGGGACATTTCACGACGGGGGGGAGGTCCTGTACGTCCAAGATGGCGGCGCCCTGTAGGCTGGAGGAACTGTGAGGTAAACAGCTGAGGGGGAGGAGACGGTGGGTGAGTACGGGGGTGTCGCCCCTTCCTTTTCGCGGGGGTCTTCTCGGGGCGGTCTCGGCACCATGACCCCAGTCTGGGAAGCCCTGTGGGGCTGGGGCAAGGGGCGCACTGGCCGGGGAAGGGACCCTGGGAAGGGGGGGTTCGGAGAGCTTTCCCCTCCCTCTTGTTACTCGCTGTCTCCGACGGGGCCTGACGGGGGTTGGCGGGTTTCTGGGGGAAGAGAGGCGGCCCCGGCCGGCACTTGGTCCCTCCTCGGCGGCGGAGGGGACCGCTGCACCCCCCCGGGCCGCGGTGCCGAGGGCAGAGGGGGAGGTGGGCCGCTTTGCCAGCCCCTGGTTCGGTGGGGTGACAGGTTCCCGCGGGGTGCGGAGAGCCGGGGAGAGACCCTCCGCGGGAGAGGCAGGTCTGGATTGGGGGGTGGGGGCTGGTGCCAGGGCTTCATGAGAGAGGTCGGGGTCGGGGGGGCGGGGAATGAATGGAGTCTGCCTGTGGGCATCGGGGACCTGCCCGGACTCGGCGTCTGCGCTGAAATTTGCATGAGCGTGTGTGCCTCGCTCCAGGTGTGCTGCTGGGTGTTTAATTGATGGTGAAAGACAGTTACCTTCCAGCCGGCAGAGGTGATTCTTAAGAGACAGCTATTTGCAGAGCCACTCCTAGACGCTCATTCATTCATTTGAGGAACTGGAGGATGAAGAACCGGCAGTCAGAGAGCCCTTTGAGAATTAAAGCTGTTTCTTTGTGTTTGCTAGTACAGAGTTCTGCTTCGGGCGTTCTGGGTTTGGAGGGGTGGGGGTGGGGGCGGGGGCGCGGTCCTCCCGACACCAGCGGCTTGTTGACGGAGCACGCACCGTGGAAGGGCTCCGCAGTCGTCACCTCCTTTAGCCCTCGCGACAAAGGGGAGAGGCAGCCACCAGGAATCCCTCCCATTTCTCAGATGAAGAAACTGAGGCCCAGAGAGATTAGGCTACCGTGCACCAAGGTCACACCTCTAGAATTCTGTGAGCCAGGATTGGAACTGGAGTCTTATTCCAAGACTGCTCCTGTCTTTGTGCTTAACATGATTCTCGTTTATCTGTTAATAGATCAGATCTGACTTGTCATTCTTCCTGATCAGGTGATTTGAGTTAATCAGTTGGCCAAGGTTTGTGCATAAGTACCTGTGTGTGCGTGCTTAATTTTGAAGAGGGGCCCACTTGCTCACATACCTTAGCTTTTGTTTGGGATGGCAGTGTTGTGACTATAAACACCGTAGTCTAAATTAGGCTGGAAAATATTTGATGTTTTCATAAAACCAATGCGTTTACTGCAGAAAGAATCCATGCTAAAATCCTTGCCGGATTTTTTATAGAAAGCATAGAAATAGCACTTCACTTGACACAGCCTAAGCTGGTAAAAGTACTAAAATAGAATAATATTCTTCTGAGATACTTGGATTTATAATTTGGGGATCAACTTGCAGTCATCTGAATTTGCACTTGTTGATAAAACGGGGCTGTAAATTTCAAGAAGCATTATAAAACCCAGCCTTGTGGGAGCCCTTGATTTACTGAGCAACCGCCTGTGATTCTTAAGTTGAACATTCCCGAGTAAACCTAGAATATGCAAATGTGGAAACTGATTTAAGGTCGTATGGGGAAATGCAAAGTTTAACGGTCGTGCATCAAGCAAATGAGGCGCCTCAGAAATAGTGAAACATCCTTTGCTATTGCCCTGGGGAGCTGCAGAATCTTCCTTTAACCACCGGGTGTAAACTTAAGGGGTGTTTATAGAAGATGTAAATGGGAAATATCCTCTTACTAAAGTTAATATCTTACGCCAAACACTCTTACATCAGGTGTATGAAAGGGCAAATGATGTAAGCTTTTTATGTTTCATGCATTTCCTGGTGTCATAAAGACTTTGGTATGTTCCTAAATTCCTAGTTAGACAGATTCCTACATTCTTACTTGTTTTCCGTTAAATTAGAGTGTCTCAAATCCTGTGACTCAGTTGTACTATGCCTGATTGGATTCTTAAGAGGGAAGACATCCCAGTCTGCGGGTGTAACATGATGCCTTCTGTTCTCATTTGTGAAGTGAAACTAAACAGTCTTGACTAGGACAGATCAAATGTATTCCTGTCTGTAGAATCATGAAATTCTGGAAACGAGAAATCTCTTCAACAGTAGTGTCTATCAAACCTTCATGCACAGGTAGCTTGCATATGTCGCTGAGGACACCCTGGATATATATTTTGGAAGAAAGTTATAGGTGATTCTGATGGCACCAGAGGTTGAGGACCAGTGGCTGAAGTTATAAGTTTGGCTGTTTTTCTTTTAATTTATAATTCACTGCAGAGGCATTTCTTAAAATAGCTTCTGACTTTTGGTGTACATAGTGGTGGGTAAGTTTGGGGCTTTGAGGTATAGCTGATTTGATCCTACAGATGTCTTTTAAAGTTTGTTAAGGTGCAGGTACCATTCTTTTCCGGGTTCTAGGGCCTTGGTGGACTAAAATTAACTTTTCCTGGAATTAATTAGATATTCTTGACTGCAGATGAGCCACATATAGCAATATATCAACCATTTCAAGCTTTTCTAAAAGTCACATAGATTTTCAAGTCCTTTGGGGGTTAAGTTAAACATTCTATGTTGATCGAATCAGGTGTTAAATGGCTTTATAATAACTAAGCAAGCCAGCGACTTTTAGCACGACCTGTTGAGTTTTTATCCTTTCCTATCACATTTTAGAAAAAGATATTCCTTGTAAGTGCCTCATATTATAAATCTCTCTTTGAGAGATTACTTTTATTGGTATTAGTTTTGTTTATCAATTAAGTAGCTGCAAGCATGAAAGAAGAGTATACTCAATAGCATTTAAACCTCTACCTTTAGCTTTTTGCTTTAAAAATAAATATTTATAACTGGCACACACTTAAACACTAAATGTTTCCCTCTCAGTGATTCATACAGTTTGTATGTGAAAAAAACTATTTTTTCCATTGGTCTGAAAAAGGTTTCAGCCCATTTAAATTGGTCTAAAATTACCATCAACAAATTTAGATTATTCCTTTTCTGCTTTGCTTTTTTTTAAAAAACTTTTTTTATTGAAGGATAATTGCTTTACAGAATTTTGTTGTTTTCTGTCAAACTTCACCATGAATCAGCCATAGGTATACATATATCTGCTTTGCTTTTTAAGCCTGTAGTTCCTAAACATTAGTAATTTAATGTCCAGTGTCTATTTTTTGTGGTGGGAGAATAAAAAAAAAACTTTAGTGTATATAAAACTTGTATAATCCCAGGACCTTGCTTATTTCTTCTTCTCTTGTGTAGTACTAACTTTATTTCTGTATAGGGAAGTAGCAAAAGGTAACAACACTTTTAAAGGTTGAATGAATTCAGATTGTCATCTAATGAGTAAAGTGCCTTAAAAACCTAGTTTTGATACAAAACAAGACATGGTAGGTAGGGGCCTAGAATTCACAGGTCACCTTCTAAAGGAGAGATGATGGCAGTAGAGCCCATGAAGTATCTGAGTGACAAGGGATAATTTTACTGTCCTGTTGGTGATGGAGGGCACACTGGGCGCGGTGAGAAGGAACAGATGTCATGACCTTACTGTCTGCAGTGGTTAAGACCTGTGCAGCTCTGAGTACCGAGCACACGAGCACAGCAGAAACATGAAGTATATCCATTTTAAACCACAGAGTGACTCTACCAGTGTTTCAAATATAAGTTATTAAGTGTTGATTTCTAAGCTTTATGTACCCAGCAGTGCATTTTGTGTAGTAGTAATATTGTTGTTATAAAGTTTGTATTTATTGGCACAATGCCAAACAGTGTGCTAAAGTTTTTGATATTCATGATCCTGTTGGCTCTTCCCAAACCTTTCAGAGACAGGATAGGGAGATGAGAAAGTGGAGGCTTCAGTAACTTATTCAGTGAGTTGAGCTAGGATTTGAATCCTGTTGGTTGACTCCAGAACCCACACATTTAATCTTTCACTTGATAAGTGGTCTGAACTGCTGAGCTGATAAACTAGTTGAAAGGTCAAAGGTTCTTAAGATTTTGGGGGCCTCAGTTCTCATCTGAGAATTTGTGGGAAGCTGTGGATCAAATAGCCTTTTCTGTCCCATCAGCTCTAACAGAATTCACACAGATAAGAAAATTTGAATAGGAACTTTACAGACTCAGCCTGAATGCCAGTTGATCATTCCAGATAGTTTACTGCTCTTAAAAATGGACTCGGGCTTTCAGAAACAAAAGCAACCCACAGATGGGAAAGGCCTAAGTCTTTTAAAGATGGACTATGTACTGCTTGTACTATAAATCATTTTATTAAAACTTTTATATTGAAAGGTTCTTTACACTTTATTGGGAAATCAACCCTCGGTGTCATGTTAGAAGAAGTTATAAGTGAGAACTCATGTGTGTAACTTGCTAAATGCTTGTCAGGCTTAGCATTCAGCCCCTGTGTACCTTTATCACCTGGCAGAATTCCACTGGGCTTTTTTCCAAGGTTTGTCCACTACCTATTTTTTTTCCTTTTGAACCTCGAAAGTATATATATATATTTTTAATATTTCTTGCCTTCCCCCTCCTTCCTAGACTAGTGGTTCAGAATCACCTGGAAGACCCCACTTCCAGATTCAAAGGTCTCAGACCAGGCTTAAATCCCCAAGTGATGGGTGTTGCTGGTGTGAGGACCACCTTTGAGACCCACAGGTGTTAGTCCTAGACTATCAAAGCTTGTGCCCTTATTCCCTAGGAGTTTTCTATTTTAGTCTTGAACTTGAAGCCTAAAGAAAACTTACAGTTTGCTCAGATTTATTTTAAGAGAAGCTCTTTTGAAACATGACACTTGGTTTATTTTCTTGGTAAATAATTTTGTTCATGCTAATAGAAAGTTAAAACATAAGAAACACTGTTTATAGACGAGGTGGTGGTTGCTGTTGTTTTAGTCACTGACTCAAAACCAGCTGTTTGGAATCCCATGGACCTGGAGCCTGCCGGGCTCCTTCTGTCCATGGGATTTCCCAGGCAAGAATACTGGAGTGGGTTGCCATTTCCTTCTCCAGGGGATCTTCCTGACCCAGGAATTGAACCTGTGTCTCCTGCTTCTCCTGCATTGCAGGCAGATTCTTTACTGTTGAGCCACCAGGGAAGTGCCTTATATTATAGAAGATGTACACCTAACCAAACTCAGTGTCTCTCCCTGCAGACAGGATACTAGAGGATCCACCTATGAAACAGGTTATGCGCTCCAGCAGATTGTCCTTTCGGGTCCCTGATGGCTAACATTCTGAATGGAGAGCCTGGAGCTCCTCCTCTGTTTATGCAACCTTGAGAGGGGACCACAACTGCTGAGACCATTTAAATCAGACATGACTATACATGTTGCCAGGTTTTGCTCTCAGCGGTTTCACTTTCACACACTTGAGTGATATTTCCTTCCATGCAGAAGTAGGAAGGGGAATTGGAGCTCATATCTTTTTTTTTAGATGCATTTGTGCCGAAGACAACTTTATTCACTTGGTAGAGTTTTCCTGTAAGAAATCACCTGAGCAGTATGGAGCCAGAGCCAGGCCTGACTGTATAAAGTGTATTATTGACATTTTATTACTGTCTGTGTTATCAGTGTACTGTTTCTCTTCTATTTGTGCTGTACTTGATAATGGCGTAGTCCATCTGTGCCTCGACCTGTGTCTGAATTGTCTTTGAACTTTCTTAGATAAAAACCTTAGTATAGAAAACAAGTTACAGTGGAAAGACGTCTGCCTGACTTTATTATACCTGTAGTTGTTTTTACATCATAGACAAGTTGTACAAAATTATCTTAGGTGATGTGATACATAGTTACGTATTTTATGTGGTTTGTGGTTCTGAAGAGTCCCAGGGGTGAGAAGGCGACACACAACACTTGATTTTCCAAAAGTCTGAATATTCAACTGATATTTTCAGATAAAATACTTCCTAAAGGTGTTTGGGTGCCTAGCACGAGTGTTTCATAAAGGTGTGCACAGCTCTTAGCGCTCTCGCAGCTTGTGATGCAGGTATGCTGGGCAGAGATGTGTGAAAAACTGTGTACAGGTCGCTAGTGACACCGCCGCATGATGGTCATCTCCACGTGATGGTCTAGCTGGAGTCCGTGTGTGCCCCGTGTATACAGGCCATCTCTCTCCTGCTAACAACACCGCCACATGATGGTCTGGCTGCCGTGTGTGCCCTGTGTATACAAGCCATCTCTCTGTAAACACCTGAAGAGGGAAAGGAAGATGAAATGTGAAAACAAGTTGGCCTGTGCTCCTCCTGCTTCATCTCAAAACACTGAAGCACAGAGTTCGCGTCTTCTTTCTAGAACCTACCCTTTATTTTTATTCAGAGAGACTTCTTCATTGCCCTCATAAAAGGGCAATTACCGTGTTGCTTTCAGGTGAGATACCGCTTTGTTGTCAGACATCAAAGAGGCAGGGTCTAGGTCTGAGGGCATGTTTCCTTTTTAATTTGGCTTTTGAAGGTAAGAACATGCATTGGCCCTGTTACGCTCTGACAGGTGTTTCCATCCGAACCTCTCAGGGGGACATGTTTTTGAGGAGGGTCTTCTGCATTCCTCACTTCTGAGCAGCAAGTTCACAGGTCACATGATTTTCCCTAGTAGTACCTCCATGGGGCAGGATTTAAATATAAGTGAACAGGTAAACACTTCCAAATATAAATAATGGCAGGTAGCCCTTGGACTCGCCAACACTTATCACCATTACCATCTTTTAGCATGGTGGTAACGGAGAAGGCAATGGCAAGCCACTCCAGTACTATTGCCTAGAAAATCCAATGGATGGAGGAGCCTGGTAGGCTGCAGTCCGTGGGGTCGCTAGGGGTCGGACACGACTGAGTGACTTTACTTTCACTTTTCACTTTCACACATTGGAGAAGGAAATGGCAAACCACTCCAGTGTTCTTGCCTGGAGAATCCCAGGGACGGGGGAGCCTGGTGGGCTTCCGTCTATGGGGTCACACAGAGTCGGACACGACTGAAGTGACTTAGCCGCAGCAGCATGGTGGTAAAGATGTTGTCTTAATGTCGAGCATTGGACAAAAACCGTTCTGACTTTCTATGCCAACTTCTTTATCTGTGTCAGTGATCCTGGCTGGACAGGCTACGAGATCACATCTGATACTACATCCTAATTTTACCCTTGCCTTAGATGTTCCTTTTCAGGTAAAACATCCAACTGCCATTAATTGCAAGAGGAGTCTGCATGGCTCCCTGGACTCACAGCTGACTTTAACGTTCTCAAGATTAGAGGCTCCAGGGTTTTGACTGCAGCCCTTCTGGGGAGTGACTGGGCAAGCACTCCCTGTCTGCATGGTTTGCTTGGCCTCCTCGGAAGGCTTGCCTCTGCCCAGCTTTGCGCACACACTTGGAGTACTCTGCTGAGGACCGCTGGTACTGAATGCCTAGAATGTGTTCCACAGGAAAGATAATTACCCCATCATCTGAGCATGAAATTTTAACTGTGCGAGAGCTGCCCGACACAGTAGTTCAACCTTGGCCAGGATCATATATTAAAGGGCTTGCTTCTGGGCTCTTCCGTGTTGAGTGTAATTAGGCCTATATTGTGTATGAGGTTCAGCTGCCATGTCTACATCCCACCCTGGAATGGCTACCAAAGAAGCTGGTGAACTCTTTGTTGAGCCACACAGGGTATATTTGCCCGTTGGGTGCCCGACGCTGACATAGGCCTTGGGTGTTCACCCGTGGACCCAACAGGTGGTTGCAGTGCCCATGGAGCTCATGGTCTAATCAGGCTGTACCTGAATGTAGTCTGAAGGACCCACATTTTAGAAAGCAAACTGGGATGTATATATATTCATGTTAAACATGGATATTTAATATAATTTAGAAAGGAGAGCAGGAGAAGGAAATAGAAAAATGCTAGCTGTTCTCAAATATTTTATGTTTGTCATGCAGAGGGATTAGGTTAAGGCGGTGCTATTTTGAAGGCCGAGTTCACCTTTGTACATTTATTTAAGAAATATTCTGACTCCTAGTCATTCCGTCAGCAAGTCCCAGACTCTGTGGCAGCTGCAGGAGGAACAGTGCTGAGGAAGCTCCTGGCTTTGCTTGCCTGGAATTCCTGTGCTGGTGATGGGGACACGCTCAGTAACTCACTGCACTCATTTAATTGGGTCGTGGTCAGTGACACCAAGAAACACAGGCTACAGAGAGCACGTGCCGGGCCTGACCCGGTCTGGGTGTGAGTGGAGGGAAGTGAAGGCTTCTCTGAGGAAGCGCTTGTTCAGGCAGAGAATTTGAGGCTGAAGACTGAGCTCGGGAGCCGGCAGCGGTCGGGTCTCGGGCCCAGGGACTGCTCGTACCTGGTCCTGAAGTGGAGAGCACACAGGTCAGCTGGGAGAAGGTGAGGCTGGGGGCAGCGTTGCAGGGGCAGGGGGCGTCTGGGGGCCCAGGACGTGCTTCATGCTGGGCGCTGTTCTTCCTCCTGGGGCGCCTCGGGTAGTTACTCTGCCCCCACGCAGCCTTAGGAGGTGGGTGCCACGGCTCTTCTCTCCGTACAGATGGCAGGATTTAAGGTTAGACGTTAGAGACGTGCGGTCAGCCAGCCAGAGTTACACGGCTGCTCAGTGGCGGAGCCTGGGGTTTTCTACTCTGAGCTCTAATTCTAGAGCCTGTCCTGCCCGTGCATTTACTGCCCACTCATTTATAGCTCTAATAAAGACAGTTAGCAAAAGGTAGACTTTACAAGTTCAGCGCAATAAGAATTTTCCCGCAGCCAGCTGTTCAGAAATGTAGATGGGGAGAGGCCCGGGCACCCAGTGATTCCGAGTGTTCATTCCAGTGGAAACCAGATGAACACCTGTCAGGGATGGGGTGGAGCGGGGAGCCAGTGAACCCCAACCCCCCTCTGACGGCGTCCGGGATCTCACTGCAGCGTGAGATTGTGATTTACAGATACTTGTTTTTTCTCTCCAGTGACCATGAAAGACACCAGGTTGACAGCACAGGAAACTGAAGTACCAATTGTCCCCAGAACAGGTGAGATGTGAGCTCAGCGCAGCGGCTGTGGGGGAGCAGAGGGGAGGGGAGGGTCATTTATCTTGTCTGTGGTTGCACTGGTGCAAGGAGGTTTCTTTGCATTCAGGATGTAATGTTGATGGTTTTAGCTGTTTGCCAGTAACTGGACCTTCTGTGCGTGCGTAATTAGTCAAATTACCGGTAATTTATTAACGGCTTATTCAGTGCCAGGCATGGTGTTAAGTGCATCCTATGGTTATTTTCCTCTACACAGCCATACTTTTGGTGTGTCTTCATTTTGCAGATAAGGAATTGGGCTCCGAAATGTTACGTAATTTTCCTGAAGTTGTATAGCTGGTGCTTGCTGTACCCGCGACGCAAATCAGTTCTAACAGCAAAATTTGGTTTTAACCACTAAATAAAATTGAATCCTGAGTGTTTTGAGCAAGCCATTTAACTAGCACAGAGGTTCTCAACCCTGGCTGTGCCTTAAAAACCCACATGGGTCTGTGAGAACAAACCAGATGTCCTGTCTGGACCCTGCCCTTAACCTGCTCTGGAGTGAGGCCTGGGCTTCAGGATTTCATAGCCTGTCCAGGTTATTCTGGTGTACGAACTCGGCTGAGGACCCCTGAGCTAATGAGTTAGCATTTACACCTTAATATGGCTTTGTCTATTACTTGTCTTAATCAGCTTTCTGAGGATGAGATACATGCTATCGTGGTTTCTAAGAGCTGGAGGACTCTCAGAGTCCTAGAATATATCCTTCCTAAATACAGGGCTCTGGCATGTCTGTGGCTAGGAGTGTAGCCGGGGTGATAGAGGCAGGAGTGCGCAGTGCAGCGGCTTTCTGTCTGTAGGAGGGCGTAAGGAAGATGGGAGGCATTCCGTCTGCCGTCTTTGTACACGGAAGGCTGGTGGGGGTCATCTGATGCCTCCATGGTTGCCCTTTGCTGCATTGTCACTGTCTGCCTCATCTTACGTCATAAGAATTACCAAATAACGTGAGGATTTTGGCCTTAAAGCTTGCTGTCTGTTCACATACAGGGTCTTAATACAGATTGTAGACTCACAAGAAGGTGGAAGAAGCATTATTCCCTCACGAGTACGGAAGACTTTCTCGAGTTTGACTTTTCATTAAAAAAAATTTTTTTTTAATTTTTATTTATTTATTTATTTATTTTGGCTATACTGAGTCTTCATTGCTGGATGGCTTTCTCTGGTTGTGGCAAGCGGGGCCGTCTCATTGCGGCAGCTTCTCTTGTTGGGGAGCACAGACTCTAGAGTGCATGGGCTTCAGTGGTTGTGGCGCACGGGTTCAGTTGTCCTGCAGCATGTGGAATCTTCTGGACCGGGGTCAAACCTGGGTCCCCTGCACTGGCAGGTGGATTCTTAATCTTGGACTGGTGGTCCAAGGAAGTCCCATTTTTAAGCATTTTATGTGTACTTCACCCTGTCCATTGTTGGAAGGCCACTGAATATGTATTTGAACCCAGTGTCAGATGGTCCTGTTCATATCCTTGAGGCCCAAGCTGAATGTCACACATCAGAAATCTCAGGTTGTATTAAATATTTTTCAATATTGCACATGTTTTATGTTTCAGTAGTCATATTGTTAAAGTTTGAAATTTTAATGTAGGAAAGGTACTTGGTCAGCACCGTCAGCTGCTGGATTGCTCCTGTGTTAGCGCATGTGTGATACTAGAAAGATGTCCCTCTTCAGCTGCCACTTTTAGTCCCATCACTAACCTTTGTGGACAAGCAGAATGGAATTCAGGAAAGTTTCTGGTAAATTATATTTTAGAAGGAACCAGTACCTGGAATTCATAGCTTGGTCAAGCCTCAATGATCCTTCATCTTAAAGCCACCTTAGCAATTATTGACAGCCTATGTCAGTCATCTTGAAAAGCTTTTTGTTTAAATTTTTAGCCCCCAAAATGCAAGACAAAAACTACAAGAAATTGTCTTCTATAACGGTTTTGTAAGATCTGTTTTGAAATTTTTGATTAGTGAGTATAAAGTATGTTTGAGTATTTCATTTTTTTCTTAATATTGTTTTTTTCATATTCTTTGTGAATATTCATATTCTTTTTTCATATTCTTTGTGATGATTTATCATGGATATTGATGACTGTGGTTTGGGTTTTTTTTTTCATGTTTTAAAATTTAGGTAACAAGCTGGCATTTTATTTTTAATTCACCTTCACAAGACGTGTGGTGTTCCCAAATCTGACTTTTTCTTGAAAGACTACAAATTAGGATTGTAAATTAAATGAAGTTATTAAATGGTTATTTTTTATAATAAATGTAAAACAATTCTGTAAAAGTTAGAATTAAAATATACTTTAATTTCTGTTGTGTAGCCAGGTATTGTTAAAAGTTTTATAAACATTTGGCTCAAAGAATAATTACTGTTATTTGTAAAGCTATCTAGTGAACCTACCTTCTTGATACTCATTAATATATTTAACTGTTTGAAAGTCCTTAATTGTTTTCGAGCGTAAAAATCACATTAACTGAAGATTTTATTTTTAATAATGATGAATAAATATTGTATTGATGGAATTTCAGTTTATAAAACACAGAGCTTAGATATTTCATCTGGAATGTTTTCCCTTTGTTCCGATATTAACGGTAATCCTAAATGCATGCCTGTCCACGTTACAGACATTATGTGGATTACGTATGGTGGTAACATTAACATATCCTTGCTGGTCACACATACACAGTCAGGGATCCCAGATATGCTGCTAAAGTGAGTGATTGACCATTCAACTTTCAGTCCTACAGACCAAGGCCACAGCCAGATTTGGGCCAAAAATAGAAACTAAAATTGAACTTTGGTAAATCCCTGTTTTCCATGCTTTTGAGACCATGCTAAGTGTTCTGTTTGATCAAATCTGGTTACCAGTGTAGAGGTTCAGTCTGGTTTATTCAGAAGTAGTGACTTAGAACCCCCCTGTTGCTTTAGATTAAGTGGTCTGGGAGGCCTCTCCAAGATGGTGACATTTTGAGCAGAGACTTGAAACCAACAGCAGCATGAGGATCTGGGAGAAAAGCACTGCAAGGACGGAGGCAACAGCAAGTGCAGAGGCCTGAGCAGGGCGCTGTTTCCCTGAGCTTTAGAAACCTGAGACTAGAGCTAGATGGCAGGGTGCGGTGAAGCAGGCCGGGGGGAGTGGGACTTCACAGCCTCCCCGTCAGGTGCGCCTGACAGCCACAGGGGAGCTGACTCTTGTGAGCTCCGTGGGGAGCTGCTGGATGATTTTTACATGGGAGCAGTGGAGTCTGATTTCCCCGTTTCACAGTGCCTTGGTGGTGTTGTAGGGGAGAGGAGTGATGGAGACTGCTGGTCCCTCGTCATTAAGGGGATACGATGGAGGCTCGGACTGGGGTGAAACAGAAGGGGAAGTCGATGGGCTTGCCAGAGGATTAGATGTGAGCATTAGAGTCAAGGATGTCACCTAGACGTCGGCTGAAGACTGATGGTTGTGCCTATTACCGAGGTCCAGGAGACTGTCAGAGGGACAGGTTTTGGGGTGGGGAGTGGGTCATGAGTCATGAAAGTCATGACTCCCCAATAAACAGTGTCATTGATAGCACTGTACTGTGCTGTGTGACCACCAACGGTAATATCAAACTAAACAAAATGTTGCTTTGGTGTGTAGGGTACAGAAATGTATGAACTCGGGTACTGAACTTTCGGCTTCTCCCATCTCCTGTTTCCTGTGCTTGGTTACTTCCAAAATGGAAGCAAGACTTCCATGGTGAAAGCGGATGCCTGATGAGCCTGTGGCGCTAACCTCTCAGTGACTTTCCCTTGTCTCCTCTAGGCTGTGAAGTGTGTTTAACGTGTGTACAACTCACCCACTCCCACCACATCCAGCTGGAGCTGGCCCCTTCCCTCCCTTGTGTACTTACTGAACTGTGTCCATTGCCTGCTCATGTATGTCTAGCTCTTCATGGCACACACGAAGTCTTTCTTCCCTACTTAGCACCCTGCACTTAACCAAATATTTGAATAAGTTTACAAAGGAGAGAGATTCCGGTCATGGAACTAATTCCAAAGGCTTATGATTGAACTCCCGAGAGGGCTTTTTAGAATGTCAAAAATCCTTGAACTTGAGGCACTTAAATGAAAAATCCCACAAAAAGCCCATGATTTTTATTTTTCCTGGGAATAAGAAAAATATGATTGAAAGGTAGAATTTTAGAACTGAGGAAACAAGCAACAGAAGCTTGTTGCCAAAAAAATGTACAAGTGTATTTTAGACTAAAACATTATTTTTGCTTTCTGTAAAGCACTTGGAAAGAGTAGCCTCCAGAAACCAGACTTTATACCTAAATTACAGCCTGAAAAACAAGTGAGGTGGTCCGTGATGGTCAGCCCTGAGTACCGCCAAGTTGACTGGATGGGCGCCATCTTTGTTTAGTCACTGCTCCGGGCTGCCTGCATTTGGATGAGCAGCTCAGACATGACTGTCTTCTGAGCCCACAGAAGACAGACTCAGGAGTCTCAGTAGCCTGAGACAAGGTAAGTGTCTGCTTTACTGGCACAAAACCAAACTTAGGGGCAAAATACCTTTAAGAATCATTTGTGAGTTACCCGAACTAGAAATGAGTATGGGGATAAGCTGATAAGCTAGATAAATGTGCTGTTAAAGTCATTTTGAAAGTGGTGACCCAAAGATTTTCACCAGCATTCGTAATGATGATATGTGAGTACCACTCAGTGAGTGTTTATTTGTGCCAGGTACTGTGCTTAACTGTGTGATATAGGTTACCTCATTTAATCCTTTGAATGAACAATAAACCCTGACAGGTTGGTATTATCTTCACTTGTGAATTTAATATAATCCAACTTACAATAAGGTGAAATTTGTTTCTGTTTTCAGCTTTGAACTTTTACAGTAAACCTTACTGGTTATGGTCTCACATTTCTGAGTCCTTTGAAATGACTTCCTTTATGATTTACCTGTCGGATTTATACTTATGTAAATATAAATTTGTATTATATTTGTATCATATAGCATGCTTTCTATATTGAGATTTCCCATAAAAAATTCATCTATATGTTTTAATTGATCTTTCTGGCTAATGAATTTCTGATTCACCAAGAGAAAAATCAGTGAATATCACCAGGTTGTAATTAAACAAGAGCATAGATAATAAGAAGTTAATACTCACCAGTTTCAGGGGGTCATTCCTCTTTAAATTTGGCATTCTTTTTTTTTTTTTTTTAAAAAGAATTTTATTAAAAAAGCACAAATGCAAAGAAATGAACAGAGGAAAATTTATGCGTCGAACCTGGACTGGTCACTTATGATAATATACATGCTACAATTCCATTCTCTCCAATCATTCCACCTTCACCCTCTCCCACAGAGTCCCAAAGACTGTTCTAAATGCCTATGTCTCTTTTGCAGTCTCTTATACAGGGTTCAGGTTACCATTTTTCTAAATTCCATATATATGCGTTAATATACGGTATTGATGTTCTTCTTTCTGGCTTACTTCACTCTGTATAATTGGCTCCAATTTCATCCACCTCATTAAAACTGATTCAAATGCATTCTTTTTGATGGCTGAGAAATACTCCATTGTGTATATGTACCAAAGCTTTCTTATCCATTCATCTGCAGATGGACATCTAGGTTGCTTCCATGTCCTGGCTATTATAAACAGTGCTGCAATGAACATTGGAGTACATGTGTCTCTTTCAATTCTGGTTTCCTCGGTGTGTATGCCCAGGAGTGCGATCGCTGGATCATATGGCAGTTCTATTTCCAGTTTTCTGAGGAATCTCCACACTGTTCTCCATAGTGGCTGTACTAGTTTGCATTCCCACCAACAGTGTAAGAGGGTTCCCTTCTCTCCACACCCTCTCCAGCACTTATTGCATGTAGACTTTTGGATAGCAGCCATTCTGACTGGTGTGAAATGGTATCTCATTGTGGTTTTGATTTGCATTTCTCTGATGATGAGGGATGTTGAGCATTTTTTCATGTGTTTATTAGCCATCTTTATGTCTTCTTTGGAGAAATGTCTGTTTAGTTCTTTGGCCCATTTTTTGATTGGGTCACTTAGTTTTCTGGAATTAAGCTGCAGGAGCTGCTTGTATAATTTGGAGATTAATCCTTTATCAGTTGCTTCATTTGCTATTATTGTCTCCCATTCTGAAGGTTGTCTTCTCACCTTGCTTAGAGTTTCCTTTGCTGTGCAGAAGCTTTTGATTTTAATTAGGTCCCATTTGTTTATTTTTGCTTTTATTTCCAATATTCTGGGAGGTGGGTCTTGGAGGATCCTGCTGTGATTTATGTCGGAGAGTGTTTTGCCTACGTTCTCCTCTAGGAGTTTTATAGTTTCTGGTCTTACATTTAGATCTTTAATCCATTTTGAGTTTATTTTGGTGTATGGTGTTAGGAAGTGTTCTAGTTTCATTCTTTTACAAGTGGCTGACCAGTTTTCCCAGCACCACTTGTTAAAGAGACTGTCTTTTCTCCATTTTATATTCTTGCCTCCTTTGTCGAAGATAAGGTGTCCATAGGAGCGTGGGTTTATCTCTGGGCTTTCTATTTTGTTCCATTGATCTATATTTCTGTCTTTATGCCAGTACCATACTGTCTTGATGACTGTGGCTTTGTAATAGAGCCTGAAGTCCGGCAGGTTAATTCCCCCAGTTCCATTCTTCTTCCTCAAGATTGCTTTGGCTATTCGAGGTTTTTTGTATTTCCATACAAATTGTGAGATTATTTGTTCTAGTTCTGTGAAAAATATTGTTGGTAGCTTGATAGGGATTGCATTGAATGTATAAATTACTTTGGGTAGTATACTCATTTTTACAATATTTATTCTTCCAATCCACGAACACGGTATATTTCTCCATCTATTCATGTCCTCTTTGATTACTTTCACTAGTGTTTTATAGTTTTCTATGTACAAGTCTTTTGTTTCCTTAGGTAGATATATTCCTAAGTATTTAATTGTTTTCATTGCAACAGTGAATGGAATAGTTTCCTTAATTTCTCTTTCTATTTTCTCATTATTAGTGTATAGGAATGCAAGGGATTTCTGTGTGTTGATTTTATATCCTGCAACTTTGCTGTAATCATTGATTAGCTCTAGTAGTTTTCTGGTAGAGTCTTTAGGGTTTTCTGTGTAGAGGATCATGTCATCAGCGAACAGTGAAAGCTTTACTTCTTCTTTTCCAATTTGTATTCCTTTTATGTCTTTTTCTGCTCTGATTGCTGTGGCCAAAACTTCCAGAACTATGTTGAATAGTAGTGGTGAGAGTGGGCACCCTTGTCTTGTTCCTGACTTTAGGGGAAATGCTTTCAGTTTTTCACCATTGAGGATAATGTTTGCTGTGGGTTTGTCATATATAGCTTTTATTATGTTGAGGTATGTCCCTTCAATTCCCACTTTCTGGAGAGTTTTTATCAAAAATGGATGTTGAATTTTGTCGAAGGCTTTCTCTGCATCTATTGAGATAATCATATGATTTTTATTTTTCAGTTTGTTAATGTGGTGTATTACGTTGATTGATTTGCGTATATTGAAGAATCCTTGCATTCCTGGGATAAAGCCCACTTGGTCATGATGTATGATCTTCTTAATGTGTTGTTGGATTCTGATTGCTAGAATTTTGTTAAGGATTTTTGCATCTATGTTCATCAGTGATATTGGCCTATAGTTTTCTTTTTTTGTGGGGTCTTTACCAGGTTTTGGGATTAGGGTGATGGTGGCCTCATAGAATGAATTTGGAAGTTTCCCTTCCTCAGCTATTTTCTGGAAGAGTTTGAGTAGAATAGGTGTTAGCTCTTCTCTAAATTTTTGGTAGAATTCAGCTGTGAAGCCGTCTGGACCTGGGCTTTTGTTTACTGGGAGATTTTTGATTACAGTTTCAATTTCCGTGCTTGTGATGGGTTTGTTCAGATTTTCTATTTCTTCCTGGTTCAGTTTTGGAAAGTTGTACTTTTCTAGGAATTTGTCCATTTCTTCCAGGTTATTCATTTTATTGCCATATAATTGCTGATAGTATTCTCTAATAATCCTTTGTATTTCTGTGTTGTCAGTTGTGATCTCTCCATTTTCATTTCTAATTTTATTGATTTGGTTCTTCTCCCTTTGTTTCTTGATGGGTCTGGCTAGTGGTTTGTCAATTTTATTCACCTTCTCAAAGAACCAGCTTTTGGCTTTGTTGATTTTTGCTATGGTCTCTTTTGTTTCTTTTGCATTTATCTCTGCCCTAATTTTTATGATTTCTTTCCTTCTACTGACCCTGGGGTTCTTCATTTCTTCCTTTTCTAGTTGCTTTAGATGTAGAGTTAGGTTATTTAGTTGACTTTTTTCTTGTTTCTTGAGGTATGCCTGTATTGTTATGAACTTCCCCCTTAGCACTGCTTTTACAGTGTCCCAGAGGTTTTGGGTTGTTGTGTTTTCATTTTCATTCATTTCTATGCATATTTTGATGTCTCTTTTGATTTCTTCTATGATTAGTTCATTATTCAGCAGCGTGTTGTTCAGTCTCCATATGTTGGCACTTTTAACAGTTATTCTCCTGTAATTGAGATCTAATCTTACTGCATTGTGGTCAGAAAAGATGCTTGGAATGATTTCAGTTTTTTTGAATTTACCAAGGCTAGATTTATGTCCCAGGATGTGATCTATCCTGGAAAAGGTTCCGTGTGCGCTTGAGAAAAAGGTGAAATTCATTGTTTTGGGGTGAAATGTCCTATAGATATCTATTAGGTCTAACTCTTCTATTATATCATTTAAAGATTGTGTTTCCTTGTTAATTTTCTGTTTAGTTGATCTATCCATAGATGTAAGTGGGGTGTTAAAATCTCCCACTATTATTGTGTTATTGTTAATTTCCCCTTTCATACTTGTTAGTAATTGTCTTACATATTGCGGTGCTCCTATGTTAGGTGCATAAATATTTATAATTGTTATATCTTCTTCTTGGATTGATCCTTTGATCATTATGTAGTTTCCTTCTTTGTCTCGTTTCACAGCCTTTGTTTTAAAGTCTATTTTATCTGATATGAGTATTGCTACTCCTGCTTTCTTTTGGTCTCTATTTGCATGGACTATCTTTTTCCAGCCCTTCACTTTCAGTCTGTATGCGTCCCTCGTTTTGAGGTGGGTCTCTTGTAGACAACATATATGGGGGTTTTGTTTTTGTATCCATTCAGCCAGCCTTTGTCTTTTGGTTGGGGCGTTCAACCCATTTACATTTAAGGTAATTATTGAAAAGTAGGATCCCGTAGCCATTTTCTTTATTGCTTTGGGTTCAAGTTTATACACTCTTTCTGTGATTCCTGTCTATAGAAGATCCTTTAGCATTTGTTGGAGAGCTGGTTTGGTGATGCTGAATTCCCTCAGCTTTTGCTTGTCTGTAAAGCTTTTGATTTCTCCTTCATATTTGAATGAGATCCTTGCTGGGTATAGTAATCTGGGCTGTAGGTTATTTTCTTTCATCACTTTAAGTATATCTTGCCACTCCCTTCTGGCCTGAAGAGTCTCTGTTGAAAGATCAGCTGTTATCCTTATGGGAATCCCCTTGAGTGTTATTTGCTGCTTTTCCCTTGCTGCTTTTAATATTTGTTCTTTGTGTTTGATCTTTGTTAATTTGATTAATATGTGTCTTGGAGTATTTCGCCTTGGGTTTATCCTGTTGGGGACTCTCTGGATTTCTTGGACTTGGGTGATTATTTCTTTCCCTATTTTAGGGAAGTTTTCAACTATTATCTCCTCAAGTATTCTCTCATGGTCTTTCTTTTTGTCTTCTTCTTCTGGGACTCCTATGATTCGAATGTTGGAGCGTTTAACATTGTCCCAGAGGTCTCTAATTTTGTCCTCCTTTCTTTTAATTCGTTTTTCTTTTTTCCTCTCTGTTTCATTTATTTCTACAATTCTATCTTCTAGTTCGCTTATCCTGTCTTCTGCCTCTGTTATTCTACTGTTTGTTCCCTCCAGAGTGTTTCTGATCTCATCTATTGCATTATTCATTGTATATTGACTCTTTTTTATTTCCTCTAAGTCCTTATTAAATCTTTCTTCCATCTTCTCAATCCTTTTCTCCAGGTTATTTATCTGTAACTCCATTTTACTTTCAAGATTTTGAATCATTTTCACCATCAAAATTCGAAATTCTTTATCAGGTAGATTCCCTATATCTTCTTCTTTTGTTTGTGTTGGTGGGCAATTATCTTGTTCCTTTACTTGCTGGGTATTTCTCTGCCTCTTCATCTTGCTTATATTGCTTTGCTTGGGGTGTCCTTTCCCTCTTCTTGCAGTTTGTGGAGTTCTCTTTATTATGTAGTTTCTTCGCTGTGTGTGGGGTTGGACAGGTGACTTGTCCGGGTTCCCTGGTTAGGGAAGCATGTGTCAGTATTCTGGTGGGTGGAGCTGGATTTCTTCTCTTTCCTTTAGAAGACAATGGGCTACTTTTCTGGGAGCCTGATGTCCTCTGCCAGTATTCAGAAGTTGTTTTGTGGACTTTACTCCACGTTCAAATGTTCTTCTGATGAATTTGTGGGGAAGAAAGTGGTCTCGCCGTCTTGTTCCTTCCTCCCCAGAACACTGGATTCTTATATTCCACTTGGTCGTGGAGTATCTCTTCCCAGCTGCTCCAGCAAGGCGCAGCCGCTGCAGCTTACCTTGGACGAGGGGTATCTCCTCAAGGCCGCCCCTCCTGCTTTGAATGTGGATCAGCTCCTCCCGGCCCTCCGGTGCCCAAGCAGCCACCGCCTCCTGGACGTGGTACAGCTCCTCTCGGCCACCGCCCTAACTCTGGGCGCGGGGCAGCTCCTCTCAGCCACGATTCTGCACGTGGTCGGTTGCGCCGGGAGCCGGGCGTCTCTCGCGTCTGCGCCGCCGGGAGCCGGGCGTCTCTCGCGTCTAAATTTGGCATTCTAATAGGAGGAGCTTAACTCTTCATTAGCAGAGTTTTTCCTTAGTGTGGTGTTTCTCAAATGGGGCTTATTTACCCTTAAAAGAATTATTCTGGAGTGCTTATTAAAATGAAGATTCCTGAGTCCACAATTCAGTTCCAAAATGGGCCCAGAAAGTTAGATCTCAGGTGATTTTAACACATACTGAAGCCTGAGAACAGTTCCTTTTTTTAAGTATGTATTTTTATTTATGTATTAATATTTAGTTGACCATGCTGGGTCTTAGTTGCAGCATGCAGGATCTTTAGCTGTAGCTTGTGGTGTCTAGTTCCCTGACCAGTGATTAAACCTTTGCCCCCTGCTTTGGGAGCACAGAGTCTTAGTCACTGGACCACGAGTTCCAGAACTGTGACTTTAGCTTATTCAAAGATAAGCAAATACAAATTAAGAGTATGTTTTAATGTGGCTGCAAGTGCCATATACAGTTGTTGGTCTGAGAGCTGAGCCACCTACGTTCTGCTTTACTGTGGGACCTTGGCAGAATTATTTATCCTTTTTGAGTATCCATACTCTGATTTGTAAAATAAAGATAATATCTGCCTGCCTTACAGTCACTGTGATGATTAGAACCACGAGTTAGTTTAATGTCATGTTTATGGACTTAGGGCTTTGAGTGAAGTACATTTGGAGTCAAATTTCAGTTCTTCCGGTTTTGCCCCCTGCCATGGACGGAGGAGCCTGGTGGGCTGCAGTCCATGGGGTCGTGAAGAGCCGGACAAGACTGAGCGACTTCACTTTCACTTTTCACTTTCACACATTGGAGAAGGAAATGGCAACCCACTCCAGTGTTCTTGCCTGGAGAATCCCAGGGACGGTGGAGCCTGGTCGGCTGCCGTCTACAGGGTCGCACAGAGTCGGACATGACTGAAGCGATTTAGCAGCAGCAGCAGCTTTGTGACACTAAGCAAATAGCTTGATCTCTGTTCCTCTCCCTGTAAAACGGGGGATAAACAAACCAATCATACTGTAGTTACATATGGAGTATATTTGATGATGTTTGCGAAGGGTATGCAGTGCCTGTCTAAGAAATGGTAGCTGTTTTTACAAATACAGCTTTAAAAACCATAGTGGGGAGAAATGAATGGTTGCAAGTGTGTCTAGTGACATGTGGAGAGTGAGCTGCTTTTTTATATATAAAGTGTTTGCTCCACTGCCATGAAGGACTGAGTATTTGATGGTGCAGGGTTTGCCCTGATGCCCCTGTTCATTCACACCCACTTGGCTGTAACCAGCTGCATTGGAGTATGGGGTTGGTGTCTGGAATGAGGGGCATAAACTGAAAACAGAGGAACCATCCCTGGTTGAAATCAGGTTTCTAACTCCTACACTTGTAACCTAACTGGCCATACTGTCTTCTAGACACTGATGGGATTATCAAGAAGGTAGCGTTCTTTCAGTTCTTCTGAAAATGGTTCATCTTCTCTTTGGATCAGTGATTTGATGCCTAAACCCAAGGTAGAATCAGCAATAGTTAATAAAACTTCGATTTAGTCCTGTTACTAAGTTGCTAGGATGATTCCAACTGGTGTCTTTTTTTTTTTTAATAATTAGGTTTCTGTCTGTTGCATTGCCTAGAACTCCTCTTTATGAATTTGTCAAGAACACCATCATTTACACACTTTAGCTTCTTTTATCAACAGTGTTCCGGACAAACGCTGCTTTGAATATATGCTCAGATTGTCTGGCAAGTAGGTTTTTGTGGGGAAAAATGGGGCCATTTTATCACAGCTTTCCTCTTCTATTTTTCAGTCTGGTAGTGGCACCAATGAAGAACCTTCGAAGTCTTTAATGCACATCCTGAACCAGCAGAGCACATTTGTGTCAGATAATGGCCCAGCAAGCCAGTATTGGGGAGCTCCTCTCCATGCTGGACTCCCCCCTGCTGAGTGTGCGTGACGACGTAACAGCTGTCTTTAAAGAGAATCTCAATTCTGGTAAGCCAGATCCTACCCTGGTTAGCTACGTCATCTTCTAAAGAGGGTCTTTAAAGCCACCAAGAAAAAGCGTACGTAGATGGATTCATTCTATATGTGTGTTCAGCTTTTGGTTATGGAACTATTCACAGGCTGTGCACTATACACGTGCTAAGGCGCTTAGTTGTATCCAGCTCTTTGCAACCCCATGGACTGTAGTCTGCCAGAACTCCTCTGTCCATGGACTTTCCCAGGCAGGAATACTGGAGTGGGTTGCCATTTGCTACTTCAGGGGATCTTCCTGACCCAGGGGTCGAACTCGCGTCTTCTGCATTGGAAGGCAGATTTTTACCACAGAGCCACCTGGGAATCCCTTCACATAAACTCACAAACATAGAAGTAAGAATCACATAAGGAACCCCACGTGCCCAGCCTTTACTGTTTCGGTGAACCTCCCTGACTTCCCACCGCATAGGTATTTTAAAACAAACCCCAGATACATCATTTCATCTGTAAATCATATGTCATTTTTAACATGAAACATGCTTTCGTGCATGCCCAGTTGTGTCTGACTCTGCAGCCCACCAGGCTCTTCTGTCCATGGAATTTTTCTAGACAGGAATACTGGAGTGGGTTGTCATTTCCTCCTCCAGGGTATCTTCCTGACCCAGGGATTGAACCTGCGTCTCCTGTGTCTCCTGCGTTGGCAGGCAGATTCTTTACCACTGAGCCACCTAGAACCTCTTTTTAATCATAGAAATATAAGTTTAAACAGTATCCTTTTTTTGCTTACCAGATTGGCAGAAATCAAATATTGGTCATATAAATGGGCATTGTTAGCAGGAGAATGAATACATGGGAATTTACCCCTTTTGGAATATCTGTCATTAATTAAAAGCACATACCATTTGGTCCACCTATAAGAATCCATGTTTCATTCACTTGAATGAAATGTAACAAAACCTTGGAAAAACCGAAGTATCCTTCAGTAGGTGGATGACTGCATTAACAGTAGAGCCATGAGGAGAGCTCAGAGCTTGGTACAGAGAAGGAAGCAGGTCATCGGTGCTATTGTGGAAGGTGTTGTGATAGCAGGAAGAAGGGAGAAACCTTCCACAACACCTTGCTGAGTGGAAAAGACATACATATACACAGACTGTGGATGTATGGATGTGGGGGCTGTGTGTGGGTGATTCTACCAGGATGAAAAGTTTTGAAAGGACATGAACCAAACGAGGCCAGTGGCGAGGAAAACTGTCACTTGTGTTTTATTCACTTTCATATAATCTGAGTTATTAACAATAGGCATGAATTATTTTTGTCACTAGAACAGTTTAAAAAAGGAGACAGTGTTTCGTGTGCTCTTAAGGCTACTTTTCACAGTTTGTTGTGGTCCACAAAGTCAAAGGCTTTAATGTAGTCAGTGAAGCAGAAGTAGATGTTTTTCTGGAATTCTGTTGCTTTTTTTTTTATGATCCAGTGGATATTGGCAATTTGATCTCTGGTACCTCTGCCTTTTCTAAATCCAGCTTGAACATCTGGGAGTTGTCTGTTCACGTACTACTGAAGCCTGGCTTGGAGAACTTTGAGCATTACTAACGTGTGCTGCTGCTGCTAAGTTGCTTCAGTCGAGGCTGACTCTGTGCGACCCCATAGACGGCAGCCCACCAGGCTCCCCTGGCTGTGGCATTCTCCAGGCAAGAACACTGGAGTGGGTTGCCACTTCCTTCTCCAATGCGTGAAAGTGAAGTCGCTCACTCATGTCTGACTCCTAGCGACCCCATGGACTGCAGCCTACCAAGCTCCTCCGTCCTTGGGGTTCTCCAGGCAAGAGTACTGGAGCAACGTGCCATTGCCTTCTCTGTACTAACATGTGAGATGCATGCAATTGTGTGGTAGTTCGAACATTCTTTGGCATTGCCTTTCTTTGCGATTGGAATGAAAACTGACCTTTTCCAGTCCTGTGGCCACTTCTGAGTTTTCCAAATTTGCTGGCATGTTGAGTGCAGCACTTTCACAGCATCATTTTTTAGGATTTGAAATAGCTCAGCTGGAGTTCCATCACCTCCACTAGCTTTGTTTGTAGTGATGCTTCCTAAGGCGCACTTGACTTCGCACCTCAAGGATGTCTGGTTCTAAGTGAGTGATGACATCATCTTGGTTATGGGGTCATTAAGATCTTTTCTGTATAGTTCTTCTGTGTATTCTTGCCACCTCTTCTTAATATCTTCTGCTTCTGTTAGTTCCATACTGTTTCTGTCCTTTATTGTGTCCGTCTTTGCATGAAATGTTCCCGTGGTATCTCTAATTTTCTTGAAAAGATCTCTAGTCTTTCTGATTCTATTGTTTTCCTCTATTTCTTTGCATTAATTACTGAGGAAGGCTTTCTTATCCCTCCTTGCTATTCTTTGGAACTCAGCATTCAAATGGGTATATCTATCCTTTTCTCCTTTGCCTTTCGCTTCCCTTCTTTTCATAGCTATTTGTAAGGCCTCCTCAGACAACCATTTTGCCTTTTTCCATTTCTTCTTCTTAGAGTTGGTTTTGATCACTGCCTCCTATACAGTGTTACAAATCTGTGTTCATAGTTCTTCAGGCACTGTATCAGATCTAATCCCTTTAATCTGTTTGTCATTTCCACTGTATAATCATAAGGGATTTGATTTAGGTCATACCTGAATGGTCTAGTGGTTTTCCTACTTTCTTCCATTTAAGTCTGAATTTGGCAATAAGTTCATGATCTGAGCCACAGTCAGCTCCCAGTCTTATTTTTGCGCACTGTATAGAGCATCTTCATCTTTGGCTGCAAAGAATATAATCAGTCTGATTTCGGTGTTGGCCATCTGGTGACGTCCATGTGTAGAGTCTTCTCTTGTGTTGTTGAAAGAGGGTGTTTGCTGTGACCAGTGCGTTCTCTTGTCAAAACTCTGTTTTCCTTTGCCCTGCTTCATTTTGTACTCCAATGCCAAACGTGCCTGTTACTCCAGGTATCTCTTGACTTCCTGCTTTTGCGTTCCAGTCCCCTGTCATGAAAAAGACATTTTTTTGGGTGTTAGTTCTAGAAGGTCTTATAGGTCTTCATAGAACCGTTCAACTTCAGCTTCTTTGGCATTAGTGGTTGGGACGTAGACTTGAATTACTGTGATGTTGAGTGGTTTGCCTTGGAAACAAACAGAGATCATTCTGTCATTTTTGAAACCGCATCCAGACACTGCATTGTGGACTCTCTCATTGACCATGATGGCTACTCCATTTCTTCTAAGGGATTCTTGCCCACAGTAGTAGATATAATGGTCATTTGAATTAAATTCACACATTCTGGTCCATTTTAGTTCACTGATTCCCATCACTTCATGGCAAATAGGTGGGGAAACATTGGAAACAATGACAGACTTTATTTTCTTGGGATCCAAAATCACTGCAGTTGGTGACTGCAGCCATGAAATTAAAAGACGCTTGCTCCTTGGAAGAAAAGCTATGACCAACCTACACAGCATATTGAAAAGCAGAGACATTACTTTACCAGCAAAGGTCCATATAGTCAAAGCTATGATTTTTCCAGTAGTCATGTATGGATGTGAGAGTTGGACCATAAAGAAAGCTGAGCACCGAAGAATTGATGCTTTTGAACTGTGGTGCTGGAAGAGACTCTTGAGAGTCCCTTGGACTTCAAGGTGATTAAACCAGTCAGTCCTAAAGAAAATCAATCCTGAATATTCATTAGAAGGACTGATGTTGAAGCTGAAGCTCGGTACTTTGGCCACTTAATGTGAAGAATTGGAAAAGACCTTGATGCTGGGAAAGATTGAAGGCAGGAGGAGAAGGGGGTGACAGAAGATGAGATGGTTGGATGGCATCACCGACTGGACATAAGTCTGAGCAAGCTCGGGGTGTTGGTGATGGACAGGGAAGCCTGGCCTGCTGCAGTCCATGGGGTCGCAATGAGTCAGACATGACTGCGTGACTGAACTGAACTATGGCTACTTAGGCATATAAACTTGATATTATCCTGTTGTTAAACCTAAACTCATTTTAGAAAGCAGAAATACAACGCTTGATGTAGGTTTGGGTAGTGTACAAGGAAACATTCTCTGGATTTTGTTACTGGCAACTATTAACATTTGAGGTAAGTTTAGAATGTTAGAGGAAATAACTGTTATAAACAGTCCTTTTCTTCCTTTAGACCGTGGTCCAATGCTTGTGAACACCTTGGTGGATTATTACCTGGAAACCAGCTCTCAGCCTGTATTGCACATCCTGACGACCTTGCAAGAGCCCCATGATAAGGTACCTGCTGAATGGTGGAGATCTGATGCACTTTCTCCGAGGCCGTGACTGTGTCTGTGCAGCCCCAGTGCCCGGTCTCTTTATAGCTCGCGCCTTCCAGTGCCGTGTGCCACTGAGGACACTGCTCCCAGGGTGTAACTACACATGCGAATCACCGTCAGGACTTTTGTTTCCTGAAAAGGGTTCAAAATACAACGTATTTCAGAGGCCTTCAAAGATCTTGCTCTCAGAAGAAATCCTGTGATCCTAAGCTATAATTGTATAGTGACGATCATCCATAAGGTACCCATCTTTAAACACGTGCTCTGAGTAGGATTTGTAGACTTTAATCCATATGGCAAAAGCTGTAAGTGTGGGTACCTCATGGGGCTAATTGCCTATAGCTCTTTCCAAGCACCAGGCACTTGGAAGGCTCCTTTATGTTTTGTTTTTGCTTTTATTTTTGTTGATGGTAAATAGCTAACAAAATCACACATTTTTATTTATCTTGAGTTTGTGTGTACTGGTGATTTACTTAACTGGGATTTGAAGGCCTTGCCATTGTCTGCCTTTTACAGGACATTTTGGGTGGTTTTTTTTCGTTTGTTTTGTTTTCCACTCTGGGCTGAATTTTAACTTCTACTGCCATCTGAGTTATATCTGGGGCCAAACCATGGAGGCAAGGCCCTGGTAGCAGTAAGTAGCTGCTTCCAGCAGGATTCCCTAAAGCTTCAGCAGCCTCCACTTAATAGAGGCTTATTAGAACACTGGTTATTCTAAGAAGTGGCCTATTTGTATTTCAGAAAGAGGGCATACTTCCCGCTTACAGGTCTCCTTTCCGCTTACAGACCTGTATTGTGGGAATTCTTTTTCAGGAGTTGCAAACTGGCTGCCCTCTCTTAGGACTCATGCAACAGAACAGTGTGTTTGTTTTCATGGCTTTAAGGAAACCTTGAGTTTGATCTCTTTACCTGCATGACCGTTTTTTACATCCAAGTGATGACTCGAGAGACTGGAGTTCGTCACTGCTGCCTCTCCTCATGTGTACTTCATGCATTCACATGAGTGTTTCCCTGGGGTCCCTTGACTTTCCCCAGCTTTATTGAGATCATTTCTCTTGTTCTTGTGCATGTTCAGCACCTCTTGGACAAAATGAATGAATACGTGGGCAAGGCCACCTCTCGGTTATCAGCCCTCTTGCTACTGGGCCACGTCGTGAGGCTGCAGCCATCGTGGAAGCATAAGCTCTCTCAAGCACCTCTTTTGCCTTCTCTACTAAAATGTCTCAAGGTACGATGTTTGTAAGGATTTGCACGAAACAGCTTCATCATATAATTTCTGAAATTCTGAGTACCTTAAAATAAGCCAGCTAGATTTTAACTTTGAGAGTTTTAAAACTTCTAGGCATTTGGTGGTTCTTGTAATGTAACACAGTTCAAACTTGGTACTTAGTAAACTCTGAGTGCATCACTGTGTCTAGTGCAATTATGTGTGGTCCAAGCAAATATGGTCACTTTTTGGTCAGATTGGTTCAACAATATTCTATCCCAACCCTCTTTAATTTCATCATTGTTGAGCCTTTCCTCAGTTAGAAGTGTACTGGTTTGTCTTGGGGGAATTCCTATTTCTTTTAGCTAGTAGCAAAATGGCTAAGACTTTTAACTATTGAGGAGCAGGTTCTGGTTGCAGCTGTAACTGAGGTTTTTTGGTAGAAGCCTTACCAGGCTGCATTCTGCTTTTTTTGCACTCAGCTTAGTGCGCTTTTCTACAGTCAAAACCTAAGTAGAACCTTATGGTTTTAGTTTTGACCATGGCTTACTGAAATACTTAGGGTATTTGTTTAATCTGTTTTAGTTCCTGAACTTGTTTCCTAACTGTAAAATAGGGAAATGTGGGTAATGTGAGCTGCCCGTACCTCCCAGAGACATGAGGATGTCCAGTAGTGTTTGTTCCAGGATGGCCACACCTTTGAAGGCATCTGACACAGCACCGTGCAAGTTGATTTTTGTCTGTGCCAGCAAAGGGCAGCTGTTTATCCTCCCTAGAGGTGGGTCTCAGGGAGTCATGGTGGTAGGGCGTCATAATGATGTGCATTTAATGTTAAGGAAAAGCAGGAGCCACTTCGACAGCTTAATTTTTTTGATGAATGGATTGATGAGAATATAATCTGATTTTGAGGCACACTGTTTAGTTCAGATTGAAGGATACTTAACTTTTTCCAAAAGAGTAAGTCTTGAAAATTACTTACAAACTGTTAACCCAAACTTTCAGTTAGGATGTTTTGTTAGTGTTTTTGGTTTTTTTTAGTCAGAACTCATTACAGATTCTTGATTCTCCTATCAGTATTTTATGTTTTTCCTATTAGATATCTACCATAACAGATGGCTTGGTGCTTGATGTAAAAACTAAATCTATTTAAAACTTTATTTCCAGGTACTTGCCTGGTGGTCCAGTGGCTGGGACTCCATGCTCCCAATGCGGGGGGCCCGGGTCCAGACCCTGGTTGGGGGACTAGATCCCACCCACATGCCACAGCTAAGAGTTCTCTTGGCACAGCTGAAAATCCTACATGCTGCAGCTAAAGGCCTCACATGCTGCAATTGAGTCCCGGCACTACCAAATAAATAAATTCATATTTATTTTTAAAAAATATCAAACTTTATTTCCAGACTCATAGGTTCCTTTTGTATGAGGAATAATGAATGTTCTAACCTGCATGGTAGTCTTTTGTTTAATGTCTTGTTTCTTCAGTCTGAATTCCAGTTACTTGGCAGACATTCATAATTTAATTATGGATCAGGTGAGCCGCTACAGCTAGTCTGAGTTGATTTATTATTCATTGGTTATTAAGTTCATTTAGTCTAAATTTAATATGACTTGATGTTTAAATTGAAGACGTGGTCAGAGGTCCCTGTGTCTTTTTTATTTGCTGGTCTCTAAATACTGCTGTGAAGGTGAGCCATTAAGAAGATTTGTTAGTGCTGTACTAATTTCTTATTAAGTTATACTTCTGTTATGATCCTTTAGAAGTAGAGAATGACTTGTCCATGTATATGGGTCTTTTTAACTGACTTTTAAAGAGTAAGTACTTCATAATTTGGCTGAATGAACAAGAATAGCAACATTTCTTTGTTTTGTTCAAAAGCAACTCCTGCTTCCCACCAGGGGCTATTTATAGCGCACCCACAGTGCCTGGGTTTGGGATTTTCTGAGCCGTGTTTAAACCCCAACAGTGTGGTCCCCACAGACTCAGCTTGGTCGAGCTGGTCCTCCGTGGCTTGTGGTTGAGTCTGTTGCAGCATCGTGCCCCCAGCATCCTAAGGGGTAAGCTGAGTCTGTGCTGGTGTTCTAACTTGAGAACCTCTAAGTGTGCTGATCTGATGCTGCATACCTGACAGGTGTCTCTTCTCGCTTGACCTTCCCTCCTGCAGATGGACACCGACGTCATTGTCCTCACAACAGGAGTCTTAGTGTTGATAACCATGCTCCCAATGATTCCACAGTCGGGGAAACAGCACCTTCACGATTTCTTTGATATTTTTGGCCGTCTTTCGTCATGGTGCCTGAAGAAACCAGGTAAAGATCTCCTATACCTGTCATGCCACACCAGGTGAGTGCTTTTGTGAATGATGAACAGGTCATGTGCTGGAAGAGAAGGACATGTAGGACCCTGTAGCTGAAATGGTTGGTTGTCACCAGCCAGGTGAGGGAATATCTCAGGTATTTTTCACCAAGGGCACAAATAAGCAAGGCAGGGACTTCCCTGGCGGTCCAATGGCTAAGACTGCAGGCTTCCAGTGTCAGGGGCGTGAGTTCAGTCCCTGGTCATGGAACTTAGATCTCACATGCCAAGAAGTTAAAAAAAAAAAAGCATGACTGTTGAGATCCTGTCCTTATTTTGTTGGCTTAAGAGCATCAGTTGTCAGAGAAACTGAGTGGTGGGTACAGCTTCCTGATTTTCAATAAACTCAAAAACAGCCTAAACCTGTGTTGCAGCAGCGTGGGATTGCGTTTGTGGGGCATGTTTGTCCTCCCCTTAGTATGTATGACAGAGCACAAGCTTCTGGTTCAGAGGATTTCGTCCGTCATCATTGTGGAAGGAGGGGAGAGAACGCGGCTAGTCCCAATTAATCTTCTAGTTTTTAGTACAAGGGGATTTTGTTTCTACGTCAACAGGTAGTTCAGCTCTATCAAAATGATTCAGAAGCTGTAAACATGTAAACTTTGAGATCTTTTGGTCCTCCCAGCATGAGATGTTCATATCAAAAGAATGAAATGTGTAAGCCCTGTGAAATGGAACACTGTGGCTTCTTGTACCGCATTAAGTAACAAGCCCGAGGCCTGTATGATGCCGACTTGTTTAGTAGGCTCTTCTTGGGGAGAAAGGAGTGGCCTGTCCTTTGTTCTAGAGGAGCTTTATGTATACCGTTGGGATTTTCCCTAGGGTTTCTGGATAAGGCTAGATGAATTAAATTTTCTATTTCTCCCACTCTTAGCTCTTTAAGCTAATTTCAGATAGCAGCTTTTCACTCTCTAGTTGCAAATCTGCATAGCTAAGACTACAGACTGATTTTAAAAGGTTCTCACACATTTATTCCACAAATACATGAATACGTGTTATGCAGCAAGCCCAGTGAAGGCACTCAGGGCGCAGAGGGGAGTGAGTTGGTGCTGTTTTTGAGGTGTGCACTGAATCGGGCTATGGAGACATATGATGACAGCTTGCAGGGGGTCTTCCTGTAAAGGTGCTTCAGTGTTACAGTTCTGGGGTCCTTGTCAGGGGTTGCCTAGAGAGGAGAGCAGGGATTAGATCAGTGCAGGCCTCCGTGAGTCACTCCATGTAGGTGGGAGTTTATCCAGAGGCCACAGTGGATCTCAGACAGTGGTGTCCGGTGGTTCAAATTTGGGTTCAGAACACTGCTCTCCTTTACTTACTGTCTTTGGAGCGAGGTGGGAGCACACACACGCAGAGAGTCTCCTTGGCAGCCTGCGCTCGTGGCTGTTCCGCACACACGTGTCCCGTGTCCACCTGGGAGCCCCCTCAGTGGGTTTCTTTTTTAGGCCACGTGACAGACGTCTATGTCGTCCACCTCCACGCCAGCGTCTACGCGCTCTTCCATCGCCTGTACGGGATGTACCCTTGCAACTTTGTCTCCTTTCTACGTTCTCACTACAGTATGAAGGAAAACCTGGAGACCTTTGAAGAGGTGGTCAAGGTACATGACACCCATTTGCTTGCCATTCAGTGTCCTGTGGGGTTGGGCTGCACCTGTAGGTTTCGTATTAAATGTCAGGGAAATTTTGAAAAGAAATTCAACCTTCTGCCCATCTTGCCCACTGCCCTCAGCCCTGGTAACTATGAATCTATTATTTGCCTTTATAGGACTTGCCTGTCCTGAATATTTCATGCTTATGGAATCAGATAATATGTGGTTTTTTGTTCATGGCTTCTTTCACTTAATGCAACGTTTTAAGACCCATCCATGCTGTGGCCTGTGTCAGTGCTTCTTTCCCTTGTATTGTCAAATAACATTTTATTGTGTAGAAATACAACAGAAATTAAACCTTTTATAACTTGGCAACCCAAACTCTTTTAGCCAATGATGGAGCATGTGCGAATTCACCCGGAATTAGTGACTGGATCCAAGGACCATGAACTGGACCCTCGAAGGTATAGAAACTGAACTAGTGACAGAATTTCAGAGACTCACTTGAGAAATTGAACACGCGGTCTCAGAGATGTCCCATTTGAGGTGTTATTGGAGAAGACAGGTTTTTCTGTTTATTTCATTTTAAAGGACTTGCACAGTGAAGCATTTTGCGTGCATGAGTCTAAGACGTACTCCTCACTGACAGAGGAAGAGGTTGCAATGCAGGTGCCTGTCCCACAGAACCTCAGAGGGCTGGGAGCTCGGTGGTCTGTGGTCGTGCAAGGCGGGTGGTGATGGGTGTGGTTGAAAAGAAGCACATTTGTTTTCAAGTGTGGGAAGTCTGGGAGTGGTGGGATTCCCCTGGTCACTTTCTCCATCCTGCTTAGCCAGGTGACTACTGTCCTCCATGGGGCCTGGTGGAGTGCCCAGTTTTATCTCTGGAGAAGTAGAACCTGCCAGCCTCCTTAGTTGAGAACGCCAGGCATGGTGGAAGGTGGGGCTGAGTCATGACCAGAAAAAAGGGAGTGACGTGAAAGCCTACACACCGATCTGCGAGAGGCTTAGCCTTCCCTTGCTTCCCTCTGGCTGCTCCCCAGGCAGGGAGTTGATGCCTTTTGGAGGAGAAGTGGTCCTCGGATATTGACGTTTGAGGATCTCCCCCTGAAAAAGATGACTCACTGCGTGATCACCTCAGCAAATCTCAGATCTCCACAAGCCCTCCCTCCCCTCCACAGACCTTTTATCTGAGCAGCTTGCTGTGGGATACATGTAGAGGAGCTTGGAGAGCGTGTCAGGAAAGCTTACAGTAACGTGTGGATGCTTGTGTAGACACCACCTTAAAAATGGGACGGCACCCTCTCCAGTTGCAGTCATCTTTGTCCCTGTTCCTGTCTCACCTCAGAGACAACTGCCGTTCTCGCTTTCATTTTAATCATTCTCTTACTTAAAAATGTATTTATTTTTATTTATTTTATTTTTTGGTTGCGTTGCATCTTTGTTGCTCTGCATAGGCTTTCTCTAGTTGCAGCGAGCAGGGGCTACTCTTCGTTGCGGTGTGTGGGCTTCTCATCATTGTGGCTTCTCTTGTTGCAGAACACGGGCTCTAGAGCCTAAGGCATCAGTAGTTTCGGCGCGTAGGCTTAAGTTGCTCCGTGGCATATGGAATCTTCCCAGATCAGGGGTTGAACCCATGTCCCCTGTGGTTGGCAGGCGAATTCTTAACCACTGTGCCACCAGGGAAGTCCTCTCTTTGATGGTTTGACCATATGTGTTGTTTCATTTTGAAAGGAAGCAAAGTTTGGCCTTGGAAAAGGCAGTCTTGTCACCATGAGATGAAGGTTCCCAGGAGGTAAGAGGAAGAACCAAGAGGGAAGAACACACGGCTTACCCTAGTCAGGGCATCTGGTGAGACCCATGACGAGGGCCAGGTACTTGTGCTGCCGAAATAGGGCAGAGGGAGGAGACTGCTCTGTGTGCACTTGTGGCAGCTTCCAAGTATAGGTCAGAGAAGAATCCTCCTGTGGGATGAGATGAGTGTCCTTAGCTAATCCAGCAAGAGTAGGCACTTCATTAGTGTGTTCATTAATCAAGACAAGCTAAGTACCAACAAGTTATCCAGGCCAGGGTCATCTGGGCCACCTAGATGCCCTGTCCGTGTGTTGGAAAGGCAGTTCGGTGGCAGCAGAAACTTCAGTGAGGGCCTGCGCACACCGGCCTCTGCGCATGCGTCCTGACCTCAGCAGCCGTCTTCTGTGCCTCACGCATGGCCACCATCTGACGCTCGTGGCTTCTCTGTGCCTCTCACCTGTGCGCGTCCCCCATCTCCTCTGTCTCATGCCTTTCTGGGTTCACTCCTGTTTTCATGGAATTTTAGAGAAAGGATGCTGTTTTCTCTGTGGGTATAGATTTCTGGGTCAGGAGTCATTCTCATTCAGCAGTTTGAAGGTGTTATATCATTGCCTCTTTGCCGCCAATGCTGCTGTTGAAATCCAGAGACATTCTTATTTCTGATCATCTGCGTTTACTGTCTTCTCGTTGCTCTCAGAATACCCTGAAACTTCATAGTGATGTCCCTTGACATGAATCTGTTCTTACTTTTCAGTCTGGAAGCTCTTATCTTTAAATGCTAGGAAATTTTCTGCAGTTATATTGTTCTTGATTTCTTTTCCTCTGCTATCTCTTTCTTTCTAGAACTCTTCATGCTCTGATTGAGACTTCCTGGAGTGGTTCTCTGCTTTTCTTTGCTCTCCTGTTTTTTCTCTCTGCTCTCTCGTCCTGCTTCCTAAAGATTTCATTGTCTTTAGCTCTTAATCCTTCTGTATTCATTCCTGCCATGTGTCCAGTACCTCAGAGCTCTTTTTAGTTCTCTGGGTGCTCCCACTGTTTAAAATTGTAGCCTGTTTCGTTTCATGGATGCAGTCTCACGTCTTTGATAAGATTGATGGGAGGTTTTTTTGTGTGTTTTAGTTTTTTTTCCCTACATAGTCTGTTTTCTCTAAACTAATTTTGAGGCTCTGTGCAAAGATCTGGTGATGTACTTGTATTTGGATGAGGGGACTAAAAACCTCTGTTCACAGGGATGGGGCTTATTGACTTTGTGTTTCCTTGTGGGTTGTTCTGAGCATCTGTAGGAGATACTGATGTCAATATTGGTTTCCTTTTGAGTTGGTCAGACTTTTTGAGAAACGGTTCTTCTGATCTCTAATCTATAAGAGTTGGGCTACTCCTGGAGAGTAGAGACTGCTTGGTGGGAGAGATGAGTGGGCTTGGCCTTCAGAATGTACATGCTCACTTAACTCCTCTCTTTGGAGTGCCTCAGTCCCTTGGCTCTGTTGAACCTCTTCAGAGATGAGTCCAGATTTCGGAGAGCCAAGTGGGATCTCAGGGCTCAAGCAGCATTTACCCCATCTTCCTGATTTTAGCTGCCCTCATTGACTTGTCACTCATCTCCAGTTTCAGAAATACTTTGTATAAACAAGTTCTTTTGCTTTTCAAGGATTCTCCAGTATAAGTCAGGTTGACTTTTAGCTTTGAAACATTGGCAGCTTAGGATTTTGCTTTCTGGGATTTGGTCACTACTTGCCCTTTGACTTTCTGGTTTCAAAAACATGTGGTACTGTTCTCTGTTTTCTCATTCTTCTCTTTCTTGTAGGTTTATATTTAAGAAGAAACAAACGTTGGTGGGGTTTGGGGATATTGTGCACTTGGATGCACACGTCCAGTCTATTGTGTTAATTAGGAAGTCTCCTGGTTCAGCTTATAGAGCCTCACTCACTTTGGATAGGCGGGTCATCTGGCCTGTGAAGAAAGGTTCTAGCACCAGAGACAAGAGACCAATGTAAAGAGTAGGTAGAGGAGCTAGAAAGAAACAATGATAATGCAGAGAGCAAAAGAAAACATCTACAATAGCTGTGGAGATGAGACATCAGTGCATATATAAAGTTCGGGATGCTGCACAAGAGACTAAAGAAAGCAGTGTTGAAAATTTAAAACTATAGCTAAAATAAACGTTTTGATAAAAGAATTGGAGGGTGTATTTGAGGATATCTTAGCAGAATCAAAGGATAGAGATGAGTTAGATGAAAGAAATTTAAAATAATCAGTCCAGAAAGTCTAACATCCAATAAAAAGGGGAGGAGAAAACTTCGGTGGGGGAAGAAATTGTGAAAGAAATAATAGAAGAAAATTTCCAATACAAGTACAAATGATACGAGAAAATACAATCATAGCATTGAAAGACATGAGTTTCCAGGTTGAAGAGGTTTATGTAGTTCCCAGCACAGTCAACGAAAAAGAATGCTACCAGCTCAGTATTGTGAAATTTCAGGGAAAAAAACAGGATCAGAAATCACAATGAGATTAGCTGTTGAAACACCTTCAGAATGGAGAGAAAATGGTTTTCAACTTAGAATTTTATTCCCAGCCCGATTGCCTGTCAAGTATGAGAGACATTTTTAGATATGCACGGACTCAAATTTACCTCCCATGTACCCTTTAGTGAACCACTGAAGCATGTCCTTCACCAAAATGAGAGTAAGATCAAGGAAGACAGAGTCCAGGAAATGGGGGACCTGACTTAGGGTCTTTGGCAAGGGGAGTCTTGGTAGAACTTGTATAGCAGTGCTGAGAACAACCAGTAGGAGAGGGAGGGCTCTGGCAGGCAGCTCTTCAGGAGCAGGTGAACAATCTCGGTAGATGGTTTGCATTTTGTTACATAAAAATTATTTTAGGCGTTTTCCCCCAGCTGTTAGAGCAAGTTTAGGAAGGATTAGTATTAGATACATGGAAGACTGAGGCAAAGAAACAGAAAAATTTAAACTCTAGGAGAAACTAAATTGAACAGGAAGGGAAATATTACAGAATACTCTGGCTCAGCTGTCAGTGGTACCGATCTAGTCATTATCATGAATTGTTCAAAATCAATTTAGAAACAACAGAACAATGATGTACTCTTTTGAGAGCGCTGGGGAGAAGGGGAAGGGATCTGTGGAAGTGACCTAAGTGCTCACCTGCCATAAGGACGTTAATAGTTGATGTCTAGAAATTCAGACGTCAGAAATCTGATGCCTGGAAGTTTGGAGGTAGGGCTACAATGTAGCTGGAAGCTAAAGCCCAGAAAGTCCCTTCACACTCTTGGTGGCCAGTGTCCTCTCCCACTCCTGGCAGTCTTGGATCTGCCAAAAGTGTGCTTTGCCATGGTGGGGCAATTGTCTGTAGACTCTGTCTCTCTGGTTGGACCTTAGGTTGTTTCTTTTCTTCTGTGACAAGCTGTGCTGACTGTTGTCCATTTTGATATGTGTTTGTTTCCACAGGCTGATTTCTTAGACATGGAACTCTGGATCACACAGCAGGACTCTTGAGACAATTGTTTAAATATCCTCATGGGCTTTCTCTAGGTTTGAGACTTGCTGAGCTGTATTTCTGGTCTGGGGATGGATTAGAATCCTGAGGCTTTGATGGGATACTTTAAGTCAGCCTCAGCTGCCTGGCAGTTTCCAGGTCCCCCTGTTCTGTGATTACTTTTGTTCCAAAGGAGAGTCCCCTGCTGACTGCTCTGCATAGTCTATGTTCTGTTTTGAGGCTATGCCTGGTCTATTGTTGCTGAAACTTTGGTTTCAGATTAGTTTCTGATAACTTGATATAACCATTTTAAATAGGGTATAGGTTTGTAAGGCTTCCCTGATGGCTCACTCCACCTGTAGTACTGGAGACCTCCTGCAATGCAGGAGACCTGGGTTCAATCTCTGGGTTGGGAAGATTCTGAAGAGAAGGAAATGGCAGCCCACTCCAGTATTCTTGCCTGAGAAGTCTCATGGACAGAGGACCCTGGTGGGTTATAGTCCAAGGGGTCACAAGAACTGGACATAACCTAGCGACTAAATCACCACCACTATAGGTTTGTAAAATGAATGGCTAATTCCTTTTATCGTAGTGCTAATTCGTACTTGGGCTAGGGTGGTTCTGCCTTGTTCTTTGCTGGTCATAGTTCAGTGGCTGGCATTGAGTCTGCACTCTGAAGTATTTGATGGTTTGATTAAATGGATTATAACTTGCATTTCTTGACTTTGATTGTCTTCTACAGGTGGAAGAGATTAGAAACACATGATGTTGTCATAGAATGTGCCAAAATCTCTCTGGACCCTACGGAAGCCTCATATGAAGATGGCTATTCTGTGTCTCACCAGATCTCAGCCCGTTTTCCTCATCGTTCAGCGGATGTCTCCGCCAGCTCTTATGTTGACACACAGAATAGCTATGGTAAAAAGTGACTTTGGTACTTATCTCTTTACAATTTTGTCTCTGGAAACCATTATTTATTGTTGACTTTAGTTTCTTTTCCTACAGTAAGACTTAGTTGAGCTCCTAGGAACTGTTTCCCAAATACTTAAAATTTGAATTTGTCTCCGTTTTCTCCTGAATTAAACTTCTTCCCTAAGTTTAATTCACTATCTTATGACCTTGATCTCCACCTTGATAGTATGTCAGCAGAGTTGGGATGTATCCTCAACACTTAACAAAGAAAATGGATGGAAGGATATGACTTGTAGGCTCCTGCTTATAAAGGAAGCTTCTACTTTTTCACATGCCTTTAGTGAGGCCCTCTGGGCTGTCACGCTGACACAGTTTTGAATGAATCTGGACAATTGGATTAAATAAAAGTCTAGGCTTATCTACAGGTAGCACCTGCTGAAATTGTTATACAAGTTGTGCTTTTTCAAGCTATTCTGAAGCTTAATGAGACATCAAAACTTAGTGAACTTTATTGCTAAAGAGTATTATAAAGGGTTAGTCACTCAGTCATGTCTGACTCTGCGAACCCATAGACTATAAACTCCCAAGCTCCTCTGTCCATGGGATTTTCCAGGCAAGAATACTGGAGTGGGTTGCCATTTCCTTTTCCAAAGGGTCTTATAAAGAGCCTTTTTAATGCTACTTTATACCCATGGTCATTAGGAGTCCCCTCAGCCTTTTTAAGTAACTGAATGCTATCAAATGGTCTCGAGGACCATAGTTCTTTGTCAGAATGACTGGAGCCCCACGCTGACCCCATGTGTTCTTTCCCTTCCCTTGTAGGGAATGCTACTTCTACCCCCTACTCTACTTCTCGGCTGACGTTAAACACGCCAGGGCAGCTACCTCAGACTCTGAGTTCCCCGTCGACACGGCTATTAGCTGAGCCGCCACAAGTACGCTGTCAACTAGTATGCCTGCTTTCTTCTCTACTTGCTGGTGAAGCTGGCCTTCGGGGTCAGGGTTTAGCCTGCGGTTGGGAAAATCTCTCACTGCTTGTTTCAGGAGTTAGTTTTAAGGATGCATCATGTTTGCAGAGAAAGTTAACTGTTGCCACTTGGGTTTCTCTTGGCGTCTAGACTTAGAAAATTCAACATGTCTCTTGATAAAGCTTTAGTAAGATTCCTTTTCCCAGTTGAAAGGCTAAATTTAAAATGATCGTTGGTCACAGGCTTGTTCCTCGGGAGGCGGTGGTGTTTGTTCCTCGTTGCTGACCTGCCTGTTAACTTCCTAGGCTACTCTTTGGAGCCCATCTGCCGTTTGTGGGATGACCACTCCTCCAACTTCTCCTGGAAATGTCCCACCTGATCTGTCACACCCTTACAGTAAAGTCTTTGGTACAACTGGTATGTATGGCTTAGGTTAGGTTTTGCTGATTGTTTCGGGCCTGCCTGTTATGATAAGGAACAGTATCCTCTAAGATCTAAGAGTTTGAGAGCCTCTTGCAGTAGGAAACCTAGTTTCAGAAGTTAAAGTGAGCCTAAAAAAAAAAAAGACAGACTGATACAGATTCTCCAGAAAGTGAGGTGTAGCAGCTTTCTTCGGAGTACTAGTTAGGCTGGGAAAGAAAGAAAGTGGCAGTTCCCTAATCATTAAACTGACTGTGTTTGTGTGTGTGCTCTGCTCTTGTCTTGGGGCAGGTGGGAAAGGAACTCCTCTGGGAACCCCTGCAACCTCTCCTCCTCCAGCCCCACCCTGCCATTCGGATGACTGCGTGCACCTTTCACTCCCGCAGGCCACGGCCCCCAAAAAGGTTTGCTGGGCGCGTCTGCTGTCCCCTCGGCCACACACAGAGACTTGTTTCCAGCCTCACTTTGGGAAACCTTTTATGCCAGTTAGAAGTCTGACCTAAAATGTAACGGGTTTGAATCAGATCTACTGAAAATACACCAGTCAGCAGCTCTCATAGAATGTGGTCTGCTGACCCTGAGGGTCCCCAAACCTTCTAAGAGACTCTGCCAGGGCAAATCTACTTTCATAGTTACTCTTATGTGGTCATTCGCCCCTTTTTTCTGCATTGGCGTTTATACTCGTGGCATAGAAACAGTGGTGGGTAAGATGGCTGGTCCCTTGGTACAAAATTGAACTCTTCTGGTGGCATTGCATTCTTCTTCCTTGATGTATTCTTTCAGTTTGGCAGAAGAAAAGAAGCAACAACTAAAAAAAAAAAAAAGTGCCAACATTGAGTATTCTACAGAAAGAACCACGTGTTTAATATTGTTTGTGATAAAATAAGAAGTAGACATAAAGCCGTTTGAGTGCATAGCAACATGTGGTGGTTTCCATAAGCACTTGTGACATTATTTGAGTTGAGAGTTGAACTAGTTGCTCTCTTTTATGGAGCAGCAGTGTTATTTGAAAGAATAACTGGCGACAAACCATGGTTACTCAGACTTGAGTATTAGGCAGGCAGTTAGCTTCTTAGATGACAAACTGGGTCTGTCACTTGAAGATAAACAACTGACGGTCTTTGTTGCCCATGATAAAAAGGTGCAATTAGAATATTAAAAAACTGGTATCTGCCACCAAGTGCTTGATAGTGCCCCTTAGTCTTTCATGACGAGATTGAGAAGTTTTGGGAGGCTTGGTTGATAGTTTAGAGTTTTCGATATCATATAATGAAATGTTTCAACACTTAGAAGATATGCACAGCTTGGTGAGCCAGTGTTCTGCCTGCCTTGTGTGTGATGTTAAAGACCTACATGTAGATAATACCTCTGGGGGCGAGGGAGACCAGTGGATCTTACTTAACACAGTGTGAAGAGTGAATTGCCATGGCTTCAGGTTCTGCTCCGTACTAACCTAGAAGAAGAAATACCCTTGTCAAGTTTTGGAGTAACATCAAAGATGGTTTTCTGCAGTTATCTAAAAAATCTTTCTGCTTTTTATAACTGCTTTTCCGTGGGGGCCTAGAGTTTTCTTCCTACGCTTTAGCCAGAATAACATGTAACCCAGCAGAGCAGAGGCAGCCATAAGAACCCAGCCTCATTCCATTAAGCTAGATATGAAAGAGATTGCAGAAATGTGAAACCACTTGACCCTTCTCACTGAACTTACCTTTGTTTGGGAAATATAGTTATGTTTCATAGAAATACGTCATTTATGTTTACATGTGTTGGGTTGGGTATTTTTCTGGCCATGCTGCACAGCTTGTAGGATCTTAGTTCCCCGACCAGGGATTGAACCCACCTCCTCAACAGTAAAAGCATGGAGTTCTAATGTTGAACCGCCAGGGAAATTATGGGTTTGTTAAGTGAATTAATATTTTTAAAATTCTGTTTTAGTTTCTAGCGTGGTAACTATCAATAGATTTAGCCATATAAACAAAATCCTTGAGATTCGTAGTCACTTTTAAGAACAGAAAGGCGTCCTGACACCAGTTTGAGAACTACTGGGTTAAACTTTAAACTCCTTTATAATATACTAAAATTTGAGGAGTTTAGGATATTTCTCTAGCATTAGAGACCATGCACACAGTTTTCTGCCTTGTGACATATAAATGGTACCTGTCTTTTCAGGAAGAGAGAACAGACTCTGCAAGGCCCTGTCTGCACAGACAACCCCATCTTCCGAATGACAGAGGATTAGGTAAGGCCTCTGGCTAACAGTGGACCTTGCTTGACTCTGGATGGGTTGGATTACAGTGTGGAAATGGGAATTCCAGAGCACCACGAAACACTGAAGCCCAGAGATAATGAAACATGTAATTAATTCTAAAAGCCAACCTCACAATAGCATCCCGTAAAAGTTGCTAAGTACTTGTGTCTTGAGCTGATCAAACTATGGCTTTATCTGTTCTCTGCGATGTTAAGAAAGAATGGGGAGTTGTGTCTCCCGTGGGACCTTGCATTGGATCATTGTAACCTTTTGGCTCTGGGAGCTCCAGAAGAGAGAGGTGTCTCCCCCTGTCTTCTTCAGCAGGAAAGCCAGGATGGGCCTGTTCTGTCACAGTGTGAGCAGTTCTCACAGGGATGGGGGTCTCCAGCATGTTTGACTGTCTTGTTTTCTCTTTAGAAGAGCTGCATGGAGGCAAGGGATCTGTCACTCTCAGTGATCTTCCAGGGTTTTTAGGAGACCTCGCTTCTGAAGAAGACAGTATTGAGAAGGATAAAGAAGAAGGTAACGTGTGCAGGGTTCTGGACTTGTGTGAGATGTTGCATGTTGATAAAGCCCTCATTCTGCCCGAAAACTGGGACTTAGTATCATCATGCACAGGATTGCCTGCTTTTTCTTCCTTTGGGGGAGGGAGATGAGAGTTTTGTTCTGAGCCCTGTGCCTGGTCCCTCTGGGTGGCACAGGGCAGCACACAGCCCCACACTGCCCAGCCTGACCCGGATGTGCTGTCTCTTCCCTCCTCCCTCCTTGCAGCGGCCATATCTAAAGAGCTGTCTGAGATCACGACGGCTGATGCCGAGCCCCTGGTTCCTCGAGGAGGCTTCGACTCGCCCTTCTACCGGGACAGTCTGCCGGGCTGCCCGCGGAAGACCCTCTCAGCCTCCTCCAGCACTCAGGGCACCAGTGCGAACCCTGAGCCTTTAAACTCCTCCCTGGACAAGTCGGGGCCTGACACACCAAAGCAAGCCTTCACGCCCATAGACCTGCCCTGCGGAGGCACCGGGGAGAGCCCTGCCGGGAACAGGGAGCGCCAGGCCTCTCTGGAGGCCAGCATCCTCACCCCCAGCCCCTGTAAAATTCCACCTCAGAGGGGAGTGGGGTTTGGCAGTGGGCAGCCTCCCCCGTACGATCATCTTTTTGAGGTGGCTTTGCCAAAGACTGCCCATCATTTTGTCAGCAAGAAGACGGAGGAACTGCTCAAGAAGGCAAAGGGAAGTGCAGAGGAGGACTTCACGCCCTCCGCCTCCCCCATGGAAGTGCTGGACAGGCTGATACAGCAGGGAGCGGACGTGCACAGCAAGGAGCTCAACAGGTGAGGCTCGGGTGCAGGGCTGTGGTCTCTGCACTTTGCACTTGCTTAGGAACTACAGGAGGCAGGTGGCTGGAGGCAGGAGTTCCTCTTCGTGTGCTCACCAGAGGTAGCTGGTTCTCTGTTTTGTCAGGCACCCTTCTAGCCGGTTGCCTTTTCATACCTACGAATGTGCGTGTCCTCTGTGCACGTTACCCTCAGGTCATTCCTTAGATAATGGGCCAGTGAGAAATGAGTCTTCTATGCATAGACCCTCCTGTTCTGTGAGCAAGCATAAATGCTTTCACGTCTGCTCTCTGACATTTGAGGATGAGCGTGTGGTATTCAAATAATATAGAAATACTGGTCACCAAGTCGCCTTCTCTAGCTACAGATTTGTTGTTGTTGTTCTATTCTGGTACTGTAGCCCATTAGATGGAAAATGAAATCACCATTTCGGTGCAAGGTCAAGGTGGCCTGTCCCCACTCCTGCTTGCACACATGGGTTAAGAACCCCTCTGAACGGCTGTTTTCAACCCTTCTTTTACTATGGTTTTCAAAGGTGACCGGGAAAGGATAAGAGAGTCACTGTCCACAGTAATGCTGTTCCTAAACAGGCTCTTAGGGGGTGAGGGCTTTCATTTTTCTTCTGCGGAATAACCCAAGTGTAATTTGACAGGTAACTGTCCTGTTTAAGGTCTCTCTTGAATGAAGTTTAGTGTAGTAGACTCAGGTGAATCACCTGCTGTGTCCTTAACCTGGACAACCGTAGCTTCTCAGCAGAGAGCCGCACCCTGTGTATGGCAGCAGGGAGGGCTGAAAACAGCACCCAGTGTGTTTGATTTCTCCTTGCCTTGAAGAGCCGCCCAGCATACACAGGCTGCAGTGTGAGCTCTGAGTTTGGGGCCTTTCCATTCTGGAAACGTGGTCATGCTTACTGGGGGCTCTGACCGGCTCTGTCAAGTTTGAAGCTGTCTCATGCCTCTGGCTTGTGACCACAGAGAAGTGATCTGCCTAGTTTTTCCAGCTGAGATCGGTAACTTTGTTACTTGACAACTTTCTTCCTAGGTTGTCTTTACCCAGCAAGTCTGTCGACTGGACCCACTTCGGAGGTAAAGTTGTTACTTCAGCTCCAAATCCAGCCGGCAGGGATCCTGCCTGCTGGTGGCCCTTTCTGTCCTTGAAGGAGGTGCCCCTTCCTGTCCGCTCCAGCTGGGTTATCTGCTTGGCTACATAGTAGCTCACATGTTGCAAAGTCAGCATTTCCTATTTTTGAGGAGTGGCAAGGAGCCCAGTGCTTGAGAGCAGAAGTGCAGGAAGGCAGCCCTCACACCAGGCTTCTCCCTAGAAAAGATCCAGGTGAAGTGAGGGGTAGTAGGAAGATACCAGTGAAGCATGGAAAGGAGTCTTGAGTAGACACACATATAGTCCTATTTCAGATAGGTGGGGAGATAACACAGGGCCCTTAGGCATCCTGCCTCATGCCCCTCCCTCTGTGTTCCTTTCAAAGGGAGATAGGTAGCAAGTACTGCCCACCCCTACCGCACCCCCCAGCCCCCAGTGACTGATTGGGAGCCAAGTGGTCATTGGCAAAGCGAGTGACTTCTTTAAGAATTGCGTTAAGCTCTGGGCGGGGCCTCGGTTGAACAACATGTAAAAGGCATCTCTGCCATCCTCCCTCTGCTTTAAAATCAGGCTCTCCTCCCTCAGATGAGATCCGCACCCTCCGTAACCAGTTGCTTTTACTGCACAACCAGTTACTCTACGAGCGTTTCAAGCGGCAGCAGCACGCGCTGCGCAACAGGCGGCTCCTGCGCAAGGTGATCCGGGCCGCGGCTCTGGAGGAGCATAACGCTGCCATGGTGAGCCCCGCGGGGCGGGGGGCGAGGGCGGGCTCTCCGTCTGGCCCCGCCCACTGGCGTCTGGGGGTCAGCCCTTGAAGGGCCGCATTCCCTTGCAGCTCTTGGCACCCATGGGGACAAGTGATTTTTGGTGTTTGTTGGTCTGTAATCGGCAGTGATGATAGCAGAGGTGAAAAGTGATTTTGTTTCTCCAGATGTAAAACCAGGTCTCGGCAGGCAACTCTCATGACAAAAACTCGTGGGCGGGTGGTGAAGCCAGTCAGAGCTGGACATGACCTTGGCTCCGTGGCCCTGTTCCCTTAGGAAAGTAATGGAGCCCCTGGAGGCCCCTGTCACCCGTTACGTAAAATGAGAATAGTGATAGCAGCATCTCCTTGTTAACTGGGGATGCAGAGAGCACCTGCCCAGTGCAGGGCAGGGTGGAATCCAGTGTCTGTCACTATAGTGACCTTGGCCAATACCAGTATTCATGTCAGCACTGGTGGTTGTGTGCTGAGTCGCTTCAGTTGTTTCCGACTCCTTGCAACCCCAGGGACTGTAGCCCAGCAGGCTCTTCTGTCCATGGGATTCTCCAGGCTAGAATACTGGAGTCGGCTGCCGTGCCCTCCTCCAGGGGATCTTCCCAACCCAGGCATCAAACCTGTGTTTCTTATGTCTCCTGCACTGGCAGGTGGGTTCTTTACTGCTAGTGCCACCTGGGAAGTCCAGTGCTGATGGTTAGGACTTCTGAAAGTATTGGAAGCAGGCTGATGGCTGAGAAAAGTTCTTTAAGCCACTTCTGATCCATGCTAACATGCAGTTTGGAAACCCTTGACCAAAAGCCAAGTTAGACAGCAGTGAGCTGGCAGGTTCCAGGTCTGCGGTTACAGCCTCAGGGTAGCTCGTGACTGTTGAGATGAAACGTCTGCAGTGTGCGTTGAACTTGAGCATCACTGCCCAGGCTGGAAGGCAGCTAAAATGATGGCATCTTTGGTGTCTGCTAGAAAGACCAGTTGAAGTTGCAAGAGAAAGACATCCAGATATGGAAGATTAGTCTGCAGAAAGAACAAGCCAGGTACAATCAGCTTCAGGAGCAGCGAGACACAGTGGTCACCCAGCTCCATAGCCAGATCAGACAGCTTCAGCACGACCGGGAGGAGTTCTACAACCAGAGCCAGGAGCTACAGGTACGACCGGCGGAGGCGGGCGGAGAGGGCGAGAGAGCCCTGGCTCGCCTGTGCGGTCTCAGCAGCGGGGTGTCGTGTCGGTGCTCTCGGGGCAGAGGGCCCCTGGCTGTCCGAGTCCACGGTTCTTTCAGCATTTCAGTAACTGTGTCCTGGTGCTCACAGCTGAGAGGAACACCTGGCGGTTCTGCTTATTAAGCAGATCCAAACAATTTGGGTTTTGGGTCCTAGCAATTTGAAACAAAAAATAATTGAAAATAATACACATGCATTTTTTTCCAGTTTTCAGTTGTATTTTTGAATAACCACAGCTACTTCCGAACACTGAGTGTGCCTGTGGGCGCTGCAGAGTCTCAGACCTTGGAGTCGTGAGACGCTGGCGCCCTCCATTCCTGTTTGACGTTCCTTCCTCACGGTGACTGTATCCCAGCAGCCACCTGAAAGCACACACAACAGCTGACGCTCCAGCCCTGAGCTGCCTCCAGCTCGTAGTTCACATCATGACCAACAGATGTCGCTGTGTCTCCCTCAAAGTTTACAGCTAGCCCCGCAGCACCCCTGTGAGCCTGCTGTGTAGCCGTGGGGCTCTTTGGCACATAGTTTGGGAACTGCAGACTTAAGGTGGTTTGTTTTTGTTTTTTTTCCTTTTGTTAATCAGTCAGAAACTCAGAAATTAGCTGTAACTGCCTTTTTTAAAACTAAGAAGTTTAAGTGTGGTGGCCTAGGAATAGTAGAGCAGCTAAGGCCTGAGGCTTTCCCTGCTCTCTGTGGACTGTGGGCTGAGGGCCGGGCACCCTGTGGCCCAACCTGCCACTGCTCTGTGTGTAACTTCCTGGCGTGTGTCTCTGGCAGACGAAGCTGGAGGACTGCAGGAACATGATTGCAGAACTGCGCGTGGAACTGAAGAAGGCCAACAGCAAGGTGTGCCACACCGAGCTGCTGCTCAGCCAGGTGTCCCAGAAGGTAAGAGCCACTTCCTCCTCCAGGCAGGACATGTGCATCACCTGTGTGTCTGTGTTGGGGCTCCCAACGTCCCCTCCCCCAGAGGACGTGGGGCAATGTCTGCAGACATTTCTGGTTGACATCTTTGATGCTGCTGACATGGAGCGGGCAGGCAGGTTACCCCTAAACATCAGGCAGTGTGTGGACAGCCCTGCAGCAGGGAGCTGCCCAGCCTGAGCCCCGAGAACTCCTTCTTAATACTTGTTCACATAAACGTGAAGAGTTCATTCAGCTTTTTGATCCACGATCTTTTCCTCTCTGGGAGTCATTGCACTCTCTGTAAATCGCTTACTCAAGAACTGGTGGGGGGACTTCCCTTCCAGTGGTTAAGACTCTGCGCTTCCACTGCAGGGGGCAGAGGTTCGACCCCTGGTCAGGGAACTAAGATCCTGAATGTTGGCCATTGTGGCCAAAAAATAGAAATAAGTTAGAAAAAGAAGTGGTGGGTTTTCCCTGAGACTTTATTCTCTGCTGTGGGGTGGTATGCGTATCCTCCTGCAGGTGTCCTATAGGTGGCCGGTTTTGACACGGAATATTTGCACTTCTTCCCCTTTGCAGATGGACAGTTCTGAAGTGCACTTCTGTCCGTTTTCGTTGCCCTTGGATGCCTCCATCCCCACGGCCACTGTGCTGTGTACAGTGCCCCAGCCCTGAATAGCCTGCTCCCAGCTGCTGCCCTGCTTCCCGCTGCTTTACAGGCTTTGTGTCATCAGCTCTTTCACTTTGCTTGTTTCTGTCTTTCGGTTAGCTCTCAAATAGTGAGTCGGTCCAACAGCAGATGGAGTTCTTGAACAGGCAACTGTTGGTTCTTGGGGAAGTCAACGAGCTGTATTTGGAACAGCTGCAGAACAAGCATTCAGACACCACCAAGGTATGTGGGTTCGGGAGCCAGACCCTGCCCGGGATGCTCTTATGACTCAGGCAGTGTGTCTATGGCACAGGCTAGAGAATGGCTTATAAAGTATTTCCTAAAAAGTGTCTTGGCAGCCCTAGGGTCGTTTCCACCTCTCCCTGGCCTGGCAACACAGGCTCCTTTCAGCTGTCACATGAGCTTGTTTTCCTTAGTGGGCCACTTCAAAATTAAGTCAGACACAGGCCAAAGCACCTGATGGTAATTGGGACAGAGTAGGTGATGAAACTGTGTTCCTTGTTACTGGTGCTCCCTTGAAACAGAGAGAGAGACAGTGAAATAACTTGGGAAAGCCAATTCTGTTTAGTGTAGAACTCGCAGGGATGTGGATTTATGCTGCTGTACATATTTTTTTCTCCTTCATGATGCTCAATTTAATTTCAGCAGATGGTGATTCAGTCCTGGCAACCAGGCCAGCATCGGGATGATCTCCCATTAATTAGTGCCTCACCAGTGGTGTCAAGGCAGAGGTTTTGTGTCACTTTATAGATAGCCTAGGGTAAAATCAGTGAGTGAGTTGGGATGGAATTTTAAGAGTAAATGCTTAGATGTTTTCTGTCAGTAACTTCTCCATCACACATAGGCATTCTCTGAGGTTTCTTGGGCTTGTGCTTTGTAAACTTTTTTTTTTTTTTGGCCAAATAAAGGGAGTAGTCTTAGAACCAGAGAGATGTAATTTTCCTAAGAGTTACTCCTTACTTCTCAGCTTCTCTCAACTCAGATTCAGACTCCCTTTAGAAGGATGTTAAATGTGGAAGTGTCTCTAGAAACCAGATCTCACTTATTTTGAAAGTATAATGGCCTTGGAAGAAGAGAGAAGGAAAAACAGGCCTGAGGGACTCGAGGACATCTGATAGAGCTGACTTAAATGCACTAACATCTCCCGAGGGAAATGTGGCTGGGTTGGCTTCTGCTGTGCTGTCTTCCAGTTGGAACACTTAGACTCTTGGGTCCTCGAGCACGCCCCCTGACCTCAGTTCATTAAAGGGGCATGGTGACACTGACTTGTAACAAAAAAAAGACTTCACTGGCTTAACTGTAAAGGGACCCTTGAGAGTCCCTTAGCTTGACAGGAAGTCCGGAAGCAGGTGAGTTCCAGGTTGGTAGGGTCAGTCCTTGAGGGAAAGCATCAAAGAGCCCGGTTCTTTCTGCTCCTTTGCACCACCCAACCTTACCTTGTCAGCCTGTGCTCCTGGTTGCAAGGTGTGTGCCCCAGTTAATACTGTCACAGGTAGATGTCATGATGTCCTGAGGAGGAGGAGAACATCACTGTCTGCAGGAAACCTGTCCCACCAGACCTCCCACCCTTCTTACTGGCCAAGATTATGTTCTGTGTCCAGTAATGCTCAAAATTCTCCAAGCCAGGCTTCAACAGTATGTGAACCAAGAACTTCCAGATGTTCAAGCTGGATTTAGAAAAGGCAGAGGAACCAGAGATCAAATTGCCAACATCTGTTGGATCATAGAAAAAGCAAGAGAATTCCAAAAGACATCTGCTTCATTGACTATGCTAAAGCCTTTGACTGTGTGGATCACAATAAACTGAAAAATTCTTAGAGAGATGGGAATACCAGACTACCTTATCTGCCTCCTCAAGAGTCTTCTCCAACACTGCAGTTTCTCTGCCTCCATGTAGAATCTGCAGGTCAAGAAGCAACAGTTTGAACCAGACATGGAACAACGACTGGTTCCAAATTGAGAAAGTACAGTCAAGGCTGTATATCGTCCCTGTGCTTATTTAACTTATGTGCAGAGTATGTCAGGCAAAATGGTGGACTGGAGGAAGCCAGGCTGGAATCAAGATTGCAGGGAGAAATATCAATAACCTCAGATATGCAGATGACTCCACCCTTATGGCAGAAAGCGAAGAGGAACTGAAAAGCCTGTTGATGAAAGTGAAAGAGGAGAGTGAAAAAGCTGGCTTAAAACTTACATTCAAAAAACTAAGATCATCGTATCCCATCCCATCACTTCATGGCAAATAGATGGGGAAACGGTGCCAGACTTTATTTCTTGGGCTCCAAATCAGTGCAGATGGTGACTGCAGCCATGAAATTAAAAGACACTTGCTCCCTGGAAAAAAAGCTATGACAAACATAGACAGCGTATTAAAAAGCAGAGACATTACTTTGCTGACAAAGGTCCATCTAGTCAAAGCTATGGTTTTTCCAGTACTTATGTATGGACATGAGAGTTGGACCATAAAGCTGAGCAGTGAAGAATTGATGCTTTTGAACTGAGGTATTGGAGAAGACTCTTGAGAGTCCCTTAGATAGCAAGGAGATCAAACAAGTCAATCCTAAAGGAAATCAGTCCAGAATGTTCATTGGGAAGACTGATGCTGAAGCTGAAGTTCCAATACTTTGATCACCTGATATGAAGAACTGACTCATTGGAAAAGACCCTGATGCTGGGAAAGATTGAAGGCAGGAGGAGAAGGGGACGACAGAGAATGAGATGGTTGGATGGCATCACTGACTCGATGGACATGTGTTTGGGTAAACTCCAGAAGTTGGTGATGAACAGGGAAGCCTGGCGGGCTGCAGTCCATGGGGTCACAAAGAGTCAGACATGACTGAGTGACCCCATGGACTGTAGCCCGTCAGGCTCCTCTGTCCATGAGATATCCCAGGCAAGAATACTGGAATGGGTTGCCATTTCCTTCTCCAGGGGTTCTTCCCCACCCACTGAGGGATCAAACCTCTGTCTCCTGCGTTGGCAGGCGGGTTCTTTACTGCTGAGCTAGTTTGTGGCAAGCCACTCCAGTACTCTTGCCTGGAAAATTCCATGGATGGAGGAGCCTGGTAGGCTGAAGTCCGTGGGGTCCCTAAGGGTCGGACACGACTGAGCGACTTCACTTTCACTTTTCACTTTCACACATTGGAGAAGGAAATGGCAGCCCACTCCAGTGTTCTTGCCTGGAGAATCCCAGGGACGGGGGAGCCTGGTGGGCTTGCATCTGTGGGTCACACAGAGTCGGACACGACTGAAGTGACTTAGCAGCAGCAGCAGCAGTTTGTTCACTACCCTATGCTGAAGTCTGGAGCCATCAGCCATAACTGGAACGTCCACATTGTCCAGTCCCAGTCCTGAGCTTAACTCCATCCCCTTCTGGCCAAGGAGGCATTGAGCTTGCTGGTCATCTTCATGGCAAAAGTGCCTTCAGGGATGCTCATCTCCTTGCTCCTTGTGGTTTATTATCTTCTTTAAAAAAACACATGTAACTTTCATGTTAAGCTTATCTTACCACAATTAAAAACAAACACACCACACAAGTGCAGCACACGCGTGTTAGAAGAGGGTCCTTTCCACCTTTTTCCGAGTGCCAGTGTACACTTGTCGTTGCCATCAGTCAGCAGGCAGGCTGTCTTCCTGGCGCAATTGACAGGCCTCACGCGCGCATCTGGTCTGCAGATGCTGCCTTGCCCGAGCAAATCTAGTCAGTCACCTTGTGTCACTGGCTTGATCTTAGCCAGTATTAGGAGAGAGCGGGGAGCAGGAAAAAACAACCCACAGCATACTGATAGCTTATGATGAATGGTGTCAGATTTGTGATCTCTGAAGAAGATTTAGCTTCAGGACTAGGGACCAGGCTTGATCACTCAGAGTTTTTGTGTAGCAGAGTTTTATTAAAGTAAGAAAAGAGGCGGAGAGAGCGTCTGACATAAGCATCAGAAGGGGGACAGAGAGTGCCCCTCTTGCTAGTGTTAGCAAGCGAGTTATATACTTTTTTAAATTGGTTATTATAATTAATCAAAAGAATGTCTCAAGGTTGTAAACATTTTACAAGACCCACTCCCACAACTTACATTTTAGAATAACAGGATTAGAACTTAACAACAGAAAGATCCTACCAGACCCACTCCCATAATGTACATTCTAAAATACCAGGATTAGTGAGAAGGTTTTCAGGAAGGAGAAACTGTCCTCAAGCAGGATACATTGTTATTTAATCCCTAGTACAGAGTTTAAGTTGCTCAGTCATATCCGGCTCTTTGATGTCCGTGGAATTCTCCAGGCCAGAATACTGGAGTGGGTAGTCTTTCCCTTCTCCAGGGTATCTTCCCAACCCAGGGATCGAACCCAGGCCTCCCGCATTGCAAGCAGATTCTTTACCAGCTGAGCCATGGGCTTCCCTTGTAGCTCGGCTGGTAAAGAATCCGCCTGTAATGCGGGAGACCTGGGTTCGATCCCTGGGTTGGGAAGATACCCTGGAGAAGGGAAAGGCTACCCACTCCAGTATTCTGGCCTGGAGAACTCCATGGATCATGTAGTCCATGGGGTTGCAAAGAGTCAGACACGACTGAGCACCTTTCACTTCACTTCACTTTCACAGAGTTTAAACTGAGTTGTTTATAGTGTAATCATCAGTTTGAGGCCTAAAGAAAAAAAGGTTTATGTGACTAAGACTAAGGAAAGTGAAAGTGAAGTCGCTCAAGTCATGCCCGACTCTTTGCGACCCCGTGGACTGTAGCCTACCAGGCTTCTCTGTCCATGGGATTCTCCAGGCAAGAATACTGGAGTGGGTTAGCATTTCCTGCTCCAGGGGATCTTCCCAACCCAGGGATCGAACCCGGGTCTCCTGCACTGGAGGCAGACACTTTAACCTCTGAGCCACCAGGGAAGCCCAAAGACCACGGAATGTAGAGGAAGAAAAGTTAGTCCTTTCCTCCTCCTTGAGAATTCCAGACCCCTCTCTTCTCCTCAGGGACCCTGGACTTCTTATCAGTCTGCCTGGGAACTGACTCTGTCAGTACCACTGCCGTGTTGAGAGCGTAACTGAACACCGGTGTGTGTTCAGAATGTGCGTGTCTACATAGCTGACCATACCGTCCGCGTGGCTTTCGTGGTCTCTTTACTGTATATATCGTGTAAAAATTTTATTGAAGATGCATTTTAATTTACTTAACTCTTTGCTTAACATTAGCTTCACAGTGTTTCTGCTTTTTTTCCTTGTAAATATCCTGTGATGGTTATTTTTGTGTCAAAATGTCTATTCCTGTTTCAGATAATTTCCACAGGGTTAGATTTCAGGAAAGGATTACTGCCAGCTTACCTTCCAGAAAGTTGTGCTAGTTTCTGTTTCCACTAGAAGTATGCCGATGTTCTCAGTGCTTGTTACATGGATTTTTCAAAGTAGATATGACGTGTTCATTTTCTAAAAGTGCTAACTCCAGTTCCTTTTTTTTTTTTTAAGGAAGTAGAAATGATGAAGGCTGCATATCGGAAAGAGCTAGAAAAAAACAGAAGCCACGCCCTCCAGCAGAGTCAGAGGCTTGACACCTGTCAGAAACGGATTTTGGAACTGGAATCTCATTTGGCTAAGAAAGACCACCTTCTTTTAGAACAGAAAAAGTATCTCGAGGATGTCAAACTCCAGGCAAGGTAACTTTGGCGGGGAGAGGTTTCTGCTGTGATGTTGAGTAGAACATCATTGAGTAGAGCTGCCTACACTCTGTGAGGGTCCTTGTCTTTCAGAGGACAGCTGCAGGCTGCAGAGAGCAGGTATGAGGCCCAGAAGAGGATCACCCAGAAGTTTGAACTGCAGATCTTAGATTTCTATGGCAAGTTGGAGAAGGATGGCCTCCTGAAAAAACTTGAAGAACAAAAACCAGAAGCAGCTGAAGCAGCAGAAGAAAGGTAGGAACCGAGAGTCAGCAGCCGTGACCTTGTCGGGAGGCTGCCCCAACCAACAGCAGGTCCCAGCCTGACAAGCTCTGAGGTGCATCCGTGAGGGCCCGGCTGTCCTTCTCTGCTCCTTGTCCTGGGACCCGAGTCGCTCGATAATGGTCACAGGGAGCATTTCTATATAAGGTCGCCGTCTGATGTTCACGCACTCTTGTGCGTGTGTCCTTTGTTGTAGGACACGGAGAGGGCCAGCGGAGTTCCCCATCGGCGTGAGCATGTGTCAGTGTAACCCCGCGCCTCCCCGGTGGGATTGGAGTGATTGAACGCCACACGCCACAGCCACCAACCCCCTTCCTCCTCCTTGCATTTCTTACAGGCTTGACTGCTGTCAGGACAGCTGCTCAGATTCGGTGACAGGGCACAATGAAGGGGCCCCTGGCCATAACGGTGAGACCAAGCCCCCCAGGCCCGGTGGTGGCGGTGGCAGAGGCGGCAGCAGCAGCAGCAGTGAGCTCTCTACCCCGGAGAAACCCCACAACCCCAGGGTGGGCCCGTTCAGCAGTCGGTGGGAGACGGCGGTGGGTGAGCCCACTTCCGGCACCCCCGCGACGGTGGGCTCACTTCCCAGTTCAGAGAGCTTCCTGGGCATGAAGGCACGAGAGCTGTTTCGTAACAAGAGTGAGAGCCAGTGCGACGAGGACGGCCTGACTGTCAGCAGCCTTTCTGAGACCCTAAAGACAGAGCTGGGCAAAGACTCGGGTGTGGAAGCCAGGCCCCCCCCAACCCTTGATGGCCCGCTGCCACCTGCCCCAAAGCCGGACAGCGTGGGCCAGCTCCGCATCATGGACTACAACGAGGCCCAGCTCGAGCACAGCTAGGGATGCTGGCCATCAGTGTTAACTCGCATGTCACTGGCCTAGACGGGAGGTGTGAGTGCCTGATTCAGAGCTTTCCTGTTTCCAGGGCTTGGGGGGGCGAGCTCCCGCAAAGGAAACAGGATGGGGGTCCTTTGACAGTTGACTGAATGCAGAACGGTTTTCGGATCTGGCATTGCAGTGCCTCTTCACTTTCCCTTCGACCACCCCAAACCCTCTTCCATTTACCTGTCAGTGTGTACTAACCCGAGGGCCAGGGTGTGTTCCTCACTAGCTTTATTTCCTTCCTTTCCCGGCCCCCGCCCCCAAATGGTTGCGTCCTTTGAACCTGTGCAATATGAGGCCAAATTGAACCCTGGAGTCTGACACACCACCCACTCCTTTCCTGAAGCTCAGTTCACTGAGCAGGCTCCCTGTGAGCCTAGGTCACTGGTGGCATTGCAGGTAAGTCTGGTCCTGTCCCTTTCCAGGAGGATGTGGCATGCAAAGCTGAGCATCTTGACATGAGAGCTTTTACATGAGGTGTTGTCACTGCTTTTGGTTTTAAAGTCCAGCATCTAAAGTTGCAGAGCTGGAAAAACAATGGTTCATTCTCTCAAGTTCTTTTGGCGGTTCTGATAAGCTTCCTAGAAAGTTCTGTGTGAACGAAGGTTTGTTGTTGGAACAGTCTGGAGCTGGCCCTGTGGAGACTATGCTCCCCGTGGGGCACGCTCGTCCCCCTGCCCCACTACCTCTTGTTTCCGTGGCGTTTGCTCGAAAGCTGGTACTGTTCTGCCACAGGCTGGGGTGGGGGCGGTCAGACCTGGGCCCTGCATGAGAGAGGGGAGTGACTTAGGCAGCTCCTGGAACAGGAAAGTGCTGTGCATGTGGACGTGCCCCTGCAGGCAGAGCGGTGCTGGCCTCCTGCCGCAGGAAGCCTCTGAGGGTCCGGAGAGCTCCTCCCAGGTTTCCTGACCATCTCTCCGGCTGTGAGAGCTGCCTCACTGCAGCAGATTCTACAGTGACAGCTCTTCACTTCAGTCTCTACCTTCAGTGGCTGACCTGCAGGGAGCTGGGTGCTGCTCTCCCACCCCGGCAGAGCATTAAAACAGTCTTGGAGACGGTTGACAAAGGCTGGCGTCCTGGACCCACAGGGCCTGGGTGCACGTGCTCGGGAGAAGCGATAGCAGTCAGAATACGGGGCTGGCAGAGAAGCCAAACCCAGCAAGTGCTCTTGAAATAAACGCTAGAAGCCTAATGAGGATTGTTGCCTGGGTTTCCAGCTGAGACCCGGGCAGGGAGAGGCAGGTAGGAAAGAGCCAACGGCCTTGGCGTCTCTCTCTCTCTTCTTTCAGTTCAAAGTGTAGGAGGGCTCATCCATGAAGAGGGAAACAGCACGTTGTAATGATACGGAACTTCAGTGCGTGTGGACGCTTCCGGCACATGAGGGTGACGGTCTCTTTTTTTTAAAGCGTGGCAAGAGTTCTTAGCATTCTAACCAAAGGGAACTGGAGAGTCAGCCTCCTTGGCCCCATGACTGTGCAGGCAGCAGACCTCCTTGGGATGGAGTTTTCGGGTGTGACTGACTGACCGACCCTAGCTGGAGGGAGGGGTGCCCGAGTGCGCTCAGCCCGGCTCAGCCAGGGCCACGGTTGCCGCCGGATGCCAACTGGAGTACTAACGATGCCACACATCTAACTCAGCTGTTTGCAGAGGAGAGCTTAGGAATGCATGTGTTCTGGTTTCCTAGTCCCACTTTATTTAGGAAAGAAAGGCATGAACAAATTCAGGAAAGAAAAAAACGTTAGAAGATTAACTGCTAAACCTGGTTCTAAATGCTCATTCCCTCCCCAAGCCCAGGAGATCCCTGCCACAGAACAAAGATACCAGGCACTTAAAGCCTTTATCCTCAATGGCAAAAGTAAGGAGGCCAGTGTAAAGAAAAAAATATATATTTTTTAATGGGCAGATTATAAAAATACAGGGAAGAAGGAGGCTGTGTGGTGCAGAGGACTGGGGCCCAGACAAGAGGCCCTTGGCACACTCCTCCAGCCAGGGCGTTCATGTGCTCAGCTTTCTAAGAACAGCTGACCCTGAGCAGCTGTACTTGATTTCCTCTGGGCTCGGAGGCCATGGGTTGTATGCAGCCAAAGTTGGGGACGGAGACCTGGGGTCATGAGGAAGTTACCCAGTGTGAAAACATAGGCTTTCATCTTCCAAAGGACCTGAGACGACAATAAAGTTTGATTTTCAAAATCATAGACCTGCTGAGAGTCAGCAGGTTGGTCGATTAGGCTGCAGTGAATGAGTGTAAGGATGGAAAGGGGGCAGTGGTAGTGGAACTCCCAAAAGAGAGTTTAGGCCCAGGGGCTGCCAGGGCCAAGGCCGGGGGACTGGCGCTGCCAGGTTGAGCCTGTCCCGAGACTGATGAGGCAGTGTGGTGTTCACAGGCGCTAGGGTTAGCATCCACAGGAGTCACCCGGAGCGGGCCTGCCTGCCTCAGCGTTGTTTGGCCAATGTCTGTAACCTGATGTCCACGTGACGCTAACCAGGGTCAGCACAGACCCTGAGAAGACTGGGGTCTGCTTCTTGGAAGCATGAAATGTTGTTTTAAAAGGGAGCACTACAGAATCATGAGGTTGGGGGGGTGGGGGAGTGGGGAGAAGGGAGGAAGGTGATAGCGTGGTCTCTATAGAGAAAATGAGCTCCTGAACCTATCACAGGTAAAGAAGCACGTGGATCTCTATCAGACAGAACTTTCATGAATTAAAAAAAACCTTGTGGCAAGATTCTGCCAGAAGTCTGAGATTTGTTACTGTGGAGTTGGAAGAAATACCAGAGAAGTAACTGAAATCCGAAGTTAGGAGATGGAGATCATTTCTTGGGACAGAGGTTTCCTTGGAGATGAGCGCAGGGACTCTCCGTATGAGGTGGGTAGGTAGACGTGACCCCCCTAGGTTTGTCAGCAGTTTTTCAGGCGGGAAAACTGCCTAACCTTTGGGAATACGCTGCTGCTGAAGGTTCTTATTAGGCTCTGTGAGTGGAGAGAAATGATAGATAAGCTACTTTGTGAGCCAGAATATGTGTACTGTATTTCGAGGGAGATAGTCCAAACTCTTATTCTTGAAAGATAAAACTGTTAAAAGAAGTCCCAGAAGCCACTGACAGTTGCAGAGGTCAGCACCCCCGCAGGGCAAAACCAGGACAGTGGGAAACAGAAGTCCAGGGTTGGGCCATCCCTTTTTAAAACAGCATGTGGCGTGTAGTTTCCGGTGTTTTGGTTGAGAAAGATAAAACTCTTAGTAGTTTTCCAGAGGAGGATAAATGATCGTGAGGATGAGAGAGGGTCTCTGGAGACCACAGAGGTTCACACTCAGTTAATTAAGAAAAACGCAGTGTTTCTGTGTAGAGAACATGACAGAAGTGCTATGACTAGCCAGTGTGGATTCTCGCCAAACACTCGAGTGTACCACTTGAAGCCAGAAAGAAATACTGCAGGAAGATGCAGTTTTTCTGAGCAAAAGCAATAAGACACGGTAGAAAGTGTGGATGGGTCTAAAGAGGGTTTTGAAAACTCAGTCTGGGGCTGCTGTGGGCTGTGGCCCACCTTGTGCGGATGCTGTCCGAAAGGCCATCCCTGTCCTCAGAGTGGCCCCTGGGAGCAGCCCGTGCCCACCCAGAAGTGTGTGTCTCATGTGAAATGACCCGAATCAGCATGTCTCACTTAGGGCAATTTCCATGTTAGAGGTGCATGCTTTAAAACTGACCAGCAGTGAGCGTGGGAAGGTGTGTGTGTATCTGTTTACATCCAGAGTTCTCTGACACGTGCCCCCGCCCACCCCCTCCCCCAGACAGCGGCAGAGGACTTGGTGGCACTTGATAAAGCTGTTCTCTAGCCTGGTTCCCTGGCTGCTGCTGTGACCCCTGCCCCTACGTGGCGTGTTTCCCCATCTGTGACTCTGACGTTCCCTGGGGGTCGGGGTGGGGGCGCCTTCCGTCTTCTTCACGCTGTCCTGCAGTCCGTACGCGCCGGCCTGAGAGGAGAATGAATGGCTGTAGCAGCTATGAGGGGAAGCCTGCTGGGGATAGTTGAGTGTCTGCCCATGATGGCTTTTGGCCTTGAAACGAGTTCACAAAGGCAGAGGAGCTTTCTCTTCCCCTTCCCATCCCAGTGCCACCAAACTGTCCATCCTCGGGGATAAGTAGACTAGTTGAATTTGGAATAGGTCTTTTAGAGGAACCCCCCCCTTCCCAGACCAACTCCTCCCTGTTTCCCCACCTCCATACAGTGTTTGTACAGGAGGGTACGGCGCTGTTCTCGGCAGCACAGACTTTGGCTTATCGAAGAGGCAGCCAGGCATTTTGCACTAGGAAAAATCAGTGGTCACTTTTCAGAAGACTTCTATGGACCATAAATATATTACGGAGGAACAGATTTTGCTAAGACATAATCTAGTTTTGTAACTCAATCATGGATCAACCACACGTGGCTACCTTGCAGTTTAAAGGGGGTCCCATCAGTGAAAAACAGATTTTTTTTTTTTTGGCTGACTGCTTTTAGCTAAATTTAAGAAAGTCATCTTTTGTCAAAAGGTTTCCACCTTCCCATCTCGATCTTAAAAGCATGTCAAACAATCCACATCAGATGCCAAACACGTGAACTGCAAGAGAAAAATGGTACAATCGTAGTGAATGGGAATCTGAATCAAAAGGGTTTGCTGTCCTTCTTAGAATGTTCAAAAATGTCAAGGCAGTTGCTTGTGTTTAACTGTGAACAAATAAAAATTTATTGTTTTGCACTACTCTGCTGTGTTGACATGAAGTGGCTCATGGCCTCTGAGGGGCTTCCAAGCTGAGTGGGAACTGGCCCCAGGTCTGGACTGCTTGGTTATTTACCCCAGGTGCTGGAAGGGTGCTGACAAGTGGAATTGGACTACAGTCCCTGGAAGAAAGACCTTTTGTTCTGGCCGAGCCACAGATTGTACCTGTATCTGTCTCAGATTCGTGCCCTCTCCCCAGAGAGTGTGGTGGTGGTGCAGGAGGGGTGACTGCAGTCATCTCTAGCATACTGGCTTTGGTATGTGCCTGCCTGCCTAGGGGTTGGCTGGCACACGGGGTTGAATACAGTCCTTACAGTTGAGCCCAGATGACACTGAAGTTGTCGAGCCTTGCCAAATATGTCTTGCGAGTGTGCCGAGGAGAAAAGGCAGCCCGCCTCCACGACCTGCCCTCCCTGTCAGGCGTTTGGAAGAAGGTGGTCTAAACTACCTTTAAGTGGTTGTTAGCTGCACCCCGGCCTGACTGGGGAAGGAGCGGAGGTGAAGAGCCCTGTGTGCAGTGTGGTTTGCCACGGCTGGCCTCTGCCCAGCCGCCCTGGGAATGGGTGTGGTCTGCCTGTTTGAACGGAGGAAGCAGCTCCTTTGGGACAAGACTTTGAGGTGGCACTTTTAAGTTTTGTCTGGAAAATTTAGATGTTCTTGTCCGAGTAGGTCTCTAACTCTGCAAAGAGTTACTGGGCTGGCCTGCTGCGGGCCTCTGGCCTGAGCCTCTAAGGAGCAGACCCTACGTGGGGCAGGTGTGTCTCCTTCTCACGGGCAGCTTCGCCGGCGGTTCCGCTCCTGGGGCTTCTGCCCAGCATCCTCTGGTGTCTCGGGGTGAGTGTCACTTTCTCTAAGGGGTGAGCGCCGGGAAAGCTGCCCAGGCAGAGAGGTGCCAGAACACGTTTTTATTCTTGACTGTCGCCCCCGAGGAAGCAAGAATACAGAAGCTAAGTCGCCCCCTGTGAAGGGAAAAACCAACAGTGAGACAGCACCTCTGGCAGGCTCAAGCACAGTCCCAGCGTCTGGGCTGCAGTTAGGTCGTGAGGACCAGGTGACCGTCCTCCTGCAGGAGCCACACTGTCAGTCCTTCCAGCTTCTCTCCGTCTCTCTCGAGGAAAGGAGAGGCTGGGCGGCTTGTTCCCCTTTGGTCCAGAGACCTGACCCCACCAAGCATCCTCAGGCCAGAGCAGCTCTGTCCCGCAGCTGGAAGTGAGCCGTGCGGTCTCCTCCGGCTGGGCCTGGGTGGGAGGGTCAGCGCCCCAGCCCTACCAGGGGCCCACCCTCCTCCCCTGAACCCACCAGCAGCAGTGTAAGTGGGGGTGCTCCTCCTGGGCACAGGGCCTGACACTCGGAGGCAAAGGCAAGTTAGAGGTTAAAGCGCTAGAGGGAAAGAGTTTGTAGGCCGTCCGTGGGATGGCCCCCTGGGGATTAGTAAGTGGCGAGGACGGTGAGCACTAGTACAGATGGATCAACTGGTGGAAACCAGGCTTAGTTACAGGATGCCCCGCAGGATGGGACGGGAGGGAACGCAATGGGGTGGGGCAGGGCTGGGATCGGGCTGGGGTCGGGTGGGTCCCCCCAGCCCCGGGTTACAGTTTCCCACCGGGTGGTCTCCAGGGTGGTTTTGAACTTCCTTGGTCTTTCCCGCCAGGTTTGGGGATGTTCTGTATCAGGTGCCCACAGTTTTGTTTCCGTAGCTGGGGCTGGGTGCCCGAGGCCTGGGGAGCGTGCGCGGTGGCCTGCATCACGGCCTGGGGCTCACTCACTTGCTGCAGCGCTTTGCGGGGCAGCTTCTCCGAGTGGGCGACCCACTCTTTCATCAGGTCTAGGACGATGGGGATGAGGCTGACCACACCTCCGTAGTGGTTCCGGGCCTCGTCACAGCTGAGGTGGTTCACCACGTCGTGGGGGTATCTGCAGGGCAGCGGGGAGGGCCGGGTGAGCCCTGCTCTGGGGACTGGGGTACTGGGCAGGGGGTGCTGGGCAGGGTGTTTTCCTAAGGCTGCCCCTGCTGCACAACCCCTTGGGGAAGTTTTAGAGCTGTGCACCCACCAGGCCAGGCTCTCCGTGCCAGGCATGGTGGTGGCTCAGCAGGTTTGGGGCCCCAAAGCCTCCAGGGGTCCCAGTATGCAGGGTGGGAGCAGAGAGCCCCTGGCCTGCGGTTGGCAGAGAGCTGGGCAGGGACCGAGGAAACCTGTCATCACCCCAGGCACACCGCGTGCCCTGTGACTCTGCTCACCCTTACACCTAAACGGCTTGCTCTGGAATCTGGTACTCTGTGCTGTGGATCGATCCCCCAGGGCTCAGAATGAGGGAACCCAGTAGCTAACATCCGTGGGATCGGGCTCCTGATGTCCCACTTCTTTGTGGGCTCCTGGGAACAACTGCTCTGTGAGCCCTGCTTCTGGCCCAGTGCTGCCTCCAGCCAGAGGGTTTGCGTTCTGCTAGGTCTGGGCCTCAGAGTCCCTCATTTTCAGTAAATGATTTGTCAGGTCAGAGTTGCTCGGGTGGACCAAGGGGCCTAGGATTTCCCAGCTGGGGACCTCTGGACAGAAACCCCAGGACTCACTTCCTCCAGGCCCGGCCCCTCCCACACGCATGTGCAGAGACCCCTGACGGGACCAGGAGGGCCTCACTTGGCTCGCAGGCTGCTCAGGTCATTGCTTTGGCTCACGAGGGTCTTGCATTTCTCAAGGAGGTTGTTGGTGACGGGGGTGCCAGTGTGCAGGGCCTCGAAGTGCTGGCAGAGCTTGCTGAGCTCCGAGCAGATGTCCAGGAACGTGAGCAGGATGCGCCGGTCTGTGGAGCTGCTGCAGTGGTGCTCCATGTAGCTCTGCACCTGCACGCGTCCACGGGGCGTGAGTGCCCAGGGCCCCCGAGCACCCGCCCCGGTTCTCCCGCCCTCCCGGGTCACGGGGGACAGGCCCCTGACGTGCGGGGCCATCGGGTCTACAGGCCTGTGAACATCATGAAGTGTCGCCCCATGCAGAAGGCTCCGTGGGCCCCGTCCCGCTCAGTCCTCCCCTGAATGCCACCCCCCGGCTCTCGTTTTCAGTCCTCAGTTTACAGATGAATACGAGGCTCAGAGAGGTGAAGTACCTGCCCAGGCACCACCGCAGTGGTGAAGCCGGGTCACCCTGGCTCCAAGGCTCTGAGCCCAGACCTCTCACCAGACCCAGGCAGCGGAGCCAACACCTGAAGTACAGGGGCTGGTCCCTGACCCTTGATGCCAAGGCCCCACCCACTTTCAGAACTGCTGGGCTGGGCCACTCAGCCCACGGAGCAAACTAGACTCTGTTGCAGTCTTGTTGTCCTACGTTTCCAGGGGCAGAGAAACGAGGGACAGGTCAGCAAGTAGAGCTGGGAAAACAGTGGCCCATATGAGGAAAGGAATGTAGCCTCCGCCTCACGCCACGGACAAAATCAATTCCAGGAGAATGGAGGACTTGATCACTAAAAACAGGGACTTCCCTGGTGGTCCCGTGGCTAAGACTCTGCTCCCAGTGCAGAAGGCCCGGGTTCCATCCCTGGTCAGGGACCTAGACCCACATGCCGCAACTGAGTTCACATGCTACAACTAAGACCCACGTAAATAAATGGAGCCAAATAAAAATCAATATAAAAAATACTAAAAACAAACTAAAGCTCCCATGTGAATGTGTTTTAGTGGGAGGGAAGTCTGTCATCACCGACTCGATGGACATGAGTTTGAGCAGGCTCTGGGAGTTGGTGATGGACAGGGAGGCCTGGCGTGCTGCAGTCCATGGGGTCGCAAAGAGTCGGACACGACTGAGCGACGGAACTGAACTGAAGTTTTTCTTAAGCCACAAAAGAGGCTAAGGACGGTGATGCAGCTGATCTAATTTCAACTCATTTCCCTGGGGGCCTTTCCAGCTCAGGACACTCCACATCCAGACACCCAGTCAGTCTGGGTCTGAGATCCACACGGACACAGGAGGATGGGGCTCCAGTCTGGGCAGGATTAACTGACCCATTCCATGTGGTCCTGCCCTCAGAGATCTGCTGGAAGGGGGTGTTGCCACCGCCTCCAGTTCCCAGAAAATTCTAAATCTAAACCTGGGTCTCCCTGCCATTCCCAGCTGCCTTCTTGTCGCTAGGGGATATCTTTCCCCAACGATCTCAAGTGGTCCTTCCCAAGGACAACAGCTTTGTGTGGGGGAAGAGGCTTTTGACGCCCACAGTATCTGCCTACACACCACGCACACCTGCCCCAGCATCCAGGGTAGGGAAGAGCCTGCACTGTGGTGTAACTAACAGAGCGGTGTCACTGGCTCCCAGGTGACGCTGCGTGCAGGGTGTGGGGCAGGCGGCCACCTTCCGATGCCCTGGGCCAGGAAGGGCAGGGGGAGGGTTGAGAGTCAACACAGGTGGGGCCGTTATTTACCAGAAGCCTTCTTGAACCTAAAGGCAAGAAGGAGTGCACTGGGGTCACGAAGCCCGGACGGGGATTCTGAGCAACGGTGGGGCGCCTCAACTGCTCCTTCCTGATACTGAACACCTGTCCACGCCCGTGGAAGGCTGGGCCTTTGAGGGACGGGCTGACGAGGCTGCAGCCGGGTTACTTTCAGACAGTTCAGAGGGAAGAGAGTGTGTATAAACATGGCTAAATAGTAAGCAAACTGGCGTATCTGGGTGAAGGTTATATGGGTATTTTGCTGCAGGTTTTTAAAATTTCGAGTTAAACTGGGAGAAGTTTTTACAGAAATTAAAAAGTTTTTTCTGTGTTTTTGAGGACGCTGCCGGGCCAGGGTTGTTCTCCGTGGCCCCGTGTGCTTCTCCTAAACAGTTGTGAGCCTGGTCCCCACTCCCTAGCAGGTGGCATCTCTTCAGCGGGAGAGGGACCCTCTAGAGCTGTGTTACTCAGGCACCTGGCTTCCTGGAAGGCTGCTTCAGTCTTGAGGCCGCCACGTTCGGCAGGGCAAACTTGGCTGGCAGCTCTCCCAAAGAGGAGACTCCGGTTAAATGAAATCATTTGCAAATGTGACTTAGCAATGTGCCTGGCGGGTCACAGTTTCTAAACCCCAGGGGAATCCAGTGACTGGGACCATGTACATCTATCTGTTCACCACATATCCCTGTCCTGAGCCCCAGGGCCTGGGACGAAGGACGCTGCCAGATGCTGGGGGCGTGAGTTTGCAGATGACCTCATGAAATCTGCCTAACAGCCCGGGAGGTGTGTGCTGCTCTTTCTACAGTTTTAGTCGAAACCGGCCGGAGGTCACAGAGGTGGCATGTGGCAGATCCGGGACTTCAACCCTGGCCGGCGGTGTCTCCAGCACCCGCTTTCAGCCGCTTTCTCAGGCGGTTGGTGAGGGAATGAGTGCCCGACTTGTTCCACAGTTAGGATCTGAGACCTGATCCCTGCACCTCTGCACTGGCCCTCTCTGGGCCTTGGTTTCCCCAACTTTTCCAGCAAGGGGGCGAGGCCTGGCCCCGCCTGCCTGCTAGCGCCTACCTGCCCGATGCTGGAGATGGGCCGGATCTTGTCGTGGGCGTTCTCCCTGCAGTGATCCAGGGCCCCGATGAAGGTGAACTGCTGCTGCTGGAAGATCTTGTACTTCTGCTCCACGCTCCGCAGGGACTCTTTTACCTCATTCATCGTCCCGCCTGCTCACAGGGGCGCGGAGGAGCCTGTGCGGAGGAAGAGGGAGAGTCCTGAGGTCCCAGGCGCTGAGCAGCTACCCACAGCCCTGGGAGCGGAGATAGTCTTCATCCCCATGGTGCAGAGAGGGAGGCGAGGCCCTGGGAGGCTGCGCACCTGCCCAAGAACCTGGCCGGCTGTCAGCGACACAACCAGGCTTGACCCAAACCCACCCGAGCCCCGTTACCCTCCAGGGACACAGTCTTTGCCGCGAAACAAGGCTTCCTTCCCTTAGCTGTAGACAAGAGTTTCTCCAGATTGTGGGTGTCTATCACACACATACACATGGCCTCCCATGGGTCACAGTGTGTAAAACCTATCTCATCAGCTGGGACCCAACTGCTTTAACACATCTGCCACTCTCCAGTTGGTAGGAAAGTCTAGGGATTCTTTTCCAGCTAAGCAGGGGGAGGTCGGCACCGGGACGCTCTCGACTTGTCTGAGGAGGTGCGGTTACCCAGCTCTGTGCTTGGGGCGGGAGCCCTGAGCTTGGGTTTGCCAGGCCCCAGGGCAGGACTGGCACTGGCGCCTTCTCCCGGCCCCACCGTGCTGTTTGCAGGGAGGAGCCAGGTTGGAAACACTGATGCTGTGGGAGCACGCTCACAGACTGTCCCCGCTGTGATCTGGGAGGCCCACAGCGCATCCAGAGCTGCTTCTGAGAGGAAACGGCCGTGGGTTCTGCCCTCCAGGACATCACAGTGTTGTTAAGCACGTGCCAAGTGCCCGGGGTCACGGTTTATGGAATGTTAGAGCCGGAAGGCACCTCAGAAGGCCGACTCCCCTTAACTTCCCAGCGAAGCTGAGGCCCCGGGTCTCACAGCAAGCTTGTGCTGGAGACACCCTACGTCCTGGGTTTCCTGAGGTCTCACCACCAGCATCCTCGAAGGTGCTGCAGCCACTGTCCCTGCACCGTGAGGCCCTGGCACACGTGGAGCCCAGGCTCCGCTGCACGCTGCACGGAGACAAGACCCCAGCGGACGGCTGCAAGTGGACGGGGCCAGAACGTGGGGGGCAGCGGCGCTGAGCAAGGGAAGGATGCGTTCCAGGCGTGCCACCAGGTCCCAGGCGGGGAGGAGGCCTGCTTTCTGCTGGGCCCCCCTCAGCACCCTGAGCACAGCAGGATGGGAACGAGCAAGTCTCTGGTGAGGGGATGGCATCAGGGATGAGAGGACAGCAGACTATCAGGTGGCCTCCACGACACGGGGGGAGGGGTGAATCCCTGAGCTGGGGAGGGCAGGGGACAGGAAGCTGGGGAGCTGCTGCCATCCTGGGCTGGGAGTTAAACGCAGCCCCGCTGCCACTGTCAAGGGGCCGCACCAGGAAGGGACCCGACCGTTGTGCCCCACCAACCAGGGTGGCGGCCCTGCAGACGTCATGGGGCCCTCTTGGCAGCACCGTCCTGGGCGAGCCCTGGGCGCCAGAGCCTGTGTTTGCCAGCAGGACAGTGCAGTGCCACTGGGGTCAGGCCTGACCCAGGGCCACGCAGGGCAGGGCCTCCTTCCACTCAACTTTCTCCCAATTCTGCTGAAGTTAACCCTAACCCTAATCCAAGCCAGTGGGGAGTTGGGTTGGGGGATGCCACGGGGCTCATGGTTGGACACGTGTCATAGCCAGCCAAGGCCCCCCTACCCCAGCCCTGCCTGCAGGCGGGAATGACGGTCAAGCTGGGTGCAGTGGTTTTCTGTTGCCTCCCGTGGAGCCACGCTTACCAGGACCTGGCCTAGGGCAAGGAGAATGAGGCACATGCCTGGGTGCAGAAGGTAAGGGGGTGCCAGGAACTCGGCAATCAAGACAGGTCAAAGCAAGCAGGACGTGCACCTGCCCCACCAAAGCCGCAGGGGCTGCTGATGGCTCGGCTCGGCCTCCTGGGGGAGGGAAGTTCTGAAAAGAAGGCAGGCTTTGGAGAGGAGGGTGGGCAGGCAGGTGGGCGGAGGAGCTGGGGCCCTGGGCAGAGGGTGGAGGCTGTGGGCAGGGCGAGGCTGAGGCCCCACGCGAGGGCAGAGCTGGAAGCTTCTAGCCCAGGAGGCGCAGAGCACTTGAGGCAGTCATCCATCCACTCACGTTGAAGCGCTTGCCAGGGGTCAGACACCCGCAGGGCGCTGGACTGGGCACACAGTGTTGAGCCAAACAGACAAGACTCCTACCCAGGAGGGACGTTAGGAGTGGGAGGCAGACAGTGAGTGAACAGATTAAAGAGAAAAGAAAGTGGGGGGATGGGTGGGGGTGGCCAGAAGGGCTACGTGGCCTGCAGGAGGGGCACGTGCAGGAGGCGGGCAGGTGCAGGGGAGGCCGAACTGGAGCCGAGCTTCAGCCTTCACCGAGATCCCTGGTGGCTCGCCCCAATCCTCCTAGTGACAGCCGCTTCATCGAGGCTCTAGGTAAACCCTGGACAAACCTCATCTCAGATGCTGGCCACAGCCCCTCGAATGAGGTACCACGGTTATTCCCACAGGACAGACGACAGAGCTGAGGTCTGGCAGCTGGGATGTGAGCAAACCCAGATGTCCCACTCACTTCTGCCTGATTTCACTGAGCCTGAGATCTTCACTTGGTTACCTCCCCTCTTCCCACCTCAGTGAGGGTCCATTGAGAGAAACACACCAGATACCAGATTGATTGAGGCTGGAGGTAGGTGGGTGGGTGGGTGAGGTGTGGATACCAAGGGCCTACACTACCCAGACCCAACGCCTTGCTTCCACTTGTGTGAGACTGTTCCCTGTTTCCCCATCCCAAAGCAACGAGGACTAGCATTCAGTGTACCCTGCTCTCTGCCGCCCTCCTGGGCTTGCCAAGTTCTTCAGGGATACAGCCCTACCTTGGCTGGTGGCCCCAAGAGCCCCTGAGAGCAAAACCGACTTGGTTCTTGATCCTACTGATTTGTGACATGCGCACCAGGAATGTCGTGCGGGGAGCTGTAACAAGCTATCCAAAGCGACTATCCCTTGAACAAGAGTCACCACAGTCACATTAGTCTAGATGAAAGGCAGGGGGTGCAGGCACTTCTTGATCTGGGGGAGGAGGAAGGAAAATGTGATTACCCACCAGATTTCCAGCTTTAATTGATTTGTATTTTTCCAGGCTGTTAAAGAAGATTAAATCATGGTATGAAGAGTGCCTAGGGCTTAAAATAAATGAGGAGAAAGGCAAGTCATTTCAGAAACGCCCAGGAAGCAAGCTGAACCTCTCCAGTGCAGGCCGCAGGCTTGGTGGCTGTGTTCTTTGTTCAGAGGGAGGCTGCTTCCTTCTCTTCCCCAGCTGTCTCTGCAGTTGGATTTGACTTGACAAGCCTACCAAGTGTGCGTGCTTTGAGGAGGCAGTTCTGAGGGGGAGAGAGCCCTTCTCCCTTGGAGGCCGTGTCTCTGGGCTGCTGGCTGCTGGCAAAGGCTTTGACTAGGAGTCAGGAAACTGAGTTCCAGGCTGGCTCTTTGTTGTTTGTTTGCTCAGTTACGTCTGACTCTGTGACCCCCCCGGACTGCAGCACACCAGGCTTCCATGTCCTTCACTATCTCCCGGGGTTTGCTCAAACGCATGCCCATTGAGTCGGTGATGCCATCCAACCATCTCATCTTCTGTCACCCCTTCTCCTTCTGCCTTCAGTCTTTCCCAGCATTAGGGTCTTTTCCAGTGAGTTGGCTCTTCGCATCAGGTGGCCAAAGTATTGGAGCTTCAGCATCAGTCCTTCCAATGAATATGCATTGGAAGGCTGGCTCTACCTTGGATTTATGAGTGACCTTGGCCTAGAATTTTCCCCTTTCTGGGCCTCAGTTCAGTTCAGTTGCTCAGTCGAGTCCGACTCTTTGGAACCCCATGGACTGCAGCAGGCGAGGCCTCCCTGTCCATCACCAGCTTCCAAAGTTTACCCAAACTCATGTCCATCGAGTTGGCAATGCCATCCAACCATCTTATCCTCTGTCATCCCCTTCTCCTCCTGCCCTCAATCTTTCCCAGCATCAGGGTCTTTTCAAATGAGTCACCTCTTCGCATGAGGTGGCCAAAGTATTGGAGTTTCAGCTTCAACATCAGTTCTTCCAATGGACACCCAGGACTGGTCTCCTTTAGAATGGACTGGTTGGATCTCCTTGCAGTCCAAGGGACTCTCAAGAGTCTTCTCCAACCCCACAGTTCAAAACATCAGTTCTTCGGCAATCAGCTTTCTTCACAGTCCAACTCTCACATCCATACATGACCACTGGAAAAACCATAGCCTTGACTAGATGGACCTTAGTTGGCAAAGTAACGTCTCTGCTTTTTAATATGCTGTCTAGGTTAGTCATAACTTTCCTTCTAAGGAGTAAGTGTCTTTTAATTTCATGGCTGCAATCACCATCTGCAGTGATTTTGGAGCCCCCCAAAATAAAGTCAGCCACTGTTTCCCATCTATTTGCCATGAAGTGATGGGACCGGATGCCATGATCTTAGTTTTCTGAATGTTGAGCTTTAAGCCAACTTTTTCCTCTCTCCTCTTTCATTTTCATCAAGAGGTTCTTTAGTTCTTCACTTTCTGCGATTAAGGGTGGTGTCATCTGCATATCTAAGGTTATTGATATTTCTCCCGGCAACCTTGATTCCAGGTTGTGCTTCATCCAGCCCAGCGCTTCTCATGATGTACTCTGCATAGAAGTTAAATAAGCAGGGTGACAATATACAGCCTTGACGAACTCCTTTTCCTATTTGGAACCAGTCTGTTGTTCCATGTCCAGTCCTAACTGTTGCTTCCTGACCTGCATACAGATTTCTCAAGAGCCTCAGTTTATCCATTTGTAAAATGAGGGAGTTTGGATTAGAAGCTCCTCAAGGGTTCTTCTGATTCATTCTAATGCTCCATGATTGACAACTGATGAGGAAAGAGACCCAGAGAGCGGAAATGGCTCAGCCAACAACTTTGCACCATTCTGAACCTCCAATTTTTCATCTGTAAAATTGAATGAAGGTACCTATTTCTCAGGGTTGGTGCAAAGATTGAGTGAGATAATGTCACTATGCATTGTGCATTCACTACACATCAGTTACTAATACTTCTGATACATTAGCTCATGGAATCTTCCACAATCCCCACTGCATAGGGGAGAGACATGAGACCCAGGACAGGCTGGCACAGTTAGTTGAGAGTGGATTCAGGATTTGAACTCTGCACAGTCAGCATGGACTATGCCATACTCCCTCTCCATATCGTTCACAGACCCCATAGTTTTGTTGAGAGTACAGCTCAAAAATGGGCAGCTCCTCCTGAGAAGGGCACCTGACGAGAGCTAGAGCTTTCATTTCAGTGCCGTGGCCGCTACCAGGCGTTCCACCCCCCGCCCCCCATACCCCACCCTGAATGAACACGATTCGCAGACCTCCTTCCCCCCATCGCGTCCCACCCCATCGGTCTCTTGGGTTAGCGGCAGCAGCACCACCCCCCTTGACCCCCAGTTTCCAAATCCAGGGCTTGGGTGGCCCTCCCCAGGCCTGCTTTAACCTTGGTTGTCCTACAGCGGCCTTCACTCAACGGTGCGCCCTGAAGCCGGAGAGTCTCCGCGGGTGTCTGCGGCCCCGGAGGGGCGGGGAGGCCCTTCCTGGGGCTTGGGAGGAGGGCTGGGTGGGTCGGGTGGGACAGAGCCGGGGTGAGAAGGGGCGGGGCCGCGGGCCTGATTGTTACCGCCGCTGCCATAGCAATTGGGTCACGTGGCAGCCCCGCCCCCGCCGCCGGAGCTGCAGGCTGGGCTAGGTGGAGGGGCATACCAGTCCCTCCTTTTTCAAACACCCTGTCCCACATCGCCGGGAGTTGGTGATGGAGAGGGAAGGCCTGGGGTGCTGCAGCCCATGGGGGTCGCAAAGAGTCGGACACGACTGAGCGCCTGAACTGAATGGCCCCACATCTACCCCAGCGTCTTCCTTTTAAAGACGGGGAAACTGAGGCCCAGAGAGCGGAGTGGGGTGGCTCAAGGAGCACCGAACGCCTGGGCCGGGGCGCCTTGGCGGAAACAGAAGTAGGATCCGCCTCCCGCCTCTCCCGGGCCGATGTGCCCTCGGGGTACTATAGGGTGTCTCAGCACAGGAGGGAGCCCTCTGAGCCAGGAGGCCGCAGCAGGAGGAGACTTGGGGTTCCCCGCTGAGGCGCGCAGAGTCGGGGGGCGAGGCCGGAGCTGGGGAGCACTTGCTTCATGCGGCTGAGGGCTCGGGCTGAGGAGACCCGGAGCCAGACCCGGCGCCAGCCTCACCCCGGGGGGGCGGGAGCGACGCGGGCTGATGACGCAGAGGCGGGGGCGCCCCGGCGACAGCGGTCCCCAGGGAGCGGTGCGGGCTGATGACGCAGAGGCCCCAGCGACGGCGGTCCCCAGGGAGCGGCGTCTGTTGATGACGCAGAGGCCCTAGCGACGGTGGTCCTCAGGGAGCGGCCGCGCTGCGAGGCAGCATGGACGCGACCACCGCCCCTCACCGTATTCCGCCGCAAATGCCCCAGTATGGGGAGGCGAACCACGTCTTCGAGTTGATGCAGGTGACCCGGGCAGCCCTGTCCCATCGCGACACCAGGCGGTGGCCGGGGACCCTCTTGGCGGCGGTCCGGCTGCGCGCTGGCGACCATACATCTGGGAGGGGTCACGTCTGTTAGCCACGAGGCCGCCGACTTGGGGTGTCCGACACGACTGTGTCATCGTACCCCCAAGGAACCCCTCGACCGAAAGATGCTCCTTGACCCTACTTGGCTGGCCCTAGAGGGAGGAAAAGTGGGCAGGCCATCCCGGCCGTGACTGGACCCTTGCTCCGACCCAGTCAGGTCCATGACCTGGAAGAGGTTCCTTCCTTTTTCTCAGTCCCCCTATCTGTGAAACGCCAGGTTGCAAGAGGTGGTTTCCAAGGGACTCATCGGGGTGCTGACTATTCCCAGGCTGGCTGCGGTGTTGTGTCTGAGCTGGGGAGTGTCTGAGTTGAAGGTGGCCTCTCCATCCTCTGAGAAAGGCCGCCTCCTGGGACAGCAGCCCTGTGGTGTGGACAGCAGCTTTCCCCACCTGGCCCTTTCTCCTCAGAGCCAAGAGTTCAGGGAAGCTTCCCAGCCCTCACCCTGAGTTCCCGACCTGACTGACCCACTGCCTGTGTGACCTGAGGCAAAGCCACGCCCCAGCCTGTTCTCCAGATTTCCCTTCTGCATCTTGGGGTGGTGGTTTAGTCGCTAAGTTGTGTCTGACTCTTGCGACCCCATGGACTATAGCCCGCCAAGGTCCTCTCTCCATGGGATTTTCCAGGCAAGAATACTGGAGTGGATTGCCATTTCCTTCTCCAGGGGATCTTCCCCACCCAGGCATCCTGGGGAAGTGAAGGCTTTCAGGAGCTGGACTGGAGGATCTCTCAGCCACTCAGAGGATCTGAGGGCCAGAGGGAAGCTGGAGCATTTGTCTGCTCCTCCGGGTAGACCCCCCATCCCCAGAGGCACCGCCTCAGTGATGCCCGTGGCTGTTTGAGAGTCTGAGAGCTCAGAGCAGAGCTCAGAGGAAGAAACCCGCGTCTCTCTCTCTCCTGCAGACATAGGCTTCCTTTGGAAAGTGCTCACTGATAGAGGGCGCCCGAGAGATTTCTAAAGGCGAATGGCCGATCTAAGTAGAGGAGATGGCTAGCTGAGTCCTCAGTGGTGGTTGACAGGACACGGGCAAGTCCTGGGGGCACCCTGGTCTGCTCTTAGGGAATCTGGTGTTTCTCATAGCAGTTGTTGGAAGGAGTAGCCTGAAGAAGATTTTAGTCCATTATTTCCAGTCCGTAGTCATTCTGTGCTCCCTACATGGTTTGTCACCATTTTCATTTTTTAGCATTTTTATTTTAAAATGATTTTGGACCCACCGGAAGTAGTGCAGAATTCTAGTGTATCCTCCGCCAGCTTCCCCCAGTAATAACATCTAAGGTAAGGGTAGTTCATTGTCAAAACCAGGAAACTGACATGGGCACAATACTATTAACCAGACTACAGACCTTATTTGAATTTCATCCATTTTTACAAGCACTTGTTGTTGTTGTTGTTTTTTTTGGTATGAGTCTACGAAATTTTGGGCTTCCCAGGTGGCTTAGTGGTAGAGAATCCACCTGCCAGTGCAGGAGCCAAGGAGATGCAGGTTCAATCCGTGGGTGGGAAAGATCCTCTGGAGAAGGAAATGGCAACCACTCCAGTATCCTTGCCTGGAGAATTCCATGGACAGAGGAGCCTGGCGGTTGACAGTCCACGGGGCCGCACAGACTCGGGTGCGACGGAGTCACTGAGCATGTGCACTTGCACACGCCGCACGATGAGATGTTTTCACAGGCACAGGTCCATGTAAGCAGCAACGTATGCCCATTTTAACCTCATCATTTCTTTAAATCAGCCCACTTAAAAAAAATTAACTTATTTCACCTCATCCTAAGGTTTGATGTACTGATTTTTCTAATACATATTAGATATGCAACTGTTTAAAAGTGAATTTTAGAATATTCATCTGTGAGCTATCTGGAATCATCTCACACGGTCTCACCAGTGCCCCAGCACCATGGATCGTGTCCAGCTGCGTCTTAATAGGTGTGGAAGCCGAGGCCCAGAGAGGGGAAGGGAGTGGTGGGATGCGGAGTGGGGCTGGGCTTTCTCACCATTCGGTGCTGTTTCTACTGCACAGTTCTCCGTCCGCCGGCAAAGGGCTGCAGCCCCTGCCTGCGTGTCCCTAGGGCAGACGCCTGCTCCTTTGTGCACCGGCGCTGCTCTCAGCTACCTGGTTCATTTCTGTGCCTTTTGTTCTAGAACCATGGAAGTTGCTCTACTTTGGAATTAAATGGCCAGGCAGTCCCAGGACTCTTTAGATACCTGGCTAGAGTACATACCCTGTCCCACATGGACAGATGCAGGTAGCAGCAATGGCCATGTCACCCAGCACACATTCTGTGTGGGGCCCCTTCTGTGGTTGTGCTGGGCACTGAGATGTGGGTGAGGCAATAAAGGGGATGCGTGGGGGCTACAGGAGCGTGCCACAGGATTGACCTAGTGAGCGTCATGGGGAAAAGTGTTTCATGCTGAGGGAACAGCATCTGCACGGGCTCTGAGGGGTGGATGGGTGCCCTGCAGGAGAGGGATGGAGAGAAGGCTGGTCTGGGGGTGCCACAAAGGAGTTGAGGAGCAAGGGCCCCAGGACTGCTTGCTCTGAGTCAAGGGCACTTCCTTCCAGTTGCGCCTCCCTCCAGGTGCCCCCATCCTCAGCAAAACCCATGTGGCCCTTCCCTCACACCTCTGCTCCCAGGGACCGAGGCAGACACCCAATAAGGTGGGAGGCAGGGAAGAGATCAGGCCCCATAACTGGTATCCATAGTGATGCCAGGTTTCTTGGCCACCGGGGCCTGGGGCCTTGGGTGCCCATGCAGGCGTCAGTCCCCTGAGTGCCTTCCCTGTGCCCACAGAACATGCTGGAGCAGCTCCTGATCCACCAGCCCAAGGACCCCATCCCGTTCATGATTGATCATTTGCAACGAGACAACGATTATGGTGAGCACCAGAGTGGGCCTCCCTCTCCCCCTGTTCCCAGCTGTCCCTCCCTTCCGCCTCCCGGGAACCACTGTGCCCTCCCTGTGCCTAAAAGGGAGGTCAGAGCAGGGGTGGGGACAGGTTTTGACCGCTTGGGGATGAGGTTAATTGAAAAAAATGCCTTAATTTCTTCTGGAGCACAGCTCATACAAATGCTCTCACCAAGTGATTGAAACGAAACCCTTCGAATGGCCCACGGAGTCAATTACTAATGCTTTGGCGCGCCCCAGCTGATGTTGCCTGTTGGGCTTAAGCTCTGTGATCACTCCACTTGTCAGGTGTAAGTGTGGCTTCTGGTCTACCCAGGCAGACCGCGCTTGGCTCTTCCTGATGGTCTCGTTACGGGCTCCTGTTAATGAGCTCCAGAGCTCCCCCAAACCTCGCCCGAGTGAATGCAGGCCAGCCAGACCCAAGGCGGGCGCCCAGGACAGGGAGGAGGGAGAGGAGGCGCTCTGTCCTGCGGTAGATTTGCCGAGCGGAGGAGCATGGCTGTCCCTCGTGAGCTGTCAGGGAGGCTGGTGTCCCGGAGCTTTGATGTTTCTTTCACTGGAGCATCAGCTGCTTTGAAGGCGCTCCCGGCGCAGCAGTGAAACGAGTGGTGCAGCTGAGAGGGCCAGAGGCCTGAGATGCCCGTGGCGGGGTGCAGAGGCCTCACATGAGAAAGGAAGCAAAGTTGTTTTTTAAAAAATGGTGAGAGAGAGGAGACTCAGAGCCCACGGGTTGCCAGGCACGCCTGGCCTCTTCTGGGGGCCTGCCCGCGGGTCCTGGGCAGGCCTAGCCCGTGGAAGTGAGGGGCTGTTTGAGAGACCCTAGCAGGGCAGCGCGATGTGGCATGGAGCACCCCCGCACTGTCCTTTCCTGAGCCTCCAGGGAGGCAGAATCGCATGTCTACACTGGGTGTGAGCTGCCGAGGTGCCCCAGGTGGAGACCGAGCTGGGGTGGCGGGGCTGGGGGTTGATCCGCTCTGCCCCGCGGGGACTCTTCTAAGGGGCCTCGGTTACCTGGCAGTCTGGTTGGTGTTGGGGGGAGGGAGGCTCTCCTGCTCCATGGGGCTGAGAAGCCCCCTTGCTTCCTGGCAGTCCTGCTGCAAACCCCCGCTCTCCACCCACGCCTCACCAAGTGGCCTCTGTTGTCTGGAGGAAGGTGTTCCTGCAGCCTTACCCCCCACCCCGCCCCATGCTGTTTGGAGCTGGGGTTGCTAAGCTCTGCTACCAAGGGATGCGGGGGGCACTTCTGCCCGTGTTCCACTCATGCCGCCCCCCACCCCGCCCAGTCAAAGCAAAGCACAGTCAAAAGAAAGTAAAAGTTAATGGCCAAATAAAGCCTGTTTCCTCTGTAAAACGGGCATGTCTGGTCGCTGAGATGGAAGAGGCCAAGCCCCAGCCTGGTCCCTGGTGGTGTCAGTGGAAGGGCCACTGAGACCTGGAGGCTTCCGCTGGGCTTCAGGTGGTGCAGTGCAAGTGTCCACTTGTACGAAGCCCGGTGAGAGTTTTCCAAACTAAAACCGTACTTGAGAAAAGAACGCTTTGAACTCTGAGTTGGGTTGTGGCGGCGCTTCCTGCTTCCGGCTTGAAGAGTTCTGTTCAGGGGCGTGTGTGCCACGCTGAGTGTGCTCCTGTCACCAACCTCACAGCCACGCCAGTCTCCCCACTGGAACTTTGAGAGCCCGACCTCCAAGGTACCACTTGTCTTTACGCTTTCGTCTTGCTGCTCTCGAGTCAGTTACCACTTTGAGTGTTGAACTGACCACTTCACCAGAATCTTGACGTCCAGACGTCACCTTTCTGTTTTAGCCACGATGCCATTGTCGTCAGCTGGGCACTCGTCTCAGGCGCTGGCCGCCCTGTGCCCTGGGCCGCCGCCTCTCTGCTCCCCACCCCCTCGCACCCCCTCAGCATCCCTTCCCACTTACCCACAGGCTGCCCTCTGCAGAGCCCTTCCTTCTTTCTCCGCGTGACACTGCTCTGTCCCTCTCCAGTGGGGTGGAGAACTCAGACCCTCTTTGTTCAGCTCGAGCTGGGGGTCGGGGACTCCTGACTGTCCTCCCCAATGCCTGGAGTCTTAGGCTTTGGGCCCAGACACTGTCTCAGGGAGTCGAGTCGTTGGATCCCAGGAACCACGTTGGAGGGGTTGACTTGTTCCCACAGCCCTCCACCCCCACTCCCAGACTTTGGGCTGGCAGCTTGGAGGGACACGGGCACATCTTCGCCCTTTGGCTCAAGTCCCACCGCTTAAATGAACAGAGGGCATCTCTGTTGTCCCTCCCATGTCCAGGCCTCCACCTCCAGGTGAAGCAAAGACGCAGGAGAAGGAGGGGAGGATGAGGAAGATGGGAGAGGACCACGCTTCTGGGATTTCTCTAGGAAAGAATTTCAGCCACCCTCGTGGTTCTAGCAGAGGACGGGGGCGTGGAGGGGTCCCCTGGCGTCCAGCGAGCATTCCTGCGGCCCTGGGCTGGTGGGTCGCTCGGTCTTGCCTTCTCCCGGCCGTGCAGCGGCCTGTGTCACCGGCAGCCAGGCGCTCACCCCCCGCTTCCTCGGCCTGCGTGTTGGTGGGTGGGGGTTCCCTATGATGCGTGGTGACGTGGCCAGTGGCCAGTGTAGGGGACAGAAGCCCCTGGACTCCTGGCGCTGAGGGTGCATGTGAGGGGGTTGGGGAGCCGTTGACACAGGGCTGGCAGCCCCTTCGCTGCGGGAGAAGCAGATTTAGTACAAAGTGAGCATTTACAGTAGCCCTGGGCAATATGAAAGCAGGCGGTGGTGTATATAATGGTGTGTTTCGTTTTTTATCAAACGTTTGTCCAAGAAAGCTGTGTATTAGAGCTCCAATACCTAAGGGTTTTCTTGTGAATTTTAAATCATGCTCCTAGTTAAACCTCAAAAGGCTCTGTGGATGGAAAGGTTTTTTGATTTCCTTTGAAGTGGGTTGAAGAAGTTGATTACTCTTGGCAGTCAAGCAGCCTTTTATGACACTGTTTATAAATAATTACTCATGAGCAGGGCTGAGGTTTCAAGGTGTTAGATTTTAAGGAACTGAAATTAATCACATAAATGTGTGTGAGAAATTAGGTGGAGAGAAAGGCCGTGCGAATGTTCCCCTTTTAAAGTATTTTCAGAGACGTGTTCAATTTGGGTGCCACTTACAGGAGCCCAGAAGGCTGGCTGGGGTTGGGGGGGCCTTCCCCAGCAGCCGTGGAGCCTCGTAACTTTGTGAAAATGAGCGTATGACTTCGGAGTCCGCTTGTTCCCAAAACGCTGGTGTTAAGGTGCAGTCCCCCTTCTCCTTGGTCCCTCAGACCCCAAGCCCTGTTGGGTCCGCCCCAAGTTCTAGGGTGCTACGGCGGAGGCCTGGGGTTATAGCCCTGGAAGGGCAGCAGGGTGACGGGCACAAAGGCCAGACCCACAGCCCACCCCCCCAAACCCCCTGCCCACCACTCCCTTCCTCGGGCTTTCGCAAGCAGGCGTCCTCCCCATGGTCCGAGCCAGCTCTCTGCTGTAGCACACCGGGCCCCACCACCCTTGACGCCCCCTCCTTGCTGCCCTAACGCTGCCGCTCCCCTCGACCTCCCTGGCACCCCAGTTCCAGTCTGCCCTGATCAGGTGTTCCCAAAGCCACCTCATTTCCAGACTCACCCACCTTCTTTGGCTTCTCTCCTCCAGTCGGGGCACCCAGGAAGGCCTTGCCCGGGTTCCAAGGCCAGAGAGGCTGGGCCGTACAGCCCTGTCCAGGCTCCCAGCCACGCAGCTAAATGTGCCTCGCCTGCCCTGGGCCTGCGTCCTGAGCTTCAGCGCCCCGTGGAGCCCAGACTCTGGATGCGCCCTGGGAGGTGCTCTCCCTAGCGGTCTGTAGGGCCCACGGGTGGCTGTGGCCGGGTGGCAGCGGGGCAGCCCCCATGGGCCCTGTGTGTGACAGCATTCTGGGCTCAGGCTGCCGGGCTGTCCAGGGCGGCAGGGCTGTCCCCGCCACGCCCCTCGGTGGCTGCCCTTGGGGCCTGGCTCCTCTGGGTGGCCCTGGGCCTGGCTCCTGCCCAGGCGGGATTCTCTGAGCCACGGTGGCCTGTGAATAAACCTGCCTCCACGCGACTCAGCCCTGTCTGCATCCCGCGGCTTGCACCCAAGAGTGCCGACTGACAGAAGGTGCCTTTGCAAGGAGGTAGGAATGGTGGTGACAAAGGCGACCAAACACTCAGCAGCCACAGAGGGGACAGCTGAGGCGGAGGCTGTCGGAGGCCCTGCTGTGTGCGTGGCTCCGCACGGTCCTAGCTGCCGGAGCAGAGGGCGAGATATGGTCCCTGCAGCTGGGACACCCTCTCCACTGCTCAGCAGGGGCCAGGCTTAGCACGGCAGCAGCACCCCTCAGTCAGGAGAATTCTGGGGAGAAACCCAGTGGGGCTGGGGGCTGGATGGAGGGGGGTGAGGAGGACATCCCTGTCGGGGAGGTGACAGGTGACACGGTAGGAAGATGGGAAGAGTGTCGTCAGAACGAGGAGGTCCAAGATGAAGGCAGAGGCTCGCCCAGGGCTCCTGGACGACTTGGGTCCCCAGTGAGGGTGGCTCCTAGGGCGCCCAGGGCACACCCCAGCTCCCGCGGAGGCCAGGCCACTCAACAGGGCCCCCTTGGCCAGAAGAACCCTGGCAGCTGTGGAGGGCGAAAGGCCCACCAGCCGAGTGTGGCTTGGAGGGGCAGGGGTGTGCAGGGGTTTGCTGGGCTGGAGCACGGCCGCACATCCCGCAGCAGGTGCCCTCTTGTCCGTCATCCCTGATCGCATCGGCTGCCCAGGATCTGGGCTTGCAAGGAGCAAGTTACCTACATTTCACACCTTGGGGTCAATGGACCAGGTTTAGAAACGAGGGTCGCGACAGTGTTTGTTCTAAAGCCATCAGCTGGGGACACGTAGGATCCAGCAGCAGTGGTGACGTGTATGCGGCCTCATACGCGGTCCTCGGAGAGACCGCTCCTTTGTGGAGACTGGGCAGAGACCCTGCTCCCTCCCAGGTCTGGGCAGGGGCCCGCTCCCTCCCAGGTCTGCCCGAAGCACTCACCTCGCCCGCCTGGTGTGGGCCACCGCACTCTTCCCAGCAGTACTCGGCCCTTGCGAGTTTGGAGGAGGTGCTCAATGAGTGTTTGTGGAGTGGATCGGTGAATTACCTTGAACTTGCCCTCCACATTTTCCCTGAAAATGAGAAAGGGCTGTGGAGTTGGGGCAAAAGTCTCTTCAAACCCAAGCAGCCTGGCTGGGTACCGGTGTGCTGATCATGAGTTCAGGGGCCACACGGACCCTCCAGTTCCTTCTCCGTGTCCACTCTCCAACATGGACGCGGCTCCTTCTCGGAGGCCTGGCAGGAACGGGCCCTGCGGGTTGCCGTGCACACCTGTTCATCTGCCCCTGGGGGTGGGATGGGGCCAGGCTGACAGGCGGAGCCAGAGGCCGGCTTCCGCCCTCCTTCCTCCCGGGTGCTGAATGCCTCTTGCTCCCCGCAGTTAGGGGCCAGGTGGCATCATCAGTGTGGCACCCAGGGAGGAGCCAGCTTGGCATCACCTGTCCACACACCACATCCTGTTGCCCTTGTTTTGACCCAAGTGCATACCTTCTAGCCCTCTTCCTTAGATGCTGTCTTTTTTTCTTCTTTTCCAGTGGCCAGTACCTACTCACTAGTCCAGTAGTGTCTTTAGGGCTTCTGCAGGGGCCAGGAACCTTCCAGAGCCAGGAGTGCCACAGTGAATCCAGCAGTATCCATTTGCATAGAAATATCCATATTTGAAAACAAAGCCTTTCCTATCTGGGGTTTTATAAATCTGGCTCATACACTCCAGGCTTTTCCTCATTATTTCCTTCTGTAACATGATGGGGAATACAACTTGCTAAATAAAAAGGCATAAATATTAGAAAAAAAACAAACCACCTTTGAAGGTCGATTTACATAAAATACAGCTTTATTTGAGAGCGTGTCCCTGAGACAAAGTCCCTGTTTAAAATGCTTTATGGTGTTTGAAATCCCAATTGTTCTGGATATTTATTAGTTCGGCAAACAAGTTACCATGTCCACGTCCCCTTGGAGACAGAAGAATAAACCATCTCAGTGATCACTTACCTCTCTAAACACAGGCTATGTTCTATGCTGGGAGCGTCTCAGAACCGCTGGGTTACAAACGACCGCATCACTCCCAGAAAATGAAATCTGGGGAGGAGAGAAATAAATACACCCAGAGCTCTGCAGACACGGGAGGTGTTGTTGTTGTCGTTTTTTCGTACTGAGCAGTGACATTCGAATCTCTTTATCCTGCAGTGCCGAAGATCGCAATATTAGGGCCTCCTGCCTCGGGGAAAACCACCATAGTAAGTGTGTCCCATTAACCGCGGGGTATGGCAATGCCTCATCCATCCTGTGAAGCTGGACTGGGGCTGCACTCGGTGCATTTTCAACACAACTGACACTTTCTTCCTCTCTCTCTCTCCTGCTTCCTAACTTGTTTTCTCCTTACAAAAGGCAGCATGTGTCTGTAGTAGAAAACCTAGAAAATACAAAAACCAGAAACAGAGTTCCCCACTCACACAGCGAAGAGTGTTCTCTGAACATGGGAGATATATGCCTGCCAGAGTATTCTCATGGCTACGCGTCCACCATCTGGGCACACCCTTCGTTCCACCCTTAGGATACATTTCCAGAAGGAGAAGGACTGGGTCAGACAGCACACACGTTTGGTGTAGACAAATAGCACAAAAGACTTTTGGTATAGAACCTTTGGGTTCACCAGTTAAATTTTAATCACGCAGTGTTTCAACCAATCAGAAAAGCAGAGAAACAGCACCAGAGAGACTCATGTACCCAATTCCCAGATTTTACAGGAACTTGTCATTTTGCCGCATTTGCCATGATTTTCTCTCCATTTCAAAGGCAGTAGAACTTTCAAGACACAGCAGATATCTCATCCCATTTCACTTCTCCCTTTCTGTCTGTCCCTCGTTAGAGACAGCCTCTGTCCTGAAGCTGAAGCTTTGTTCTCTGTACGGTTTTAATCTTTCACGTCTTTTGTTAAGTGCCAAAATACATCTTCAAATTATAATCATCTGAGATGGAACTCTTTCTGTTCTTTAAAAAAGCCTGGTTAGTGAACATCAGGTGCCATAAGTTAATGATAAACAACAAAGTCCTGCTGTACAGTACAAGGAACTATTTTCAATGTCTTGAATAAGCTGAAAAGGGGCTTCCCTGGTGGCTCAGACAGTAAGGAATCTGCTTGCCATACTGGAGACGCAGGTTCACTGGCTTGATGGATGTGAGTTTGAGCAAACTCCCGGAGACAGTGCAGGGCAGGGAAGCCTGGCGTGCTGCAGCCTGTGAGAGGCACAGAGTCAGACACCACTTAGCCGCTGAGCAACAATAATGGGAAAGGCTCGGAAAGAACCTTGCGGGCGTGTCTGAGCCACTTCGCTCACACCAGAAACAGACGCAACATTCTAAGTCAACTGTTGACGTCATTTAGAAGAACAAAGCATCAGTAGACTGGAAGACTGTGTCATCACTGTCAGCACTCCTCCTGGGCCCGCAGGCTGTTTCTCGACCAGCTGGCACCTTCTTTTATTCTGAAAAGGAATCAAGGTAGCTGGTCCTTACATAGACTCGCCGGCTCTTCTGTTTATCTGCCATCTGTCCTATCTGACCATCCGTTCATCCGTCCGTCTGTCTCTCTGTAGTTTTTCTACTTGGTTCCTCAGGACCAGGCTGTCAGCTGTCACTCTCTCAGAATCTTCCCTCCCAGTCTCCATTTCCCTGCAAGAGACCGCGGACTCCCAGGCCTGGGACCTGGCAGCCACCGGCACTAGCTGGTGTTTCAGCCCCAGTTCCTTCGGCAGCTTCACAGGACAAGGACCCACCCCTGTCCACGCTGTGGAACCCACAGAATCTAACTTTACAGGAAGAGGATAACAAAATCCTAGCAGGCTATTTCCTGATCTCGTCACTGACACTCCCAGCACGAGGAGCAGAGAGATTAAGGTTCATACCTGCCCCCGGGGACCCCCAGGGCCTACTGAACCAGCCTCATGCTGAAAGAGTCATCAGTATAATCTTGGCATTAAGAACATTTGGTTGTATGGTTATTCTTTAAAATGTATTCTTCCCTGGAGGAGTATACTGAGTGGTCATTGGTGAACTGAACATTGACTTGGCCCAGACATGCGCCTCCCAACCTTTAAGGAAAGATGAACTTGGAGTGCATGTCATGACCCCTATTTAGGGCCTGTCTCCCTGTTTCCTGGTTTAAACTTTTGAGTTAAGAACTCATGGTCCAGAGAGCTTGAAAAGGCAGGCCTAAGTCAGTAAAGCATAGGTTTTCCAGTTCCACTTAGAGTGAATGGCTGGGTGAAGAAGAAATGGCAGGCAAGCAGAATCCTATGGCTAGGAGGGATTCTGTGGGTTTGTCTCCCCTGGTGGCTCCTTCCAGCCAGAAATGATGATGCTTCCCTGTGGGCAGCCCTTTCTGGTAGAATATGGAAGGACCCAGGCATTGGAATGATGTCCTCCTTAGTCATTCCTTCCACAAAAACGTTCTTTTCCCCTTTCCTTTCTTCAGGCTATGTGGCTTGCCAAACATCTGAGCACCAATCTTCTCAGCGTGGAGAGCTTGATAGCAAAGGAGTATTCCCCTCTGGCAGCAGATGCCAGGATGCATTATCAGAGGTTCAAGGTAGGATGACGGGTTCTGGGAAACAGCTCTGGGCGTGAGAGCTCCCCGCAAGGTGCCCCCATCAGCTGCCTCACTCTTTCCATTTCCTGGTGGGTTGGGGTGACATGAGACTCAGGCAGGATGGGACCAAAGGAAGGGGAGAGGTCTTCAGTAGGGCACAGATCCCAGGGGCTGCCGGGGGAGGGTTTCGTGGTGTGCCAGCCTCAGCAGCAGTGAGTGTGGAGGGTGGCGGCCCCGCCCTGCTCTGCTCGGGGTCAGCCAGATCAAGTGGGTACGGACAGGGCCAGCGGGGCCTCCATCCGCAGGCGCTGTGCCTGCTGTCCGGCGCTGGGACCTGGCAGGCCTGAGCCAGCCAGGAGCGTAAAGGGCAGTGGTCCGGCTCTCCCTGTGTTGTAGCTCAGGGCCACTTCCTCCCACCCCTCGGGGAGGGCGCCCCGTGGCATCCCAGGAGGCTGGGGGTCTGTTTCTACCATGCCACCACCACTGTCTTTGAAAGACATTTTTAAAAGGGAAACTTAGGGCTTAAGCATGTTGGTTCTCTTAAATACAAACAGAAATTTCCAAATATCTTTTCAAAAACTCCCCTTTGGAGCATAAGAGGATGTCTTAGTCCATGCCAGCTGCTGTCACAGACTGGGTGGCCCGGAAGCAGTCTCCCCCACACTCCTAGAGGCTGGCAAGTCCAAGGTCATGGCGCCCGCAGACTCAATGTCGGGAAACAGCTGTCTTCTCACCGTGGCCTCCCTGCATCCGCAGGCCCTAATTGTTTCCCAAAGGCCACACCTCCCAGCACCATCGCCTTGAAGGTCCTATAGGACTTTGGGGAATGCAGGCATTCAGCCCTACAGTACAGCAGGGGTGCTCACCCGTTCAGGCGTTCCTCACCCGCACCTGGGCTTTCTCTTGTTTGTGCGGGGAGAAGGCTGAGAACAGTCGCGATCCTGCTGTTTGCTGAGCACTGCCCAGGGCTCGGCCCGCCAGTCGGGGTGACCAGCTGGGGTCTCCCGCCAGTCTCCACAGAGGCTGCGGCTGAGGACTGGTTGCCTCCCGTCTTCACCTTCACTCATGGGCAGGCTTTTGACCAGATAGTGACCATGTGTGGTCACTGTTCCTCCAAGAACATGGAAAGCAGCTTCCAGGCCTCATGGGCAGCCTGTGAGTGATGGCCGGTGGGATGATTCCCATGGCCAGCCCATGGTTGTAAGCAGCAGAGATCCGCCGGGGCTGCCCAGGGCAGGAAAGGGAATCTGAAGGCGGACGCAGTGACTCCTGGGCCCAGATGGAGGAAGCGCCCATCCACCTCCCTGTCTCTGAGGCCGGAACCTGGGCAGCAGCCTGGCCTGCTCTGCCCTGCGTGGCCGCTTGTCCCTCGTGCCCGTTCTCTCTGCGCTCTCCCTTCGTCTTCTGTGCCCCTTGTCTCTGCCGTCCTTGCCTGCTCATGGCCGCCTGCCTCATCCCGGTCCCTGCGTCTTCAGCTCAGACCATCCCCAGAGGTGGCGCCAAGGCCAAGTTTCCAGAAAAGGTAGCTGTGTGGGCCTGCCGGTCAGGTGGCCGTGGGGCACTGCCAGCTCCGGTGAGGGGTGTGCACAGTGGGTATGTCGAGGCCCTGGAGCATGGCCATGGGCAGGAGGGCCTGTTGGGGTGAGGACGTTCCTGGAGATGACGTGTCACTTAGGCAAACCCCCGACCTCAAATTTGCCGATTTGCTGAAAGTAACAATCTGATGGAAGAGAAAGAAAACCTCACTCAGCAAGTCTAGCCTCTCTACCTTCCCAGCTCTAAAACCGCTTAAGCCAGAGCACTTGTGACCCCATGTTCCTGGCTAGGACTCTCGGGGAAGCAAGCGATGCCCCCTGCCCAGCCCCCATGTCTTGCCGGAGTCAAAGTGTGTGGTTGGAGTTTGGGGGATGGCAGCTCTTTGGTGGGAATACGGTTTTAGAAAGAAAGCGGTTATCTCATTTCCTGCAGAAGCTAGACTTTCCAGGGTGGGGGAGGCAGGCTGATTTCTAGGATAAAGATGCTTTTATTAGGTTTATAAAATTCAACAGCAAGGAAGGAGTTTAAGGAAATTCCTCCTGGGTTTCATTACTCTAATTATCAGACCACATCGAAGTGCTTTCAAGGGTGTCTTGTTGGGGTTCTTTGGTTCGGAAGCTCAGGCGGGGGGAAGATGAAAGACCAGGACGTCAGGACTGATGAAGGAGGGGCAGGTTCTGAGGAGGCGGGGGGTGTGTGTGGGGGGGCGCGTGGCCTTGCGCGGAGCCGCCCGCCCGCCTGCGAGGCCGCTCATTAAGCGTTGTCTTTAAAGTGCTGCGCATCCAGAGCCTGTACAGCTCTCTTTTGCAAGCAGCAATAATACCTTCAAATACGTAATTTTCTCCTGTTAATCTCTGCTGTGCCTCCTATATGGAATTCTCTCATACAGTCGGTGTTAACCAAGACATCTCCATCTTTGAGATTTCCAAGCGGTGGCTGAAACACTTCCCAGTTGCCTCCTGTGTGCCAAGCACCCTCCCGCCAAACCACGGGAGACCCAAAGCTGAGTGCCTTCTCCTCGTCCCTGGGAGCTTCTAGCCACTTGGTCGGGGGTACTGAGGGCTCCCAGCCCAGGCCACAGGACCAGGAAGCCCTCACGCAGTCCTTGGCTCTCTGGACTCACTCATTTCCTGAGGGTTCTCTGAGCACCTGCTAAGCCCTGAAAGTGGCTCTGAGCATACAGGCAGCAAGGTTTAGGGACTCCATGGAGCGAACCCCAGAGTCGTGCTAAAAACAACAATGTGGAAGAACCCAGCATCTGGCAGAAGACCCGCACAGGCAGGGGTAGCTGAGGAGGCTGGGGGTTCCAGGCAACCAGGGATGGGAAACAGTTCTGTGGTTGGGTGGTTTCTAGCTTTGTTACAAGAAGTTGTAAAGGTGCCCAGAAGCAGTGGGAAGCATGTGAGAACATTCACGGACCCATCATCTGACTTTAGGCAGCGTCATCAGCTCATAGCAGTCCCGACGCATGGAGATGCCCCAGCCCCCTGCTTCCTGGTCATTTGAAAGCAGACCCGCATGGCACTTCATTTCATCTGAGGGTGTGCTAGTCTATATCTGCTGAGACGCTGAATATAGTATACAATGGCTGGACCAGACATCAGAAGAGATCTCTGGCCCGCAGCCTACAGCAACCGGCCCAGGAAACCAACCTCTTGTCTTCAGTAACCGGCCCCAGAAGCTGGCGGGCTGCGAGTTATTAGCCTGGGAGGAAGTAGCCTGCGCCTCTGGTTCAGTCCAGGAAGCCCAGCAACAACCCCGGTCACAGTTGGTCCCAAATGTCCAGGACTTGCTTCAGAGTGAACTGCCAGCTTCCCTAATCCTTGTCCCCACTTCCGGTTTGTGACTGGGGAAGGCCAAGTCCACTCCCCTAACCACCCGCACAGGACGCCCAGCTCAGGCCGCCGATAAAGTCGTCCCAGTCCTCTGCCTGCCAGACGCTGGCACTGGTGGCCGGGCCCCCTGCTGGAGCAGACTGCCGCTAGGTAGACTGGGCTTTCCTCTTTCGGGAGGTCTTTGTTTCCACACCCCAGAAGATAAAGGCACTTTAAATTAAAAACACACACCCCTACATTGTTGTGCTTAGAAAACTTACCCGTTTCTCCAGGGCCCAGGCAGGGTTAAACTCCCCCAGGAGGCGGGGGTCTCGCGGTTCTTGCCACTGGCCCACCCCTGCCCCAGGGCACTCCTGGGAACACCTCCCCGGGCCGCTGTCTCTCTTCTCCTCTCCACGAGGACCACAGCCACCTTGGTGCTCTGCGGTGCCAAGTTAATTGAATTCAGCTGCTTTGTCAAGTCTCTGCTCCTCATCTGCTCCCTCTGGGTCCGTCTCCAAGCCTGCCACCTGAATGAGCATCGCAACCACCACCACAAGGCTCCGAGCGGGTGGCCCCTGGGGGAGGGTGGCGTTGGGGAGGGAGCCAGCGAGAGGCCAGCTGGAGCCCAGGGCGGTGCCCACCCAGGTGCCAACCCCACACCTCTATGACCCAAGCTCAAGCCCCGCCGTGAGCTTGTGTCGGGGCTCCTGAGAGCCTTATCCTGGTCCTGGCCCCTCTGGGACTTTGGGAAAAGAAGGAGGAAAGAGTCAAGTCCTGCTGGGTTCTCATCACACAGGACGTGATCGGAAGGTGAAGAGGTTCCATGCGGAAGGGACATTTCTTGGCAGCTGAAGCTGAATGTGATTGCTCTCGATTATTTTAGATTTTTACTGGGAAAAAAGAAAAGCTTTATTAATTGAAACCCCTGCAGGAAGCATGCATATTTGCAAACGTAAAACTGCCCTGTCCAGAGGTCCTCAACCCGAGCAGCGGGTTACATACCCGACACCCGTGGGACTCCCTTAGTCTGGATCTCTGGATGTGGGGCCGAGCATCTGGAGTCAGTCACCCTCCCTGGGGAGTCTGCGTCTGGTCAGCTGGGAGCCCAACCCACACACCACCCATCTTTTCTCACGGCAGTCATTACTTGTACAGCGCTGCTGCTGGTCAGTCACTTCAGTCATGTCCAACTCTGCGCGACCCCATAGATGGCAGCCCACCAGTCTCCCCCGTCCCTGGGATTCTCCAAGCAAGAACACTGGAGTGGGTTGCCATTTCCTTCTCCAATGCATGAAAGTGAAAGTGAAGTCGCTCAGTCGTGTCCGACCCTCAACGACCTAGTGGACTGCAGCCCACCAGGCTCCTCCGTCCGTGGGATTTTCCAGGCAGGAGCACTGGAGTGGGGGTGCCATTGCCTTCTCCGTTGTACTGTGCAGTGATTGCTAAATAGAGGTTTCTTTTGGAACGTGACTCTTGCATAAGGAGCAGACCAGCCTGTGTTTGTTGTGTGACTAAACAACCCACACTCCGAAGGCTGGCCCAGCCAGAACGTGCCAAAGCTGGGTTCTTCCTAACTTCAGTTCTGTTTAGCTCCTCCCTTCAGTCCCATTTACAAATCAAGAGCCTGATGGAGCCTGATGCACCCAAGCCCCAGGTGTCATCACCATTTAATAACATGCAAATGGGACTTGTGCTCTCAGCCTGCCAGTGCCCACACAGAGTGCGGTCCCCTACAAAGGTTCCCAGGATCGCCCCTCCGTCCTGGCTCCCAGTCCTCTGGGGTGGTCTGGTCTCCTTCCCCCACCACACCCCACCGTCCCATCTGCCTCCTGGCTACTTCCTGTGTGCTTGGCCCTTCCCCGCCCGCCCCTCCAGATGGTGGTGCGGAGTGGTCCTCTGGGAAGATTTGGGGCGGTGGAGGAAGTTACAGCCCAGGAGCGGGGCAGAGGAGCCCGAGGACCAGTCTCCGTGGCTCCTTTCAACTTCACTGGCCGTTCCCACTCTCAGGTCTCCCTTCCGGCCCCTCCCTCTGTGGGGCTGTCGGCTGCTTCCGTGCCAGGGTCTGTGCGCTCCCTTCAGAGCCCAGGCCCCTGCTCCCCACCTCACCCCCATCTCCTGTCACTGTTTCAGAAGCAGAACTAGGAGAGTCTCTGCCATGGAAACCTGTTCTGACAGCCCTGAGAAGCGGCAGAAACTTTGAAAGGAGAGTTGTCTTTAAAGGATTCTCTGATCAAGTCTTAAATGAGTTCCAGTCCAAGTACAGGCCTTTCCTCCCCCAGCAGCAGCCCCTTCAGAGGTGAGGGGTTTCGCCAGGCCGACCAGGACCCTCAACTCTCCCCTTCCCCGCTCTGCTCCAGATGGAAGTTCATACCATCAATCAGGACACCAGCAACTCCTGAACAAGTGTCCATCCAAGGGCGACGCGGGGAGACCAGGGGCCCCGAGGGCGGGGCCCGGTGATGAGATCACACAGGCTCCCGTCATCCCAGGGAGGAAGCTCAGGCTTGAGATGTTCAGTGAGGTGCCCGGGGACAGACAGGGCTCGAGCAGCCACAACGGGGGCTGCCCTGTCGGGACAGGGGCGGCACCTACGAGGTTCCCAGCCAGCAGTTCTGTCCTGGGCCTGGGCACTGGGAGGAGAAGAAAGGTCCAAACTGGAGCCACACAGCTGATTCTGCCCTTTATGGCAAGGGGCCTGGCCAGCTGGCTGTCATGTTGCCCCTGAGTGGAGAGACAAGGGCCAGGGGCCTACACCTCTGCTGACCTTCTCGGTGACCATCAGAGGCTGCACTGGGCTCCGTCCAGTTTGTCCCTGATTCTCCCCCAAAAACCACACTTTGGGGGCTAGGGTGGGAGAGCGTGGCAGAGCTCGGGAAGGAGGGAGCCTGATTGCCACAAAGACAGTTTGGCAGGGCTCCGAGCAGCAGCCCCCGGGAAGCCCCCGCTGCTGACGTGACACATCAAAGCTGGTACCGAGACAGCACCAAGGCAGGGAGCAGTGGGGGGCACCCGAGAGAGGCTGCGCTCAAAGTCACCAGCCTGTCCCCTGCCGCGCAGACCGTGGGGTGCACCACGCTCCGCCCGGACCTGTCGCCTTTCAACCCGTGTTCTTTGATGGGCTTGCACCCCCCCACCCCATCCCCCATGTCCCAGAACCTGTTTGAATGCTGCCTCCTGAATGGGTGATGGCAGGGAAGGGAAGGAATCGTGGGGAGGAAATCGCTATTTCTGGGGTCGGCAGGGACACCTGGGGACAGGAAAGGATAGGAGCCATGGAGGGGAGGGGCAGTGCTCCTCCCCGCTCCCCTCGCCAATCCTGGGGGGGCTCTAGTTGGGGCAGCATGGGCACCAGCAGAACAGGTCCCTCTCCAGCAACTTCTTCCACATACCGTGGGGCTCGTGGATGCTGGAGTTTGTTTAACCCAGTGGTTCTCCAGGTGTGGTCCCTGGACCAGGATCCTCAGCATCACCTGAAAACCTGATCAAAATGCAGATTCCCAGCCTCACCCCAGACCTGTGGAGTCAGAACCCTTGGGCGGGGCCAGTGATGTGCGTTCAGGTTGAGAACTGCTGGCTTGGGCAGGACGGAGGGCAGATGTAAGGACGCAGAGGTGTCTGAGGAGACGCTGAAGCGGGCTGGGTGCGGGCTGGCCTCCGGCCGTCTCTTCTGGGTGTGTCGCTCCTTCATTCACTCCCTCGCTCCTGCCCCTGCTTTTGCTGTCCACGTTGTAGAGGCCGTGGTGGCCCCATGACTTTCAAGGTCTGCTCTTCCTCTCCTAATTCAACATCCTGGAAAAGCCATTCTGGGCCTGAGAAACCTGGTGTCTCTCTCCTCTTGTGCTGGTTTTCTTCCCTTATATGCCCCCTTGTGCCTGCAAAGTGGCCGCTGCTGCTCCAGCTCTTACATCCTCTCAGCTTTGGACCCAGTGGAAAGCAAAGTTCCCACCCCTGACGATTTCACTCTGTCCTGGGATTATTAAGTGTACCCCAGGGTAACGATTGCCACAGCACCGAGCCCTTACTGGGGGCCACACACATACCAGCAGCCACGTGTCCCACCTCACTTAATCCTCACAGCAATGCTGAAGGACTTTGTCTGCATCTCATTTACAGACTCGGAAAGCGACACTCAAAGCTTTAAGGCGCTGGCCAGGGTCCTCAGTGGGTGGTCAAGGCCCAAATGGGGAGCATCTGAGTCCCCAGCCAGTCCGGCGGTCCCCCAAGGTTCTCCCTGGGAACTTCCTTCTCCCGAATCTGGAGAGAACCTCCTGGACCACTACTCATGACCTTCCCCCCCTTCCTGCTCTGGCCCCTGACCCTCCCCTGTGAGCCGGTTCCCGGAGCGTCCTTCACCACCACCTCCATTTGCCCAAGCCCAGCCTGCTCTTGTCGGGGACCCATTCAAACAGCTCAAGGAGATGGCAGGTCAGGGCACTCCTGGAGAATCCAGGCGACATCAAGCCCCTGAGAGGATTGTCCCGTCACCTCCCGGATCCTCTCTGCACGTACAGTACCCCGTTTGCTGTCTCAGAATCACTCTTGTGTGCGAACTGACCGAACTGTTCACTGCGCACAGATAAACCTGGCAAACATCAGTAGTTAGAGGGGCTGGGCGCCGTCTGTTTTCCCGACCCTTGCTCCTAGGCCCTAATAAGAGTGAGATGTGGATGTGTTCTCCACGTGCACAGACACTTATTAACATCCACATCTAAGTCAGCAGCCCCAAGCATTCCCCTAACTTGTCCCAGCGGCTTTGTGATGTCCCAGCTCTGTGTCCCTTGGGTGTCCTTGCGGCACTCCAGGCAGGCTTGGTAGCGTTCCCGAGGCAGGATCTGGTCACTCTGAATGCTGGATCTAGAATGAGAGATCCAGACTTTTCTCCAGCATCACTAAAATGTCGCCAGGGCCCCCATTCACCAATCAGGGCAAGGTGCTGTTCCCCACTGTCCCTCCCAGATCCCCGGCTTGGCAAAGGGAATGGAAGATAGATTTCCTCTGCCCCTCGCCCCACAGCTGGGCGCCTCTGTGCATACCCAACGCACACCTGCTCGGCCCCGGGCCCAAGGACCCTCCTCTGCACCTGGCAGAAGTCCAGCCCCTCCCAGAGGTAGCTTGGGAGGTATGGCCTGGGGCTGGCCCAGTGTTTGGGGAGAAGCACCAGCTTTTAGTGACCGGGGATCATGGGGACACCTGGGAGTGAGTTTTCCATGGGCATCGGCTCTGGGTCTTTTGAGGTTTTGTTAGAAAGAACAGACCTTGTTGTGAAAATGGGATGTCAGTTCTGGTCCAAGAGAGAGGCTGCTGAGAAGAGAGGAAACAGAAGGGCCACTCTGAGCATCACCCTGAGGAGCCCCCGCCCACCTGCACTGGTCCATCGTTCCCGAGCCTGGCCTGGTCGGGTTCAGGTCCCACCACTGCTCCTACCTGGCTGTGTAGCCCTAGGGAGATGACCTAACCTCTCTGATGCCCAACCTCCCTGACCATAAAAGGAGGATGAAAACAGTACCGACTGCACGGAGCTACAAACGTGGACTGCCACCGCCTGGCACCCAGCACACACTCAGCAGAAGCCGCCCGCAGGTTCACTACTTACTGAGTGGATTAAGGAACATGACGTGTCGTTAGGTCATCAGTCAGCAGGGCTTCCTCCGCCCCTGACGCTGTGTTGGTGCAGGAGGGAAGGGGTGCTGGTTAGTACCTCACAGCCAGCTCTCTGGGGTAGAAAGTCCTTTCCAGCGTTGGCCCATCTCCGTGGGACAAACACCGCGGAACACTAGGGCCCACTTTACGGGACGTGGAGATGGGAAGACATGAGCAGGACTGGCTCCCTCCTGTACATCAGTGTCTAGCGACCAAAGAGAGGAAGACTCAATCCCCTTCGTCCAGGAACTCTGAAGCTCTCTGGGGAGACATATGTGTGCGCAGGCCCCTGGAAGGCTGCATGGTTAGCACAGTAACAGTTTGCCGTGGAGGATCATGGCAGCCCCCAGCCCAGCCCGGGGAAGAGTCAGGGAGGGCTGCCTGCAGGCAGTGGCACTTGGGGAGCCTGGAGTCACCCAGGTGGGGATGGGGGAGAACATCTGGGTGGGGGCGGGGCGCCAGAGAAGCCAGTGAGTGGAGGTGGATGCGCATGCGTGGGGTAGGGGGGCTGTCAAGGAGTCTGGACCACCCTGGGGCCACAGGTTGGCCCTGGACTTCACGAAGGCCACAGGACCCTGGTCAGGGCCTTAGCAGAGCCCGCTGGCCTGCCAGCTCTTTGTCCCTTTGAGCCCCACACGGGGGGGCAGGCCCTCATCCTGTGTCATCTTTCCTTTAGATGGTACCCAACATGCTGCTCATCAGACTGATGCAGGAGCGCCTGAAGGAAGAGGACTGCATCAGGCGGGTGAGAAGCCGTGCGTGGAGCCGGGGGGCGGGGACCGGGGGGCTCCAGGGAGCGGGGCTCCATCACCAGATGAAGGAGGGTCGGAGGTCGGGGCCACGTGTTTATGTCCCAGAGCAGAGATGACCTGCAGAGAAGGGTGCAGTTCTGAAGTCCGGCGGTCAGACTGCACACAGGTTTCACCATGGATGGAGGAAAAGCAACAAGGAGGCACCTGGGGAGCCGTCAGGCCCCTGTAAGGATGAGCTGGATCGCCGCCCAGGGTCGAAGCTGTGCAGGGCGGGGGGTGGGCCTGGGCCTGCAGGGGCAGGGGCAGAGCTGGGGGCCCGAGCTCTCACTAGTGCCCTGTCCACCAGACCCCATGACGTCAGAGGGCAGGAGTCCCAGTGAGGCCCTCGGCTGAGGTTGGCCTTCTGGGGCGTGGGCAGGTGGGCGGGGGCCGAGGGATTGTGACCTTGTGATTCATAAAAAGAAATAATGTTTCATCTTCGTCCAATTTATCAGTTGTTGGAATTTCTTTTTAGTATTCCATTTTAATTTCTTGCTTTTTTTTTTTTTTTTACTATCTCTCTCTCTCTTTTTAAGTGAATGACCTAGTGATTACAGCGTACAGACTTGGACTTCCGGTCTGTCTCGAGTCGGGTTTACACATGCAGTGTAGGTCTCGCCCCTCTCAGTGTAACTGCCGTGCGTGCTGCATCCATGTGCGCCAGGAGCCCATCAGGCCGCTGTTACCAGTTTTGCTCTCAGTCATCAAACATGTTCTAAAAACTCAAGAGAATCATGTGCTGTGTTTATCCAGGTATTTACTGTCTCTCTTGTTCTCCATCCCTGGTGCTCCACGTGTCCCTTTCTGTCTGAAAAACTTCTTTGAGCAATTCTTCTAGAGTAGTGTAGCATACCCTACTTGCTTTTCTTTCATCTGAGAATGTCTTTATTTATTTCTTAAAATTTATTTTATATTTTTTGACTGAGCCCCACAGCACGTGGAATTTTAGTTCCCGGCCCCCTGCTGTGGAAGCATGGAGTCTTAACCACTGGACCACCAGCGAGGTCCTGAGAATGTCTTTATTTTGCCTTCATCCCTGAAGGATATTTTTTTCTAGATTCAGAATCTTAGATTGACCATTTTTTCTTTCAGCGCTTTATAAATGTTCTGTTTTAGCACCGTGGTCTCTGGTGAAAATCTATGGTCATTAGAACTCTTATAAATAACGCATCCTTTCTGTCTGGCTGCTTTCAAGACCGTTGTCTTTACCTTTCAGAAGTTTACCTTTGGCCTGTCTGGGTGTGGACTTTGGAGGACTGTCTTCTTCAGTTTTGGGACGCTTCCAGCCGTGTTTTCTTCACATAATTTTCCACACCGTTCTCTTTCTCCTGGCTCCTTCCGAGACCCCAGTGGCATGAAGGTCAGGTCAGGCTGTCGGTGTACCTCATGTTCCCTCACTAAAGCTCTATTCTTTTTTTCCTCTCTGTTGATAAGATTTCATCATTTGTATAGAACTAGCTTCGGGCTCGGAGAAGGAAATGGCAACCCACTCCAGTGTTCTTGCCTGGAGAATCCCAGGGATGGCGGAGCCTGGTGGGCTGCCGTCTGTGGGGTCACATAGAGTCGGACACGACTGCAGCGACCTAGCAGCAGCAGCAGCAGCAGCTTTGGGCTCATTAAATCTCTTCTGTCTCATTTGAATTCTACTGTTGAGCTCATCCACTGAGTTTTAAATTTTGATTGTTGTATTTTTCAGTTCTGAAAACTCCAGTTGGTTCTTCTCTCTTCCTTCTGTGTCTTGGCTGAGACTTGCGATGTGTCGGTTGATGTACTTGGAGCTCTGTCGTTGGCGGTTGTTTTAATAATAGCTGCTTTCGTGTCTTGTCTGATAATTCTAACACCGGCATCGTGTTGGTAGTGGTGTCTGATATCTTTTCCCACGTGAGAGGAAATTTTCCTGGTTCTCCCTGTGCTTAGTAATTTTTAAAATTCTTTGTTTATTTATTTATGGCTGGGCTGGGTCCTTGCTGCTTCGTGGGCTTTTCTCTACTTGCAGCAAGTGGAGGCCACCCTCCAGCTGCAGTGCATGGCCTTCTCACTGTGGTGACTTCTGCTGTCCTGCGAACAGACACAGAACCACTTTGTGGTTTCGGCTCCCAGACCCAGCTGCCCCGTGGCATGTGGGATCCTTCTGGACCAGGGGTCGAACCTGTGTCTCCTGTATTAGCAGACAAGATTCTTTACCACTGAGCTAAGGACAAGGGAGTTTTGTATCCTGAATGTTCACAATATTGCTCTGAGGCTCTGAGTGCTGCTTGAATTCCACGGCAAGCGTTGATGTTTTTGTCTTAGTGAATGACTGGCCCAGCTGGGCTCCGCTCACAACTGGTAGCCACCTTCTCTGGGTCGTGGGTTCCACCTCAGCTCTCAAGCCTTTGGGGTGTTGTGCGGGTCTCTCCTGCTCTATGCCGTGTGGATGCTGCTTGGAGGGGCCTGGGCACTGGTCTGTGCTGTGGCTGATTTCTCAGGGAGGCTGGGAGGCTGGTGTCAGACCTGTGTGTGCGCAGCTCAGAAGTGTCCAGGAGTCCGTAAACGACCATCTCATCGCTTCGCTGTGCGCCCCCTCTGCCGTCTTCCTGGTGACCTCTTGTTCCCTGGTTTGCCTTTATTTGGCTTCTCGCTCAGAAAGCTGGGCCTTGATCTACCTGGCTCTGTCACAGTTTTCCTGGGACTACACTTGCGACCAGAGCCAAGTGGTAGGAGGACAGCAAAAGGAAAGACTCGTGGGGCTTTGCTGTGTTCTCTGGGGCCTGGAGAGGAGGGGGCCCCTGCGCCTACGGAGTTTGAGGCCCCTGCAGCCCCCTTGTCACTGTGACTATAGCAGGAAGGCCTCAAGGCAGGAGTGCAAAGAAGCAGAAAAGAGGAAAGCATGGGGAGGTTCCCCTACTCTCTGCACGTCAGGAGTCCCCTTTCGTATTGCTCAAGCTGGAAAGAGGGGCTCCCGGCCCGTCTCTGTTCCTCCCTAGGGCTCAACTCAGGTTTCAGGCTGCCTGGAGAGACCAGGCCAGGGGTACTGGTTTTGTGGGACCTTGCAATCTGGTCTTCTTCCCCAGTTCCCCTATTACGATATACTTCCTGAGTCCTCAAGGAGCGCCCCCTTGCGCTTCATCCGTGCGTTATAGCTGCTGTCAATGGAGGTGACAGGGTGGGGACGGTTTTCTCCTTCTTGCCCAGAACCAGAACTTGTGTGCTTTTTAAAATATGTGCATGTACGTTTGAAAGATGTCTGCATGCACTTATGCACACACATGCACACATGTGCACACACTTTCTTGAATGATGGCGAGGCCCACATCTGGTGAGACACCGGGGCGCGTCCCCAGGCACTGGTGATGGAGTGGCAGTTTCCACAGCCTCGCTCTGCATGGGCCCCGGCCTTGTGGGTCTGAATCATGAGAGAGCCGCAAGGTAACTGCAGTTTGAGTTTCAAAGTCTGCTCTGAACAGACGGATTTCCACTGACGTCACACTGCTCCCTGTGAGTGGGTGGTCTTCTGCCACCCAGGAATAGGCAGGTGCCCAGAGCTCGGAGGCCAGTCTACATCAGGGGGAGACACAGGCCAGAGAGTAAATACTTTAGCCTTTGCAGACCATATAGTCTCTGTTGCAGTTACTCAACTCTGATGTCATGTGAAAGCAGCCATACATGATATACAAATAAAAGGGCATGGTTTGTTCCAATAAAACTTTATTTATAAAAACAGGCAGCAGGCTGTAGTTTGCCAATCTGTGTCCTAACTGGTACTTTCACATGATGATAAAAACACTTCTGCTCTGTCTCTTCTGTTCTAAGTAAAAAGCAAACTTCCACCTTTCAGTAATATTAGGAGAAAGGCCGCTTAACCATAGACTTTCATGGTAACCAAGTTCCCTCATTGTGACCCGGCTCCCAAGTCCCCTGGCTTGATTCGGCCCACTCTAGTTGAGCGCCCACCACAGAGACTGCACTGTCCTTCCCGCTGGGACCCTACCCCCTTCCCCAGCACATCTTCCTCCTCAGTCCCCCATGAGCTCGGTGCTCCCCTGGGTCCCAGGCTCACCACCTGCCACTGGAGACAGAGTCTCCCGTGACCAAAGCAAGGTTGACCGAGAAGGCTTGTGATGAGGCCACAACACGGGCCCAGGGGAGTTGACTTGTCACTGAACGCTCTTGAGATGGGGACAGGGCAGCCTGTGGAGGGGCCACCTTGGTCAGAGGGGACGGCAGGCAGGACGAGGCTGGGAGTACAGCCTCCCCTCACCCCCCACCACTGCCTTAGTTCAACCAGCCTTGGCTCAACTCTTCCTGAAACTACCCACCCATGGATCACCCTCTTATCTGGGAATTCTGAGATAATCTGGGGAGGAACAAAGGGGAGGGTGGAGCACCCTAAATGACTGGAAACTGGCCGGGGCTTTCTTGTGCAAAATGCTCAAAGGCTTGATCCATAATTGCTGTGAGTTGCAGAGTGGAATAAGAGTCTGGTCTTGTAGACCCCAGGCTGGAAGCACTTGTGTCTGCCTTTCTCCCTCTCTTTAGAACTGGGCTGTTTCTCCTCTTCACCAACACCACTTGTCCCAAGACCTTGACCAAGCAGGTCAGTGTCACTCGTGAAATTAGTGCTCTCAAGTCACCCAGACCGGAACCCTCAGCAGGGTGGAAGCTGTGTTTTGTTTTTTTCCAATTGGAGTATGGTTTATATAATATATGTTACAGGTGTACAGTAGAGTGATTCACAATTTTTAAAAGTTATACCCCATTTATAGTTTTTATGAAGTATTTGTGATATTCCCTAATGCTCAAAAGTCTCCAAGCTAGGCTTCAGCAGTACGTGAACCGTGAACTTCCAGATGTTCAAGCTGGTTTTAGAAAAGGCAGAGGAACCAGAGATCAAATTGCCAACATGTGCTAAATCATCAAAAAAGCGAAAGAGTTCCAGAAAAACGTCTATTTCTGCTTTATTGACTATGCCAAAGCCTTTGACTGTGTGGATCACAATAAACTGGAAAATTCTGAAAGAGATGGGAATACAGAACACCTGACTGGCCTCTTGAGAAACCTATATGCAGGTCAGGAAGCAACAGTTAGAACTGGACATGGAATAACAGACTGGTTCCAAATGGGCAAAGGAGTATGTCAAGGTTGTATATTGTCACCCTACTTATTTAACTTATATGCAGAGTACATCATGAGAAACGCTGGCCTGGGGGAAGCACAAGCTGGAATCAAGATTGCCGGGAGAAATATCAATAACCTCAGCTGTGCAAATGATACCACCCTTATGGCAGAAAGTGAAGAAGAACTAAAGAGCCTCTTGATGAAAGTGAAAAAGTTGGCTTAAAGCTCAACATTCAGAAAACTAGGATCATGGCATCTGGTCCCATCACTTCATGGCAAATAGATGGGGAAACAGTGGAAACAGTGGCTGACTTTATTTTTCTGGGCTCCAAAATCACTGCAGATGGTAATTGCAGCCATGAAAGTAAAAGACGCGTACTCCTTGGAAGGAAAATTATGACTAACATAGACAGCATATTAAAAAGCAGAGACATTACTTTGCCAACAAAGGTCCGTCTAGTCAAGGCTATGGTTTTTCCCGTGGTCATGTATGGATGTGAGAGTTGGACTGTGAAGAAAGCTGATCGCCGAAGAATTGATGCTTTTGAACTGTGGTGTTGGAGAAGACTCTTGAGAGTCCCTTGGACTTCAAGGAGATCCAACCAGTCCATCCTAAAGGAACTCCATCCTGAATATTCATTGGAAGGACTGATGCTGAAGCTGAAACTCCGATACTTTGGCCACCTGATGAGAAGAGCTGACTCACTGGAAAAGACCCTGATGCTAGGAAAGACTGAGGGCAGGAGCAGAAGGGGATGACAGAGGATGAGATGGTTGGATGGCATCACCGACTCCATGGACATGGGTTTGGGTGGACTCTGGGAGTTGGTGACGGACAGGGAGGCCTGGTGTGTGGTTCATGGGGTCGCAAAGAGTCGGACACGACTGAGCGACCGAACTGACTGACTGACTGACGACGCTGTGCAGTTTGTCTGCGCCTCCCTGTCCCCTGCCCCGCCTGTCCTCGCCCCTCCTCTCTTCCCAGTGCGAACCGCCAGTTTGTTCTCAGTTTCTTCGTCGTTACCTTCAGTGGTTTGTTGTATTTTTTAGACTCCACATATAAGTGATATCACGGAGAAGGCAGTGGCACCCCACTCCAGTGCTCTTGCCTGGAAAATCCCATGGACAGAGGAGCCTGGTGGGCTGCCGTCTGTGGGGTCGCACAGAGTCGGACACGACTAAGCGACTTAGCAGCAACAGCAGCAGCAGTGATATAACACAGAATTTGTCTTTCTCTGTCTGACTTATTTCACTTAGCATAATGCCCTCCAAGCCATTCGTGTTGCTGCAGCTTTCTTTCTTGTTATGGCTGAGTGTTGTTCCATTGTAAACACGCTCCATATCTTCTTTATCCAGTCATCTGTTGAGGGACGCTTAGCTTGTTTACCGTCTTTGCAATCGTAAATAATCGCAAAGACGGTAAACAAGCTAAGCGTCCCTCAACAGATGACTGGATAAAGGGTGTATGCATCTTTTCAAATTAATGTTTTGGGCTTCTTTTGGATGTATATCCAGGAGTGGAAATACTGGGTCACATGGTATTTCTATTTTTAGTTTTTTTGAGAAACCTCCATACTGTTTTCCTTAGTGGTTGCACCAATTTACATTCATCAGCGCTATATTTAAAAGCCTAGTTGGGGGACTTGCCTGGTGGCCCTGTGGTTAATCTCCATGTTTCCAATGCATGAGAGCATTCCAGGGTGCTTGAGTTCGATGCCTGGTCCTATATACTAGGATCCTATATACCATGCAGTGTGACCAAAACAAATAAAAGCACATCTGGACACTGTGGCCGGTCAGCAAATTCCACGTGCCAAAAGCTCCTGGCAGCAGAATGTCTGCCTGACTGGCTGCGGCCACAAACGCGTGGGCGGGGCGCACGCCTTCGGCTCCTGCCACAGTCACACCCCGCCGAGCTGAAGTCCCGGTGGACTCGGCCCCGCGGCTGGAGGCCAGAGCTTCCTGCAGGCACTGTTCGCTCATCCATTTATTCCCGTGTGCGCCAAACGCCAAGACGGTTAGCAAAGGAGTTAAACGCCTGCTCTCAAGGAGCACAGATTCTAGCTGCGGGGAGACAGATGGCAAACCAGATGAGACGTGCATTTGGGATGTTAGTTAGAGATGGGTGCCTGGGAGGACACGCTTCCAGAAAGAGGGCCCGGCAGATACCCAGCAGAGAGGTGTGTCTAGGAGAAAGGAGAGAGGTCCCTGGGGGACCCTCCCCAGCCCAGACCCCTGAGCTGTGCAGGAGGCCAAGGGCGGGATGGAGGTGTGCTGGGAGGAAGGGAGAAAAGGGAGCAACCACTGTCATGTTGTCGATGACCTTGAACTGACTGATGTGAAAGCTGGGCATATGGACGCTGAGTGACCCCCAGAGACGCCATCCTTCCCAATCTCAAAACATTCAAAACAGTCTTAATTTGTGAAAGTTATTTATCTAAGTGACAATTTCCAGGGTGTAAGCGTTCAGCCTAGAGTTCAGAGGCATGGAATCGGGGAGTTGGATGGTTGGGTGAGTCTCACTGGTGAGTCAAACCCCCTGGAACCCATGACACAAAGATCCAGCCACAATGCAGACACAGGAGCCAGACAATCATATGATTGTCTATGTAAAAGTTCTTTTGATCTCTGTAAGTTACTGAGTCATTGTTTCTGGGGAAAACACGACGACACTCTGTGATTTTAGCTGGGCATCCCATTTGTCCTTGGTGATCTAGAATAGTCTCTAAACACACATTTCACTCCTATAAGCCTTTCTTGAGCTTATGCAAGGCTGGCTGCACAGCTGCAGCTTGAAAGCATGAGACCAGGCATCTCAAGTCCTCACCAGCAGCTACATCGTTATCAAAGTGGTCAGAACACTTACGAATATTAATTAATCACATCATAAGTGATACCACTACTGTTTATGTTGTACTGTACAACTCTGTTGTGCATTATGTTGAACACTTGGTTGAATTAAAACTATTTTCATGTTAATTATCGTTGCTGTTGTTCAGTTGCTAAGTCTTGCCCCACTCTTTGCGACCCCGTGGACTGCAGCATGCCAGGCTTCCCTGTTCCTTCAGTGTCTCCCTGAGCTTGCTCAGATTCATGTCCGTTCAGTCGGTAATGCTATCTAACCATCTCATCCTCTGCCACCCCCTTCTCCTTTTGCCTGCAGTCTTTCTCAGCATCAGGGTCTTTTCCAGGAAGTCAGCTCTTCGCATCAGGTGGCCAAAGTATTGGAGCTTCAGCTTCAGCCTCAGTCCTTCAAATGAATATTCAGGATCACAGCCTTGTCGTGGCAAAGGGGCTTATGTAACTCAGTGAATCTCTGAGCCACGCCTTGCAGGGCTACCCAGGACAGACAGGTCATAGTGAGGAGTTCTGACAAAAAGTGGCCCACTGGAGGAGGGAATGGCAAATCCATCCAGCTGTTGCAGTGAGAACCCCACGAACAGTATGAAAAGGCAAAAAGATGTGATAGTGGAAGATAATTATCATTACCATTGCTGTTTTGGTGATGGTGGCAGTTGTCTGGACTCCAAACAAAGGCTTGGGAGGCCGGTGTGGCGCCTCGTTCCCTGCACCTCACCATGAGGACACGATGCAGAGAGGCTGTGATTATCACACTATTGATGGTGACCACGGACTGGGGGTCCAGGACTGAGGGCCACATTCGTGATCTCTAATCTGTGCAGCAGCCCAGTAGAGGCGGGGCTGTCGTTGTCCATGTTTTAGGGGTGCAGCGTCTTAAGGCTTTCAGGGTCTTGCCCAGAGGCCCCACAGTCAGCCCCAGAACCAAGATGTTTCTGGCCCCTCTGTTCTTGTCTGATCATCACTCGGCTGTGTCTCTCCAGCGAGCCCCTCACCTTCCTCCACCTCTGTGTCTCCACTGGGCTCAGACTTGTGCTCTGGAGCTCCTTCTAGGCTGACATTCTGATTCCGATCATGTCCAGGCCATTGTTACCTGCTGAGTAAAGAAATATCTCCTTTAATTTGCTTTAAAATTTCTTCTGAGCTTCCACGGGCATCCAGTACCTTTTTCATCTCTTCCCAGTGGAGACGGAATTTCAAGAGGAAGAGGTGAGGCGCCTAATTATATGCTCTGTTTGTTGAGAAACACAACGAACCCTCATCCAAAATAAACAGGCGTTCCTGCTTTTAGGGAGAAAAATGACACATATGCATATTCATTTGTATGGTAATTATTATTATTTAGCTACGCAGGGACTGGATGGGTAATTCAGAGCACAGAGAGGAGGCAGGGAGCTGTGTTCAGGGAAAAAGACGCAATCACAACCCGCCAGGGTTCTCTGTTAATGTTGCCTTTTTCCCTTTTTTTTTTTCCAGTCTAATGCAACACTCTTTGAAGTGACCACCAAATACATTAAATAAAGAAAGAGAAATTAGTGCTTTGTATTGGAATTATCGAAAGCACGTGGGCGCTACATGTCAGCGACCCATTGCCTTTTCTTTAGGGGCAGCCGAGTTTTTGGAGTCCAAGAGTGCCTGGTGCTTGAGACCATGTCTGTAGGGCCAGGGGAGCCAAGAAGTGAGGCCGGGGGTTCAGGAAGTCTGGCGGAGGCTCCACACCAGGGAGATTCCAAAGCTCACCTTCACCTCCATAGTCACTGTTTGCCGCCACTGTTGTTGTTTTTTTTTTTTTTAATGTGTTTATGTCTTTGATTGTGCCCACTCTTCGTTGCAGCATGTGGAAACTAGTTCCCTGACCAGGGATGGAACCCAGGCCCCCTGCATTGGGAGCCCAGAGTCTTAGCCACTGGACCACTAGGGAAGTCCCCCTCCACTATTCCTTTGGATTACTAAAAAACCCTTTCCCTCTTTGGCCCCTAATCCATCTCCCGCAGCTACCAGGGTTTCTTCCTAATCCTTTCTTCATATTGTTTCTGGAGGAGTTGCTTTTCAAAAACAAACGAATTTATTTCTTCACTGCAGAATGTTCACATGGTTCAAAATTCAAAATGTTCCCAGTCCTCCGCAAACTCCTGTCCCCCAGCCACCTGGCTCCCCTCCTGAAGAGATGTTGATATTCTCTGGAGAGCATGTCCTTCAGAAGATTAGTTTATACTTAGAGAAACCTTTGTCTTTTTTTTTTTTTTTTTTGAGTCATGGTACCAATTTGGTTTTTGTTTTTTAATTGGAGTACAGTTGATTTACAATGTTGTATTAGTTTTGGGTGTACAGCAAAGTGACTCAGTTATACATGTGTGTATTAATTCTGCTTTAGATTCTTTTCTCCTGTGGGTTCTCGTGGAGCATTGAGGAGAGTCCCCGTGCCACACAGGAAGTCCTTGTTGGTTACCTGTGCTGTATATGGCAGCATGTTTACGGCCACCCCGACCTCCTGACTTATCCTCCCCCGACGTTTCCCCTTTGGTGACCATGTTTGTTTTTGATATCTGTAAGTCGTTCTGTTTTGTGAATAAGTTCATTTGTATGATTTTTAAAAATTAGATTCCATCTATGAGTGATAGTATTTGTCTTTCTCTTTCTGACTTACTTCGAATAATCTCTAGGTCCATCCATGTTGCTGTAAGTGGCATTATTTCATTCTTTTTTAGGGCTGAATACTATTCCATTATATATATATATACACACACACCACATCTTTATCCATTCCTCTGTCGATGGACGTTTAGGCTGCTTCCACGTCTTGGCTACTGTGAATAGTGCTACAGTGAGCATTGGGGTGCATGGATTATGGTTTTCTTTTTGGATTATGGTTTTCTCCGAACATATGCCCAGAGTGGGATTGCTGGACTGTGTATATATGTGTTAATTGCTCAGTCATGTCTGACTCTTTGCAACTCCATGGACTGTAGCCCACCAGGCTCCTCTGTCTATGAAATTCTCCAGGCAAGAATACTGGAGTGGGTAACCATACCCTTCTCCAGGGGCTCTTCCTGACCCAGGGATTGAACCCAAGTCTCCTATATTGGCAGACAGGTTCTTTACCACAGAGCAATCAGGGAAGCCCCTGGTGTGATTGCCTTGCGTTATCTAAGACTTCACCTTAGCAGATGAGAGAGAAAGTCTCCTTGCCAGCCACTGTGTTAGAGAAGCCTGTGAGGGCCTCCTGGAGGACCCAATGGCAGTCCCCAACCTCCAGCCAGCAAGGAACTAGAGCCCTCAGTCACAGAGCAGCATGGAAGGAAATTCTTCCACAGCCTGAGCTTGGATGCAGTTGGATCTGGAAGCAGTTCTTCCCCAGTTTGACCTCGAGATGCAAGTGCAGCCCACTGACACCTCGATGGCCAAGGCGCCAGCAGAGAATCCAGCTCAGCAGTGCTCTGACTCCCCGTCCATGGGAACCGTGGGGTGAATGTGTGGCTTTAAGCCCTAAGGTTGTGGTCGTTTGTTGCAGAGCAACAGAAAACTAACACACCAACGTTCTCTTCATTGTGATAGCCCACCACTCCTGCCTCAGAGCTGGCCAGCTGCTTCTTAATTCTTTGTCTCAGGACAGAGTCCCTTCTTCAGGCAGACTGTTACATGAGCCCACAGCACCCTTATCTTCTCTGTGAGTTCTGTGAAGGTGAGGACCCATCTGTGCCAGTCACCACAGAATCCCACAGAAACCCCCACAGTACCTGGGTACAGACTCAGGAAATATCTATGAAATGAATAAACAAAGGAATACCATTCACGCAATCCCGTGAAATCTGTTCCCAGTTCGCTGTTGGCCCAAGGAGGGGAAGGTGTTTAAAACCCATCGAGCCTGCTTCATGGAATGTGAATGTTCTAGTTTTGTTGGTAGGAACAGATGATTGCGTCTGAAGATTATTCTCCATTAGCAGCGCTTTCGAGGTTCATGTTAGGCCGTGGTCTCCTCTAGCTTGATCAGGTTCGGCCAGTGCACCAGCAGACCCGGGGTTCCAGTGTTTGGGAACCTGCCTTCGCTGGGGTCTTGGCATCCTGTCCTGAGGCTGCCTGTGACCTCCTCCTCTCTCCTCGACTGTAACGAGGACAGACCACCGAGACACTTGATTCTGAAATAGTAAATACAGCATTTCGTGGAAGTCGCTGTGCCCAGTGGATGGATTTCAATTTGTCTCACCAACTTTCCTAAAAAGAAAATTCTTGAAAATATTCGTGCCTAAAACCTTTTCTGAAAGGGGAAATTTAGGCCCGGATGGGGGAAGGGGCTTAGCCTAGATCAGGGGACCCGCGGGCCAGGACAGGTGTGGACCGCCCCCTCTCCTGGCTGCCAGGACAAGCTCTAGCCCAGGACTCAGTGATCTTGTGCCGGCTCTTTGACAAAGGCATGTCCGCATCCCCAGGACCAGACCGAGTTGGAATGTGACCGTCTGGATGTATCTGGTCCAGGAGGGAAAGAAGAAATGTTTGCATGTAGGGTCAGCCGCCTCCCCCAGCTGTGGGGAGGGAACGGCTGTGACCGATTGTAAAGGCTCATCAGATGGTGGGCGTTTCATCACCCCGAAAAGGCAGAGGCCTCCGCAGACGGCTCATGTCCACCTCTGCTGGCCCTCGCATACCTGGGCTGGGGCGGCAGCAGGACTTGGCGTGGGGCAGCTGCTCAGGCCCCAGCATGGCTGGGTGTGGGCGCCCTCGGGCTGCAGGCAGGCCGAGAGGGCTCTGGGGGGCACAGCCCACTGTACAGCCCCGAGGCTGGCCCGAGGCCCACAAGGCAGGGTCACCTGCTTTCCTGGTGAGGTGAACGGATGAGAGCAGCAGGAAGCTGCCTCCTCCACGGTCACCCTGGGCGCTAGGGCGGGGCCTCTGCTCTCCGGGTCCAGTGGGCTCCAACCCATCAGTGAGCCCGCCGCGTGATTCCAGAATTGTTGTTCTGGTGAGTTCTGCAGCGTCCCACACCTACATGGATGAGAGCTAGCAGTTAATTGTGGTGCCTGGGGGTAAAAGCGACATCTCAGAGCCAGCTGGAGCCTCCCCGCCCCGGCTTCTGTCCACTTGCCGTGGCTTTTCTACCCTCCTCTGAGCTGCCACGTGGGCTGGAGCTCCAGGGCCCTGGAGGTTAGGGCTGCTCCTTGTCGGGTGTCAGGCCAGAAGCCCCTGCAGGCTGGGCCGGGCCGGGCAGCAGCCTTTAGTGGGAACGAGGCAGGGGTCAGCATGCTGGGGGCTCCCATGGCGGCAGCGCCCTCCACAGCTGTGCTCCATGTCACAGCACCTCTCCTTTCCATTTCCCAAACCAGGGTGCTTGGAGTCCCACCCACCGAGTGGATAGCCCACCCTGATAGCACAGACTCACCTGCTGTACCCGCGTGCCCCCCAGGGTGGCCACGCAGAGGCCTGTGTTCAGGGTGCTGAGTTCTGACCATCATCTCCTCATCCCCAGCCCGGGGTCAGGAAGTCTTCCCAATGCCCCCACCAAAAGCAAAGGCCCAAAAAACAGAACCTGTCCCCCCTGGACTGGAATGTAGCCAGGCCCCGACTTCAGCGAGTTCAGAAAATGCCGCCTTGTCCCAGGACTCGTCGGCCTCTGGGATGGTGGCAGAGATCAGGAAGGAGGGAAACGAAGGCCAGAACGAAGCCCCGCACGGGTGCTGGAGCCACAGCGGGTGTGTCAGGACGAAGGCACACTCGCAGTTCCCCAGCCTTCCCTGCACACGCTGGGGAACCCCTGCCACACTCGTGCGTCTGGACGACCGTCCTGCGGGGTCTTTACATCCGAGGCTCCGGGCACTGCTGTGTGGCAGGGACCGTCCTCGGTCCCGCAGGGGACAACAGAATGAAGGAACCGGTGCCCGCTTTCACGGGCCGGCGCTGGCGGTGCAGGTAGGCCTTCAGCACTGGTTCCTCCTGTTGTGCAGAGCAGGAAGCTGCAGCACCCAAACCCGCTGCTGATGTAAAGGAAGGACACGCGTGCTGCCTGGGGGAGGAACTGCTCGCTGTTCCACACAGATGTCCTGCAAGTTCAGTGTCTGCTCCACGTCATCTCCCTCCTCCAACTGGAGTGACATCGCCAAAGGCAGACCTCTGACCACACCCCCAGCTTCCTAAGTGGAGGAGAAAATCCCCAAGGCAGACTGGAAGCGGGTAGAGGCCTTTCCTTTACAGAAAACAGAAAGCGAGCCTTTGTGTTCACAGGTTAACTTCTTTTTGAAAGGGAAATTCACTCAGTTGTGACCGACTCTTTGCGACCCCGTGGACTATACAGTCCATGGAATTCTCCAGGCCAGATTACTGGGGTGGGTAGCCTCTCCCTTCTCCAGGGGATCTTCCTAACCCAGGGATCGAACCCAGGTCTCCCACACTGCAGGCGAATTCTTTACCAGCTGAGCTACAAGGGAAGCCCAAGAATGCTGGAGTGGGTAGCCTATTCTTTCTCCAGCGAATCTTCCCGACCCAGGAATCGAACTGGAGTCTCCTTCATTGCAGGCGGATTCTTTTTAATCTCATTCAGTATACTGGAGACATTCAGTTATTTCATGAGAAAGGAGGTATGCTGGAGCATACTTTTTTTAAAGGTGGTTTTTTTTTTTAATTTGATGTGGACCATTTTAAAAGTCTTTATTGAATTTGTTATAGTATTGCTTCTGTTTTATGTTTTGGTTTTCTGGCCAAGAGGCGTGTGAGATCTTAGCTTCCCCCCCTCTGGCGATGGAACTCGTGTTCCCTGCATTGGAAGGCGAAGTCTTAACCACCGGACCACAAGGGAAGTCCCGCATACTTTTGACTGTGGAACCAAAAGTTTAAAATTTACTTGGCAGGTTTCTAGAGTCTTGTTTATTTTTTCATCTTTGCTCTCAGATTTATGCTTCCCTGCTCATAACGGGAGTCCGTATTTTATGGTGGAAATGCCGTCGGAGCGGAGGAGCCCGATACTGGTCTGCGGAACCACCCGCTGTTTGTTTTATTTCTCCTGGTGGTGTCATTGGGCTGGCATTAATTACCAGCTCCCGTCCTCCGACAGAGGGAATGCAGAATTTTCCTGCCGTTGTTCTGATGCTCACGGGTTGGTAGATGTCACCCGCGGCCTCTGAGGAGTGCGGGTTTATTGATCCACAGCTTTGCTGAGGCCCGGGGCTGTGTGTTCCTCTTGTCCAGATGCAGTCAGGATGGCAGGGCCTCCGAGGGCGGTTCTGAACTCCACTCAGGAAACTTCTGGCATACATCACCGTGCAGCAGGGCTCTGGGGACCAGGGTGGGTGCAGGAGGAGCCCAGTGAGGATTCCCTCGCGGATCCCTTGCTTGTGGGTATTTCTGGGCCCTTTGTCGTGTGATGTTGGGCTTGATGGTGGAATGTGTGGCCCACCTGTCTGCACGTTGAGCAGCAGCGTCCGGGTGCTGTGTGGGCGGTGTGTCCTGTGATGCTCTCAGGACCCTTCTCGCTGCCGTCGGGGAGGAAGAAGAGATGACCGCAACACGGGGCAGAGCCCGACGTTCTAGCCCCAGAGAGCGCTGGAGAGGCCCAGTGGCACTGGAGACAGGACTGGACTTGGGACCACCAGCCACGTTGCCCTTGGTTGGATGATGGATCCAGAGGCCGCAGCAGGAGGCCTGCCCCACCCTGAGAGCTGGAAACAGCCCCCAGGAGGGCGGCACTGAAGGGCATCCTCAGTCCCCCAGTGCCAAGCTCTTGGTGTGACTTAGTTTTCCGGTCAGGGGTCAACCCGGAAAAGCATGGCATGTGCTGAGTCTGGAAATGGTGCCAGCTGCCGTCTTCCGTCCAGTACCTGCCATCGACCAGACCTCGAGCCTGCGGTTCCTGCTTGTCACAGCGCCTCACCCTGAACCCCAGGGTGACGATGCTGATAATGTCAGCAGCATCCCCGCTTTGCAGATCAATTGATACAGCTGCTTAGTGCGGGTCCGGGGTCCCAGCTGGCTCAATATTGTCGTTCAGTACATGTTTGAAGAATTGCAGAAACTAAACTGATTGATTTTTAGCTATAATCTGTGACATATTAACGACCTCCAATTTGAATTATACATACTACTGGCAACCACTCCAGTGCTCTTACCTGAAAAATCCCACAGACAGAGGAACCTGGCAGGCTACAGTCCAATGAGTCTCAGAGAGTCGGACATGACTGAGCAGCTGAGCCCAGCCCAGGACACACTCATGATGTTAATGATGAATAAGCGTGTTGGTTAGCACAGCAGAGCACATGCGCAGATGTGTTCAGTGTGCCTGTGACGTGTCGAGGCTGCGTGGGATTCACTAGTCCCTCAGCTGATGAGCTCTCATTCTCTGCAGTAGGCCCTGTCACATTCTCCTTCCGACACGGTCAGGTTGGGCTTTTCCTGGAGCGGCACCCTAGGGTCTGGTCTCTGGCAACGGAAGACCACCGGCCTGAGTTGAGATGAGCTTAGGAAGGTGTGGAAAGTGGTCTGGGCTTCCTCACGTGTTGAGAGCAAGTGTCCCAGGGGACTGAGGCCGAGGAAGAATGTGGTTCCGATGGGGAGAGAGGGAGTGAGAGGCAGCAGGGCCCCATGTCCACGGAGCCCAGGCGACTCCTCAGACCTTGCCTCTCTCTCTCCTTTTCAAATCTGAGAACGAGGCCAGGACTCTAGGCAGACACACACACCCAGCTTAGACCCAGCACTCAACCTTCAGGGTGCCCTTTGGAAGGCCCCGGGAGAGGAGTCATTTCAGGTGTTGATCAGACCTGGTAATTGTGACCCCCCCCAAGCTCTGCCCCCACTGCCTAGTGGGGTTTTCCCCTTCTTTTCATGATTTTGGGGAGCTGGCAGAGTTTCATAGGAGAGTCAGTCTGCAGGGCTGCAAGTAAATTAGGATGTTTTCATGTGCAAAGACCCTCAGAGGCAGGACAGTCCCTCTTCCTGGTTGATGCCTTTTTTCCCTGCATAATTATGAACAGCAGGCTGTTTATTCTCAAAATGTCTTTGTTAGACCATAATTGTCTTTGCTAGAAGTTACCTGTTCCAATCCTCTAATTTTATAGGTGATGTTCAGTGCCTTGCACAATCCACAGCCAATTAGAAAAGAGCCCTAAGTGACCAGACTTGGGTCAGCCAGACTTGGGGGTAGGTAGTTAAATGAACCAGTGACCGATCAGCCCCAGGGCTGCCTAGCAGACAAGCCCCCCAGCCGAGGGCTCCTGAACTTTTTGGTATGAAAACCCAGCGTTCTGCATGAAGCGGTGAGTAAATGAACTGGTGGATGCATGGATGCATGGACAGGTGAATGGAGGGGCCCTCGGGCTTGTTTCCCACATGCTGGCTCCTGACTGTGATTTCCGGGGTGCAGGCTCCCCGGGAGGCCCCCAGTCAGGCGCTGGCACACAGAAGCCCACGGGAATGGCTCTGCACTAGGCCACAGTCCACTAGATTCCCTCGCTTTCAGCGAAACGTGTTTTTCCCAAGTCTTCGTTAATCAGAAAGCTTTTCTTAGTTCATACCCGGAATGCCAGCTACTGCTCTTTCCAGGAGACTGTCTTTTCATTTATTTTACTTTATTTATTTTGGCTCTGCTGGGTCTTCGTTGCGGCAGACAGGCTTTCTCTAGCTGCGGTGCGTGCGGGCTTAGTTGCCCAGCAGCATGTGGGATCCTTGCTCCTGGCCCAGGGATCAAACATAAATCCCCCGCATTTTCAAGGCAGATTCTTAACCACTGGACCACCAGGGACAGATCCCTGAGACTGTCTTTTAAAATGAATTTTTTATATTAATTTCTACAGTCCTAAGTGGGATGCCTTCTTGAACGGGGGTAGAGGGAAAGAACAGAGTTCGCCTTGGTCAGAATTATAATGACAGTAATAAATTAGTTACCATAGCCTGTCTGGTTCTTCATCACCAGGCCTCATGCTTGTTTTATCACTGTCTGTTTGTACTCCTCATTTCATCATCCCGGCAGCTGTGGGGTAGATGGTTGTTAGTGTCCCCGTTTTGCAGAGAAGGAGAGCAAGGCCCAGAGATGTTAAAAGTCATGGCTGGCAGTGGCAGAGGCTGATTCCCAAGGCTCTGCTCTTCAGCACATTGGTAAACTGGCATCCTGATGGGCTAATCTTATTTCTGAAGAGACGAGTCTACACCACAGACAGGCTCTAAAGGGCTTGGAAAGAACGGACCCGTTAACTGGACCTTGTCGAGGTATCCACTTGTTGTGCTTTCAACCATTGCCCACTGTGTCTGAACCTGGAAACTAAATGTGATGCAGCAAAGCAAGTTTCTCTGCAGTGGGTCATTTCGGCATCCTCCCAGGTGAGGAGCTGGGGTGGAACTGGTCCATTTTTATGTGAATTTGATTTTAAAACATTTCTTAGCTGTTTGGGAACAAAAAAACCCCACCAAACCTCTGGAGAAGACTCTTGAGAGTCCCTTGGACAGCAGGGTGATCAAACCAGTCAATCCTAAAGGAAATCAACCCTGAATATTCTTTGGAAGGACTGATGCTGAAGCTGAAGCTCCAATACTTTGGCTACCTGATACAAAGAGCTGACTCTTTGGAAAAGACCCTGATGCTGGGAAGGATTTTAGGCAAAAGGAGAAGGGGGTGGCAGAGGATGAGATGGTTAGATAGCATTACTGACTCAATGGAGCAAACTCCGTTGAGCAAACTCCAGGAGACAGTGGAGGACAGAGGAGCCTAGCGTGCTGCAGTCCACGGGGTTGCAAAGAGTCAGAAATGGCTTAGTGACTGAACAACAACAGTGACCTCTTAAACATTCACATCTGCGTTTTACCGAATCTCAGCACCCTGGAGATCAGTGGCTTTTAACCAGCGGGACCCAGGAGTATGGATTTTCCCAGATTCGTGTTTGTTTAGAAAACCATTAGGCGTGTGTCACTGATTTGCCAAGATGGGTGGAACCCGGCTCCGTCGGTTACTTGGAAACACCACTCCTGCACGTCTCAGCCTGTCTGAGCACAGACGCTGAAGGCGGCCTGGCAGAGCCTCGTGGGGCGGCCGAGCCAGCATGCAGGCGAGCTCCAGAGCAGCCCGGCCCGCTGCAGGGTGTGCCAGTCAGGGGCGCCGGCAGGCGTTGCCTATTGTTTGAGATTAAACTTCACAGTCAAACTTCCCACTAGTCATCTCTCAGACGAGCTGACTATGGAAGGCGTCCGAGGATCCATGGCGGGCTAAGACTGGTACGTTCCTGTCTGAGCCAGAGGAACCGATACTGGCTCAACGTGACATTAGCCTTTCCGTAACCATCAAAATACTGTCATCTTTCTCACCAGTTGTCTTGAAGCATATCAGTTTCCCAAACTGAATCTTTTAATATGCGTTTCTTTTCCGGCTGATCAGAATCTCCTTTCTAGATAGTGGGGAAACTATAACATTTCACAAGAAAAAAACGGAGGGAGGTGGGAGGCCCACGAGGCATCTTGTGACATGTCCCCGATTCAGACTTTGAGCTGAGTGAGCTGATTGATCAGACACAAACCTTCAGCCTCAGATTGCCTCCCTGGGACCTTGAGGAATCGGCCTCCGGCTCCAGGGAACGCCTGGGATAGAGCCTCCAGAGCCTGCAGTCAGATCTGGGAGGTGGAATCAGGGCGTCCTCCGGAGAACCCAGGGGAGCGCCCCCACTCTGGTCTTTGGAGGAGAGGGGAGGAGACAAGGGCACCGCATCAAACAGGCTGAGGGCTCAGAGGGCAAGAGTCCTGTGGTGTGAAGTTGCTAATTGCGCTTTAATAATAGTCAGGAGGGCAGGAGAGGCCAGTGTTCACACAGAGTGGGCCGTGCTCTGCGGGGGCCCTGCCACGTTCCCTGGGCTGGCGGGCTGCTTTGCTTCCCTTTTCTCTTTTTTTTTCCATCTGTGACATCTGCTCGGTGCTTGTCCCTCCTCTGATACCGAACCCTGCGCAGCTGTGCAGGCCTCCAGCTCTGTGCTGGTGCAGGAGTGCCCTGAGCATACGGCCTTTTTGATGTGTGATAAAACAGAAGCGAGCCACGGGGGTACGGCGAGCGGAGGCCTCGGAATATCAATTAGCCTGCTCAGAACAAAGCTGCGGCTCCGGAGCAGCAGAATAGACATTTCACTGAAGTGCCAGGAAGACGGATAACGTATTCTAATTAGGGACTGACTGCTACCTCGGCATCCAGTGGCTCCTGGAAGTCAGACCCACGACCCTCACGACGCAGCGTGCCAGCATCCCATCGCGGCAGGGCGCGGATGCTGCTGACTGATGGATGACTTCCTGCTTTGCCAGAATTTGCGGCCAGCAGCTTGCTCTCAACCAGAATTGCTGTTTCCCCTCGAAAGTGTGCTTCATTTGCCACCGGGCAGTTGGGAATAACCACTATAAAGGGAGGAGCTCTGGGGGACTTCCCTGGTGGTCCAGTGGCTAAGACTCTGCACCCCGCCCCCCCGAGTCTGATCACTGGTCAGGGAACTAGATCCCACATAACACAACTGAGAGTTCACACGCCACAAGTAACATCGCCATGTGCCACAACTAATGGCCCCACGTGCTGCGACAAAGAGGGAAGATCCCACACGCAGCAGTAAGGCCTGGCACAGCCGAATGAATACGTGGTTTTAAAAAGCGGGCCTTGGGGGCAGCTCTGGGAAAGATCTTTTCCAGGTACTAAGCCTGGGGCTTCCATCTCGAGGACGCTCCACGAGCCACACTCCCTGACGTAGAGGCCTTGGTCACTGTAGCCTTCCTTCCCAGGCGAGCTGAGGCAGGGACTAGTGGGGTGTGGGTGCCACCCTAAGAGGTCAACAGATGATGTGATAGAGTGACTGGGTGACTCCTTAAGACTGGCTCATCAGAGAAGGCCTTTCTGAGGAAGCAGCATGCAGGCTGAGATCCGAATGCTAAGATGTAGGGTGATGGGGAAGGGGAAGGAGGTGTGTCCCCCAGGGACCTCGTTTCTTTGCACCTGGGGTGATTGGACCATCTCCCTAAGTCTGGAAGCGTAGACCCAGAGAGCCAAGGTGGCCCGGGAGGGATTCGCTTCGAGCCGCACCCACCCCCGCCCCCGCCCCCGCCTTCTCCCTCCTTCAATGTCACGTCTGCACTACGCCAGCTAATTAGGAAGATGTTCCTCACTTTGCTGCACTTCCCCTGTGTAATTGGAAGGCCCGCTTTCTCCAGTCGGCGAGAGCTGTTTCCCTGAATAGTTCTAAAAGCTTTGGACCACATACTGATATCAGCTGCAAATTTATGGGTGAGATTATAATGATTGCTCAGTAATGCAGTATTAAAAGCGGAGGTCTTTCTCGGTGCTGAGCGAAGGCGTAGTTCCACCCTCCTTTCAGCTTCAAAACCGGGATTCGAAACAGAATTACCAGCCCCGGTCCTAGAAGTGGTCAGTGGGCTCCAGCTCTCTCCCTTCCAGATATGGAAAAAATGAAGGGGTCTGAATGTGGCCAAAGTTCAGAACATTCAGGTTCGGCTTCCAGAACCGTAAGTTAGGGGGCGGGTTTCAGACCCCACACCTCCTGGTTCCTGTAGGGGTGCGCGCTTATGTAGGTGTTTGCTTTTCTAAGAGCTGCAGCCAACACTTGGCTGGCTATAACGAGGACTTGAGGGAGCAAAAGGCTGTTAAAAAATCTTGGTTTCTATTTTTTTTTTTCACTTTTGCTTCATTAGTTCTAGAATCCAGGGCCTCTGTGGCTGCATGTTCTCCTGCATAATTTAAGAAATTAATGAAAGTGTGCCTGATTTTTTCCAACACTCTTTACTCTGTAAATTTGTTTAGCTTTTTTTTTAACTGTCAGTTGAGGCTATTAGAGCCTAAATATTTCAATATTGAAGAAATGTGACCCGTTCCCCTTTTACTAAAGAAAGACATGACTTGCCCTCGACCACGTGGTGTTCTATACATCAGGTGTTATGAGTTACAAGTGACCTTGGGTTTGAGTTTATCCCATCAGTCCATCCTCTGACCTTAAAGCAACCAAGTTCTTATAATTGCTGAGAGGGCGGGGCCTATGGCAGGGGGGAGCCCCCTTCTGGGAGCCATCCTTAGAAAACTGGGCATCCGCTTGGGGTTGCCTGACACCTCTCACCACAGAGTGGAGATCTAAGGGGGACCCAGTTTTTTGAGGCAAGAGACCGCTATGTCCCCCCTTGCCTGGTAAATGAATAAGCTATTCTTTTTCTCCCTTCCCCGAAAGGAAGGGAGACCTGAGATAATCTGTGGCTTTATTTCACCCTTCCAAATCTTGCTTTATCTGACCATCAAGTTGAAGGCATTAAATAGCATATATGTGAGGGCGTCCCAGGGGGCTCAGTGGTAAAGAAGACCCCTGGAGAAGGAAATGGCACCCCACTCCAGTGTTCTTGCCTGGGAAATCCCATGGACAGAGGAGCCTGGCAGGCTGCAGTCCATGGGGCCACAAGACCTGGATACGACTGAGCAACCGAGACACATGTATAACCCCAGACTCAAGGGATTTGAAGACTCTAGAAATTGTTTAATGTGGATATTATTGGGGGAGATCAAAAAAAGAGAAAAACAATGTAAACAAATGAGAAGATTTTTTTTTTGTGGTCACGTGACTTGCAGAATCTTAGCCCCTTGACCAGGAATCGAACCTGGAGCCCTGTCAGGAAGAGAGCTGTGTCATAACCACTGTACTACTAGGGAATTCCCAGGAAGATGTTTTGACTTGACATAAAAGTGTCCATCCTCTATAAATTAATCTCTATATTTAATGTCATCTCCAACCTTGTAGAATTTATATCTTTGGAACTTAACAAAACAGTCTTCTGTCTACCTGGAGGAACAAATTTTTTTTTAAAAAAAGAAAATGAAGGAGGAGCATCTCCTACTAGATAGAACAATAAATTATAAAACAACAGTAATTTAAACAGTGTGAATCTGACACAAGAGTCTACAGGAAGAAAGATGCCAGAACCAACATCACACCAACATGTAGACTGTGTTAAATTTTTTTTGATATTTAGAGGGAAGAGGGGCTTCCCTTGCAGCTCAGTTGGTAAAGAATCCACTGGCAATGCAGGAGACCCAGGTTCAATTCCTGGGTCTGGAAGATGCCCCGGAGAAGGAAATGGCAACCCACTCTAGAATTCTTGCCTGGAAAATCCCATGAACAGAAGAGCCTGGCCAGATATCTGTGTGGTCACCAGAGTCAGACACGATTTAGCGACTAAACCAACAAAGGGAAGAGGACAGGCTGTTTCAATGATGACCCTGGGATAGTTGGAAATCAACATAAAAATGGGTTAGGTCAGGCCCACATCATTTTTGAAAAAAGTGGCTCTATTAAATATACTTTTTTCAGGGTAAAGAATTAAACTATTAAGAGAACACAGTTTAAATGCAGGTGAATATTTACCAGCTTTTGCAGTGACAAGGGCCTTTTTATACATCCACTCAACACCAGAATCCGAAGAAAAAACTACTGATTGATTTGGCCGTAAACTTGTGTGTTAAAAAACATATGCACAAAATTAAAAGGCCAAAGCCAAACCGTGGAAAATGTTGGTCGCTTTGTTTGCCTCAAGGAGTCTCTGATAGCAGTTGCCGAAATAAGTTAATATTCTTAATATGTAAAGAGCTCTTGTCAACAAATAAGGGGATAAACCCCAAGGCAGAGTGACAAGATGACATGAATGGACATTTTGGAAAAGTGCAATTTCAAATAACCAGTGCACACATGGAAAAAATATCAAGCCTCATTAGCGCTCAAAAAGATGCAAATGAAAACAGCAACACTATGTTGTCTTGCTGGACAGACTTTCCCTGAGATAGAGCCTGACAGTGACCAAGATGCAGGGAAACTAAACAGGTGATCTGCCCTTGGGTTCAGAAACTGATGGGCAAGTTTGTAGCTTGATGTGGCAAAATGTATCAAAAATGATAAAAGAAGGTATCAACTTTTAGAAATTTATCAGGGTTTTTCTTTGGGGGGTGTGCATACCAAAATGCATGTGGGATCTTAGTTCCCCAACAAGGGATTGAGCCTGCACCCGCTGCAATGGAAGCTGGAGCCTTAACTACCGGACCACTAGAAAGTCCCTCATAAATAGTTTTGTTTCTTTTTAAGTAGTGGAATGAAACTAAATGAGCAGCAGTATGTGATTCATTAGCATTTGGCAGGTCAATTCATGCAATGCTTGGCAGCTGCAAAAACTCCCAGGAGAGGAGAATTCTGTGATGTGGGAAAGTGTGCATGAAGTGTTCTCACTATATGAAAAGAACAGCTTACAAAATAGTATGTACAGTGTGATTTTTCTCCCTCTACTGCCTTCCCCACCCCCAACCAGGAAAAAAAGATATCCATATGTGAAGCCTGGAAGGAGATGCACCAGAGTGTTAACAGTAGCTGGTTGTGGGTTGGTGGTGTCAACCAGCGACAAGTATGATTGATTCAACCCTGTAGTATTTTCCACATAGAATGCAGCAATTGTGTGTGACCCTCACAATTGGACTGAAAGGGTTCATGAAAATAAATCTTCTAAACCGGTTCCCCAGCTGATCCAAGAAGGTGCCTGAAGAAGTTCAGCCCTAAAACAAGTTCACTAGGAACAGAAACTTGGACTCAGGCCTCCTAATGCTCTGTTCATCCAGGACTTGTGGGCTTTTGTTCTGCCCCTGATGGTTCCTTGCCTCTCATATCTGAGAAGCTGTCTTTGGGAAATAATCCAAAATGTGGAAAGAGCCACAACACGAAGATGTTCCTTACGGTATTATTTATAACAGTGCGAATGGTCGGTGGGTGAAATGTCCAGTCATGGGGCATGGTTCAGTAAGTGAGACCGCTTACCGGTGGGACGTTATATGGCCAGTGAAGAGGTGGGTCAGTGTGAAACAAATGCAGTGTGGCTATCGTGGGATGGAAAAAAAAAAAACAGGACAGAAAATGTCTATGTTGTGACCATCATCACAAACGTCAGGTTCAGAAGGGACTGTGATATTATGAGAGGGATTGTTAAGGAAGGTTGATTCAGCTATCAGAAGCATTTACTTTCTCTTATCTTAGAAGTTCCAGTCTTTCTAGAAAGGTATGATATGATATTCCTTTTTAAAAAAACATTTATTCTTTATTTATTTGGATGTGCTGGGTCTTTGTGGCGGCCTGTGGGTCTTTAGTTGTTGGCATGTAGGATCTTAGTTCCCTGACTGGGGATTGATCCTCGGTCCCCTGCATTGGGAGCACAGGGTCTTAGCCACTGGACCAACCAGGGAAGCCTCAATATTCTTTTTATAATAACTGCCCCACCAATCTGAGAAAGTAAACATAGGTGAGCCTCTTTCCACATCCTATTTCTAGGGCTGGATTCTGGACGGTATCCCCGAGACACGGGAGCAGGCTCTGACAATCCAGACCCTTGGCATCTCCCCGAGACACGTCAGTGAGTAGCCCCGCCAACCAGAGCTGCAGACCCCATGAGTTAGTGCCCACCCTGTGCTGTGTCAGCGGCTCCCCAGTGCCCACCCTCAGCCCAGGCGCCACCATCCAGCAGGGGGTTTGATGGGCCTGTGACTCGGCAAGAACCAGGAGGGCTGCTCAGCTGAGTTCTCCAAGAGCTAAATGCATTAGGGGCTTGTGCTGAGGAACCTGGGGCTTTGCTCTGACCCTGGGGATTCCCTGTTTCAGGAAGCCCCCCATCTCAAGCATGGGAAACTCTGAGAAATCACTGGAAACTGGAAACCACTGAGAAGCTCTCTTTAGGAAATAATCCCAAATGTGGCAAAAGCCTTCTGTACAGGGATGTCACAGTTATCGGTGGCCCTGAAGGCGGTCGGCAGGCCGTGTTCATGCACAGGCGACCTCTGTCCTGAGATTCTATGTCTGTGTTCTGACCTCTCTCTCAAGGGGTTGATGGGGGGGGGGAGGTGGTGGGTGTTTTAGTGTCTGGTTTTGCTTCTTTCCTTCTCTGCCCAGTCGTGCTGAGTGCCCCAGATGCCGTCCTGATTGAGAGAAACTTGGGGAAGAGGACAGACCCTCAGACTGGAGGTGTGGCAGTATTCATCTACATCTACCAGCCCAGTGGGGTCTCAGAGGCCTCAGATCCTAATCACAGCCCCCACCCCTCAGTGAGCACCCCCTCTCAGCTTGGGCAGCAGACAGATCGAGGTCCCTGCCCGCTTCTAGCCATGGGCCGCGGGAGGGGCTGCCCAGTGTCTCAGGCTCGGTGTTCTCACCTGGACTTGAGGCTGAGAGCACCAAGCCCCGCCTTCTGACCTGATCCCCATGAGAAGGCAGAGAGCCTGCGGGTGGGTGCCCGGCACAGAGTGAGCGCTCAGAAGGCCCCCACCGCCCTTCCCCTCAACCCTAGCATCCTCATCACTTTGTTACTAGCAGCAATGGGGGAGCAGCATGCAGCCACCGCCGGGGTGGGCGGACCTGGTGGGCGGACAGGTGTCCTGGGACCCTCAGGCTCTGCTTCCAGGACGGGCAGGTGACTCTAACCGCAGCCCTCTCTCTGGCAGAGATCTATCACACCACCTTCGACTGGCCCCCCGAGTCGGAAATCCAGAACCGCCTGATGGTGCCCGCAGGCATCTCTGAGGGGGAGACGGCGCGGAAGCTGCTCGAGTATCACAGGAACATCGTCAGGATCCTCCCCTCTTACCCCAAGATCCTGAAGGCCATCAACGCAGACCAGCCCTGCGTGGATGTCTTCTACCAGGGTAAACCCAGACGACCTCTCCACCAGTCTCGTCCCCACGTCACTTCATCTGGCAGTGTCCGGGGTGTGCCTGGGAGCGGGGGAGTCAAGTCGTGGGCGGCCCAGGATCCCTGCCCAGAAACAAGTGTGGGGTCGCCAAGAGCGTCCCCCTCAGAGACCCTGGGCTAATACTCTACACCCTGAGTGGTCATCAGACTTGACAGTGGAGCCAGGAGAGGCGGGGGACGGGGTGGGAGGCAAGGAGCATGCAGTCTTGCCCTGGGACTTCCCTGGTGGTCCAGTGGGTGGGACTTTGCCTTCCAGTGCAGGGGGCCCAGGTTTGGTCCCTGGGAAGGGGGCTAGATCCCGCGGGCTACAACCACGACCTGCAGCAGCCAAATTAAATAAATAAATATTTAATAAATACATAAATACGTTCTTTAAAAAGGTTCACATAAAAAGTCTTTAAAAGAAAAAAAGAAATCTTGCTCTGAGGGTAAAGGAGGAGAAAGAGAAAATTTATAAAAATTAAGCAAACATACAAACCAGACCCACCACTGCCACAAGAAAACAAACAACAACAACAAAAAATATACATCAGGTGTCCTGAGCCCATTGAGGACAGTAAACGCAGCCCCATGCCAGGCACAGCCCTGCCTCCGGAGCAGTAACAGATGTTCACAGCAGTTTCCCAGAAAGTGACTGAAACAGGCCTGTTTGGGGGCCGGGGGTCTGACCATTGAGACCTCAGGGCCAGGTGACATGTGAACGAGCCTCAGCCCCACCACACATCAGCTGTGCTATCCGTGGCAACTTTCGTAATCTCTCTGGGCCTCAGTTTTGTCATCGCAAAAATGGGCACAAAGATGGATCCTTCCTTACAGGCTTAGGTGAGGCTGCGCTGTGTGCAATCCTGTGAAGCAGGCATCGCAGGTGTGAGCCCAGGGGCTGGTGCAGAGTGACAGCTCAGTGAGTGTCAGGCACTGCTGTTGTCATGATTCAACATCCGTTCCTGAAAGACAAGGAAATTAGAATAATTCTCCCCCAAAGCAGCCCTTGAGAGTTCCTTGGACAGCAAGGAGATCTAACCAGTCCATCCTAAAGGAAATCAGTCCTGAATGTTCATTGGAAGGACTGATGCTGAAGCTGAAACTCCAATCCTTTGGCCACCTCATGCGAAGAACTGGCTCATTGGAAAAGACCCTGATGCTGGGAAAGATTGAAGGCAGGAGGAGAAGGGGATGACAGAGGATGAAATGGTTGGATGGCATCATTGACTCAATGGACATGAGTTTGAGCAAGCTCCGGGAGTTGGTGATGGACAGGGGGGCCTGGCGTGCTGTACTCCGTGGGCTCGCAGAATCAGACGTGACTGAGCGACTGAACTGAACTGAAGGCAGCTGCATAATCATTTTTTATTTTTAATTTAATTTTTCCGTTTATTTATTTTTTTCAGCTGCACCATGTGGCTTGGGAGGATCCTAGTATCCTGACCAGGGATTGAGCCCCAGCCCTCAGCAGTGAAAACGCAGGGTCCTAACCACTGGACGGTCCAGGAATTCTTGTTTTTTCAAAAATATCTTGCTGAGCTTCACACCCAGCCAGCCCCTTCTGTGAGATGCTGGGTGCCTGGGAAGATAAAAATACCACTGCAGGGGTTTTAAGACACTTGACAGTTTACAATGCCCTTTTTTGGTATATACTCTTAAATCTCTTCCAGAGACATTTAGTTTTGCGGGGGAGGTGGTTCTGAGTTCCCTAGTACCGCCAGCCCCCATCTGCCAGCGGGTGTCTTTGCTTTACCAGGAGACAGAGGGCGGTACAGCCTCTATCTCCGAAGGGGAGTCAGTGGACAAGGGGGGATGTCTGCAGGGTGATGCTACTTTGAAAAATGCCAGGCTTACAGACGCCTTGTAAATTTCCAGTGATTCTGCATCTCGGAAGGGTCTTTAGTAGCAAACACTGCACTCCGAAGATAAACAACCACAACATTTATCTTATGCCACGATTCTGAATTTACACATTAATTACTTCCAAATTACTTAATTAAATTTAAAAGTTCATATGATCGTTCATAAAGAATTCATGCCTGGAATTGTAAATAAAAATGTGAGCGTCTGAATATTAATTATTATTAATTAATAATGCAGAGAGATAAATTGAAAATTGGAATGCAGAATTCTCTCTGTTTTTTTTTTTTAATCTCTCTGCAGTGCATCCAGCAACCACATATTTTTAAAAAGAATAATTAGATGTTGAGACTGTCTGGGGGATCATTACTTCTAATTAACTTAGTTATTTACTGTAAATTAAGCATCATTTGTAAGCAGGCTGCTTTGCCTGTAGTATTGCGCTCTTCAGATGGGCTGGCTCCTGGAAGGTCTGAGGATAAAGACAGCCTTGCTGGAATCTCTGTCTCCTGGGTTGGTCTCGCTGGTGGAAAGTGTTACCCCTAGCAATGGGCTTGGGAGAGTGGTCCCAGCCCTGCCAACTCTGCAGAATGCAGACAAGAAAAGCACCTCCCTTGGGAGGCGGTGCATGGATCAGACAAAGCCCGCCTGTAGAGAGTTTAGCTTGGCAGACTGTCGTCCTAACCATGGATGTTGTTACCTAACCTGGTAACCTACCTATGCCTTTAGTTCCAAGACAGAGAGGAATCATAGTATCCCTAATGAACCTTTCAATCAAAAAAAATCCCGCAAAGATCTGAGACTTCAAAATTTGCCCAGTGAACACACCCCAGTAGTTCCCAATTTTGTCCCCTTCCCCACCTGGGGATGTTTGGAGGCATTTGCGGTTGTCACCACTAGGGGGCGTGCTACCAGCACCTGGTGGGTAGGGGCCAGGGAGCGCCCTGGATGTCAGGAGCACGAGCTTGGCAGACTCTTCTCACCTGTCCCAGGTGTCAGGGTGGTGCCCTGGGACCCCTTCCTGTCTTCTGATAGTTCCATCCTGGGTGAGGGGCTGACTCAACATGCTGCCTGCTGGAACCCCGGCACCTGCTGGGGATGGTCCGGGTCCCTGGCAGGAGGCGGGGTTGGGCAGGCAGACCCCTTTTGATGCAAGGGGGACTGGGGTGGAGGTACCCACCCTCGGCCTCAGCAGGTGGGGTGTCCCTCGCCCCCCACCCCCGCCCAGGTACTGAGTGGCTGCCCTTTAACAGCCTGCCCAGCTCGCTCTGTGGTAGGCTCGAGTGGGAGGCAACCCGGTTTGATGTTCAGTAGCTTTTGGCATCCAGTGCCCCCCATGGTGCGGGCACCTCGCCCCTGTCCCCCTGAGTCTTTGTTTCTCAAATGCCAGGGCACCCCGGGCCAGGCCTCCGTCTGCCCACGCCGGGACCTGTTTGATCGCGGCCTCTTTGGAGACTCGCAACAAAGTTGGTGTCACTGGAGTGAGGCCGCAATTTATTCTCCACCAATTCCAGAGGCCTTTAGAAGTCCCCCGTGCGCCAGGCCCCTGCATGGCCTGGCGCGTTTATCAAAGCTTGTGTCTGCCTCTAGGGGGTCGGCCTGGTCCCGGGGCCTCAGGCTGAAGCTCAGCCTGCATTCAGCTGAGAAACACCTCAGCACAATTTTTTTTTGGCCATCCGTGCTGCGTAGCATGCAGGATCTTCTTTCCCTGACCCGGGATCAAACCCACACCCCTCCCCCCAGTGGAAACATGGACTTTTAATTACTGGACCCCCAGAGAAGTCCCCCAGACCAATATTTAGTGTGTTTTCTGTGTCCCAGGACCAGCCCTCGACAGTATCCCCAGCCCTCCTCTGACCGTGAGGGCAGCGCTGACCGCGTGCTGTGTTAGGAATCCCGGGACGGTGTGCTCTCCGGGGGCGGCCTCTGTGCCTCCCATTGTCCCCTCCCGCCTTGGTGCCCAGGCCTGAAGGGTAACTCCTTCCCCGCAGTTTCACCCGGTGGTTGCCTGGCAGATGCCCAGAGGGTTTCGCCAGGGCCAAAAACAGAGAAATAATTACTGCTGTTAAAAGAGCCCATGCAGAGGTGTTGGGAGCTGGCCCCCTTTCTGTGGAAGCCTGGTTTATCATCCTGCGCTCCTCTCATTACAGCTCTGACCTACGTCCAAACCAGCCATCGATCCAATGCCCCGTTCACCCCAAGGGTGCTTCTTTGCGGGCCCGTGGGCAGCGGGAAAAGCCTACAGGCCGCCCTCCTGGCCCAGAAATACGGCCTCATCAACGGTGAGTGCCCTGGTGCTGCCCCGCTTCTAGAACTTTCCACGGCGTCCTGCTCTCCCAGGCCGTCCCGTGTCATGGGAGCAATGAGGGGATCGGCATCACTTCTCTTTCTTGCTCTCTGCTCCGAACAGTTTCCAGTTAATCCATCTTTGCAGGGATAAGGTTTTTTGCCTCCTAAAGAAAATGGCCATGAAAACATTAACCAATAAAAACATGTCTGCAGCCCATAGCGCTGGACCGTTTTCTGGTCCTCATCTTTTATGTTCTTTGGCTCAGTGGTTTTTCTGTGCTCTGCCCCAGAGGCCACCCCCCTGCCCCCCGCCCCGCCATTCCCCTCAAAGCCAGAGTTCTTGCATAATGTGGACCTGCTGTTTATTTATTTTCTCCAGTCTCATTTGGTTCCCCCAACCCAGGTCAGCATGCTTACAGGCAGACAATTTCTGAACCAGAGGAAGGCTTCTCGCTCAGCACAGTTTCAATAAATATTTTACCAGGAGGAGAGAAAATATTGAAATCAGTTCTCCAGGTCTTTCCCGGAGTGGTCCCAGGTGGTCTTGGATGCCAGCCAGGTTTCAGGGGGATAAAGGGCTAGAGAGGATGCTGGTAGGAGACAGACTGCAAGGGAGGGGTGGGAGGCACCGAGCCCCCTTCAGATGCTGCGGAAGCCTCGGTAACCTCTGTTTACTCAGGCAACATGAGGCCTGCACCCCCGAATATATAAATCTGCACGCTCATGGCCCCAGATGATACACACCATACAGGTATACACGTATACACAGATATAAACACGCCCCCCCCAGAAAACTTAAGCTTTGAATGAAAAATGCTTTTCAGTTAGGTCTCCAACTTAAAATCCCAAAGCCACTGAGATTCCCAGCCAGGAATCAATGACAAAAGTTGAAGGTGGAGAACTGAATGCTTATTTGGATAAGTATGGAAAAATAGTAATAGCTGTGTGAGTGTTTTGGTAAAATGACTAAATAGCAGTATTCCATTTTGGTTAGCATGGAAAAATAATCTGGATACTTTACGAAGGTATGCTTTTCCTGTATCCAAGTTTTGTTTTTTTTAAGTATACTTATCCAAATAATTCCTTCTCCTTCTGTGTTCACCTCTTAAGAATACTGTAAGACTGGACTTCCAGCGGCCGTTAGGGAGGCCTTCTTTGTAAAGAATGAGCCCCACTCTCCTCGTGGCCACACCCACAGCTTTATTCACGTGCCTGCGCTTCTTGGTCAGTGAAGACGCGTGAAGAAACATAGTGAGAAGAGCCTTAATGGCAGCGGGAGGGTCTGAAAAACATTAAAGCGACACCTTAATATCGTGCAAAGCAATTTAGATAATTGTCACTGGGCCAAAGCTTGTTTATGAAGACAGCCTTGTTCAAGGAAAGTGTTGTTTAATTTAAATTGTTTTCGTAAAGAAATCAGATTTGCCTAGAGTTTTCCAAAGAGAAAATAGGAAAGCTCACGCTGGTTTTTGCTTGGTAGCAGAAGAGTCATTTGGGGCTCGTTTCAATAACTGAGCATTTGGAGACTGATTCAAAGTTCACATTTCTCAAAGGTGTTTTTGAGAAAACCAAGACGTCGAGAGATTTCAGTAAACCTAGTTAGGGGACCTGTGGTTGGCAGAGGCAAGCACTGAGTGTTGGGTGGGGTCGCTCTGCAGAGACCTGTCTGCATCCAAAGCTCCAGAAACTGCCAGCTCTGCCCCCAGAGGCCCCCCACCGCCATACCCTGCCTTGGGTTTTCACATTTATGAACCTCTCACTTGTGGGAAAACATCTCAGAACAAACAAGCCACATTCACTCCCCCAAGGTTTATTGAAAGACCCCTGTCTGTAGCTGGCGAGAATATAAACAGGCGCAGCCTTTTGTAAGATAAAGGCCACTACTGATTAACATATGACCCGTGCTCATCCTTTGGCCAGGTGATTTCAAGCCTAGGACTTTATTCTGCTGCAACACTCCTCCAAATACTCAACAAGCGATGTGAAGGATGCGTGATGAAACATAAAGGTGACCCCAGACTGTTCGTAGGAGGGCTAGTTAAGTAAGCTGTGGGCAGCTTTAAAAAGAAACCTGTAAAGTGACTCCATGTCCCTGAAGTGTTGTTACCTGGGAGCGGAGTGGAAAACAAAGTCGCTCAATAGCGTTGAGGGGATGGTCTCATCTTTTTCAGAAAAGTGTGTTAGTCTGTGCTCAGAAAACGTCTGAAGGAACATCCTGGTACCAAACTGGTTATCTCTGTAGAGTGATGTGTTACACAATTCTGATTTTTTTTTTTTTTCCTGCACTGAGCAGATTTTCTAACCAAAAACAACCATGAAGTTTTTTTTTTTTTTTGGGGGGGGGTGGCTACAGTGAGCAGCATGTGGGATCTTAACTTCCTTGATCAGGGATTGAACCTGTGCCCCCTGCATGGGGAACTCAGAGTCGTAACCATTGGACCACCAGGGAAGTCCCAAGACTTTTGCTAAAATGCTATTAATTTTACTCATTGCCTGTGATGTGTAGTACATTTTGTTTGGTACGCAGATAGGGAAAGTGTAGAAAAAAGAAGAGGCTCAAGGGTGGGGGTGGGCTCTGCTGAGCTGGGGCAGGGGAGGCATGGGGTGAGGCAGGGCTCCCCCCAGCACATCCCCAGTCACACTGTCTGCAGCCTCAGCGCTTCCGCCCTCTAGGAAGAGCACATGTTGCACTGTTGTCTTAGAATATTGTAGAGTGAGGTGGCTACAGGCAGGGGTTTTAGACCATTCTTTCCTAGTATAAGTGGGCCTTCCCTGGTGGCTCAGATGGTGAAAGAATGCGTGCAAAGCAATACAGGAAACCCGGGTTTGATCCCTAGGTTGGGAGGATCCCCTTCTCTGGGGGAGATGGCAACCCACTCCTGTATTCTTGCCTGGAGGATTCCACAGACGGAAGCCTGTGGGTTGCAGAGAGTCGGACAAGATGACTGAGCAACTTAGCATTTTCACTTTTCCCAATATAAGCACTTAATGTTACACAGTTATCTCTAAACACTTCTTTGGTTGCATCTCACAAAATTTTAACATGCTGTGTTTTATCATTCAGTTCAAAGTATTTTCTAATCTCCTTTGTGGTTTTTTTGACCCATGCATTATTTAGAAGTATACTGCTCACTGTCCAAATATTTGGGAATTTCCCAGATTGTTTTTTGTTTCTTTAATTGAGGTCAAAGAACGAGCCCTTTGAAATTTATTGAGACTTTTTTAATGGCCCAGCACATGTCTATATTGGTGAAATACGTGTGCACTTGAAAAGAATATATGCACTGGTTTTGTTGAATATCGTGCTCTAAGAATGTCAGTGAGGGTGAGGTGTCTGATAGTGTGATCATTTCTTCTGTGTCCTTAATGATCTCTCTCTGCTTATTATTTCAGTAGCTTAGAGAGGTGCGGTAAAAGCTCCAGCTCTGCCTGCAGGTTTCTCTGTTTCTCTGCCGGTCTTTGCTTCCTGAAATCTGAAGCTGTGTGCGCTAAGGCGCATGGCCTCTTCTTGGTGCGATCTCCCCTGATCGTTAGGAAGTCCTCCTCTGCCTCTCCAGTAATACTCATTTTCTCCAGGCCCACTTTGTCTGATAAGTATAACCTCTATTCTCTCTTCTTTTGAACTCTCCGTGTCTTATATTCTAAGTATGTGTGTAGACAATACATAATTGCTTTAAAATAAAATTTAGCCTGACATTTTCTGCCTTTTAATTGAAGTGTTTAGTCCCTTTCCCTTTAAGGTGATTTTTTATATTTTTGGTTTCAAGTCTACCATTCTGATTTTTTATGTTCTATTTGTGTGGGTTTTGTTTTTTTTTTTTTTGGCTGTGGTAGGTCTTCATTGCTGCCTGTGAGCTTCTCTAGCTGTGGCTTGATGGCTCCAGAGCCTGGGCTCAGGACGTGTGCACGGGTTTAGTGGCCCTGCAGCATGTGGGGTCCTCCCGGACCAGGCACCTAACCCACGTCCTCGGTATTGGCTGGCGGACACTTAACCACCAGACCACCAGGGAAGTCCTTGTTCTTTGTTCTTCCTTTCCTGCCTGCTTTTGGATTGGTCAAAAACTTTCTAGTAATCCACTCTATTTCCTCCACTGCCTTTCTGGCTGTATCTGCTTGCTTCGTCTGGTCTGTGGTTGCTCTAGGGGTTACATACTGTCCTTCACAGTCTGTCTGGAATTACTACTGTGCCTCTTCATGGGGAACAGGAGAGCCCGACGCAGTGTCTGTCCCTCTGCCGTGCTCTGCTTCTTCGTGTTACTCTAGTCACACGTTTTACTCCTGCGTGTCTCATCAACCCTGCAGTATATCATAATTACTTTTGCTTTAAAGAGTCATTTTTTTTTTTAAGTCAAGAGATGGGGGGAAAGGGCTTTTATATATAGTCAATATCAACACTTTTCACTCCTTTGTTTAGATCCAAGTCTCCATCTGATATATCATTTTCTTCCAGCCTAAAGAACTCCCTTTAACATTACCTGGTAGTGCAAGTCTGCTGGTGAGACTCAGCTCTCATCTGTCTGAAAACATCTTTCTCGCCTTCGCTCTTGAAGGGCGTTTTTGCTGCGTGTAGAAATCTACGCTGACAGGTTCCCCGCCTCTTAGCGCTTTAAAGGCATCGTTTCACTGTGGCATTGACGCATCCTGTTGCATTGCTTCTGACGAGAATGCAGAGATTATTTTTATCTTTGTTCATTGCTTCTGACGAGAATGTAGAGATTATTTTTATCTTTGTTCTCCTATATATAAAGCATCTCACCCGCTCCTAGCTGCTTTTAATATTTTCTGTTTGGTTTTCAAAAATTTAACTATGATGTATCAAGGTGCGGTTTATTGTGTGTTCTTTTTGCTTGGCTATCAGAGAGTCTAGGACCTATGGGTTGATACTTTGTATCAGATTTTGAAAATCTTCTCCCATTATTTTCTCAAATGCTCCCTCTCTCCCCATCCCTCCCTCCCTCCCTCTCTCTCTCCTCTTTCTGGAACTCTGGTTACACGTGCGTTAAACTGTTTGCTCTTGCCTTCCAGCTCTCTGAGGTTTCATTCTTTTTTTTCCCCAGTCCCCCCCCCCCCTTCTCGTTGCTTTGGTGTGAATACTTCCCAGTGCCTGTTTTCATGTCTTCAGATTCACTGATTGCAGCTTACTCAGTGCTATTTTCCATTTAAGAATATTGTATTTTCCAGTTCTGGAAATTCCATCTGGTTCTTTTTTATCGTTTCCATTTCTCTGCTGAGATTCCACATCTTTTCATTCATTTTAATTATCTTTTCAAGTTTAAACATATTCATAATAGCCACTTTATAGTTCTTATGTACAAATACTGACATCCGTGTGATCTCTTGACCTATGATACTATGACCTGTTGTCTCTCCTTGTAGGGGTCACATTTTCCTGATAGTTTTTATTTGTTTGTTGTTTTTTTTTATCTCAAGCATTTTTTTATTATATGCTGGACATTGTGGTTCTCACATTCTTGAGAGTCTGAATTGTGTGGTCCTGCCTTAAGAATATCACATGAAAAAGAGCTGAGTTCTAACAGGCAGTTAGTTTCCTGGAGGATCAGCTTGACCTCATTGAGGCTTAGTTTTAGTCTTTATTAAGGTGGGATTGGGCTTCCCAGGCGGCATTGGTGGTAAAGAACCCTTCTGCCAATGCAGGACATGTAAGAGACACGAGTTCAACCCCTGGGTAGGGAAGATCCCTGGGAGGCGAGCATGGCAACCCACTCCACTATTCTTGCCTGGAGAATTCCACGGACAGAGGAGCCTGGCAGGCTACAGCACATAGGGTCGCAAGGAGTCGGACACGACTGAAGCAACTCAACACGCACCTACAAGGTGGGATCAGGTGTGCTTCCTCTGGGGCTTATGTATCGTCACAGCTGAAGCACGGCCTTCCTGGAGTCTCAGCTGCGGGTCTGCGGTGCTGAGCGAGGTCTCTGACTCTG